>NC_137863.1:42960124-43215124 GCF_963924005.1 Protomyctophum bolini
AGACAGGTACAACTCGGGCAGCACACTTTCCATCTCAGGGCTCAGGCAGCGGTCTTAGGACCCAAGAATAGCAGATCTGCAAGTTCACATGCAACGCACGACAGTGCAACGCAATGTGAGCCTTGTAGACTATAGTGTCTCTTTGCTACGCATCACCGGTGCGTTAGTAACGGTTGGGTGTTTTTCTGCTCATCATATTTTTTCTTCTTCTCAAGGGACCCATATATTCCACCAGCCAGGTTTTACATTATATTCCACCAGCCAGGTTTTACATTATATTCCACCAGCCAAGGTTTAACCTCCAGCCTGGCCCTTTATGTAACATGCTTTCCAACAGGCCTATACATACTGTAGGCCTACATACCATCTACCGGCATGAGAAATAAGCAGCGAAGCGTGAAAACAAGCCCAAAAGAAGCAAGCGGCCACATGAGCGCACATCGGCTAGTTGAAAATAGCCAATCCACGAGCTCTCTGTGAGCTTCTAGATCTCTCTCTCCCTCTCTTTCTCTCTCTCTCTCTCTCTCTCTCTCTCTCTCTCTCTCTCTCTCTCTCTCTCTCTCTCTCTATCTCTATATATATATATATATATATATATACCATTATTATGGTTTTTAGTATTATTAGTATTATTGTTATTAGTATTATTAGTAGGCCTAGTAGTACTAGTAGTATTATTAGTATCATTAGTATTATTGTTGTTGCTGCTACTTTTACGTAAGTAAGAAGTGTGCACCGCCAGTCCCAGTGGAGAGGCGAGGGTTGCATAACGCAAACAAACAGCCGTGAGGGAGGGAGGGGCTACAATACGTGGTGTGTGTGTGTGTGTGTGTGTGTGTGTGTGTGTGTGTGTGTGTGTGTGTACATGTGTGTGTGTGTGGGGTGGGGGGGGTTAAAAGTGTCCCAGCCCCCTGCCTGACCTCATTCCGATGTATTAATGACCCTACTGTAGTGTTACTGTTGTATATCAACATGACACATCCACACACGACCGCTCCCACTACGTGTCAACACGTTTAAGTGCCATGCATGAGAGAGACTCACGTGTGTGTGTGTGTGTGTGTGTGTGTGTGTGTGTGTGTGTGTGTGTGTGTGTGTGTGTGTGTGTGTGTGTGTGTGTGTGTGTGTGTGCGTGTGCGTGCACCAGTGTTGATTTTGACTTTTGAATACATTTTCATTTAGCCTCAGTTATATATTAATCATCTGAATGGTCACCTTTGGTTTAGTTTTAGTTAAACTAATTTAAAACAATGTTGTGTTTTTTATTGATTATGTTTATTCAAGTTTCAGCATGAGCACAGGGTTAAAAATAATAATAATACAAAAATGTAATTGCCTATCTAAATATCTAATAAACTAAAACACAAATCTAAAATCCGCTATCATAGAGCCTGCACAATGATAGAACTGCAAGGTTGTACTTGTACATTTTTACATCTTGTGTAGGCTACAGGTACATAAGAGTACAACTTATTTCAGTTTGGCTTTCTTCAGACAATGGAGCAGCAAATATAAAATATAACGTCAAAACAGCAAACGCAGCGAAAACACAGAAAACAACACAGCAATACAAAGGGATAGAATATAGAGTGCAAAAAAGAGCAGACAAAGATGGAAAAGAGTATCACATGTACAGTACATGTTTTCCCATTAGTAGCAAAGATGGAAATTAGTATCACATGTACAGTACATGTTTTCCCTGTAGTAGCAAAGAGGGAAAAGAGTATCACATGTACAGTACATGTTTTCCCTGTAGTAGCAAAGATGGAAAAGAGTATCACATGTACAGTACATGTTTTCCCTGTAGTAGTAAAGAGGGAAAAGAGTATCACATGTACAGTACATGTTTTCCCTGTAGTAGCAAAGAGGGAAAAGAGTATCACGTGTACAGTACATGTTTTCAGTTCAGTTCAGTTCAGTTTAGTTTATTTTGGTCATAGAATGAACATTACATTGATTACATTTGATCATTATATCTTAGTATTTTGACCAAAAAGGTATAGGCTGAAGCCAGTGGCTTATTGTGCCTATCCTGTTTACACCAACAGAAATAATAATAATACAATACATCTAACACACATAGGGGGGGGGCAGTTAACAAACAGGGGGAAAACAGACAAACAGATGAAAAGAATACAAACAAAATACAGGGAAAATTTTTGATCACTCAGAATTCACAATTGCAAAAGAAAAGAAAGGTTATTCTACAGCTTTAGCATTACTACATCTTAATGAGTATATACTTAATAGGTTATGGTTTAAAGGTGGCAAACTATATGTTGTCAATGTTTTGTACTTTGTACCAAATGTAGTCGCAACACAATATAATACATAGAAATAGTCATCAAGGATCACATAAGTAACAGTAGACCAGTAGAATAGCTGTACGATGAAACTATAAGTATATACTATACACTATAGAATGCTATGTCTACACAATATGCTATCTACATTTCATTCTGTATAGAGTTGCCTGTTCTCCCCGTGTCCCCTAGGGTAGGTGGCCGGGGTGCCTGATGAACTAGTTGGAATAATGTGTTCCTTCCACACTCTACGTCCAACCAGGGAAACTCCCCCCTGTCAGGTGAAAAGACTCCTCATGCAGTGAAGAAAGTATGAGGTCACTCCGTTTCTCTCCCCAGGTTGACAGAGGGAGTGTAGCGCCCAGGATTACATTCAAAGTTATTGACAGTTTAGCCTTTGCATTCGCCTGCAAGGTCGTTGAGGCTAGGACAAGTGCTACGGACTAAGATCTGAAGAGGTGGGTTTTTTTTTTAGACTTTTTCAGACAGAACAGTGACGGGTTTGGCACCTGTGCATGGCGGTGGGTCAGGGGTAGAGCGGCTGGATGGAAACCGCAAGGTTCCCAGTTCGAACCCGGGCTCCCCCAGAGTCGAAGTGTCCTTGAGCAAGACTCTGAACCCCTAATTGCTCCCGATGTGCTGGGTGGTGCCTTGCATGGTTTCCGCCGACATCAGTGTATGAATGTGTGTGTGTGAATGTGCCATATAAATGCACCATTTACCAATTACTCTCCTCTCCAGCGTTCGTTTTTCTGTCGCCTCACGGAGGACAAGAAGTCTGAGAAGTTCTTCAGGGTGTTCTACGATCGCATGAAGCTGGCCCAGCTGGAGATAAAAGCCACGGTGACGGTCAACACCTCCGACCTGGGAAACAGGAAGAGAGACGCTGAGACGCCCGACAAGGACCTGCCCGTCCGCAAGAAAGGTCAGTATACGAAACCTTTTATCTCCAGACAAGGACCTGCCCGTCCGCCATAAAGGGGTCAGTGTCTGTGAAACCTTTTATCTCCATATTTTAAGGACATATCAATCAATCAATCAAAACTTTATTTGTATAGCACATTTCATACAGCAAGTGCAACTCAATGTGCTTCACAGTTTACAAATATAAAAACACCAAAGGAGATGGAAAAACAAAGAAGACAAAAAGAAGAAAACATTTAGGAAAATCATTATAGATAAACATAAACAAGGATAATGGTATGAGCTAATTAAACGCAATGTTAAAAAGGTATGTCTTAAGGTTTCTTTTAAAAATGTCCGTGGATTCAGAGAGCCGCAGGTTAACTGGCAGGCTGTTCCACATTACAGGACCATAATGGCTAAAGGCTGCTTCTCCATGCCTTTTAGTCTTAGGTCTAGTCTTAGGAACCTCTAAGAGAGCAGTTCCCGAGGATCTAAGAGCTCTTCCAGGCACGTACCCAGGGAGCATTTCGGACAAATATGTAGGTGCATTACCATGGATAGATTTAAAAACCAGCAGAAGGACCTTAAAATCAATTCTAGATAAAACAGGCAACCAGTGAAGGGATTTTAAAATGGGTGTGATGTGTGCTCTCCGTCTGGTCTTGGTAAGTACGCGTGCTGCTGCATTCTGGACTAGTTGTAGCCGGGCAACTTCTTTTTTGGGGACACCAGATAGGAGAGCATTGCAGTAGTCTAGCCTGCTAGTGATGAATGCGTGCATCAGTCTTTCTGTGTCAGCTTGTGAGAGAAACCCACGGACTCTGACAATATTCCTCAGGTGATAAAAGGATACTTTGGTGATGTTGCTGATGTGGGCCTTGAAATTTAGGTTTGAGTCAAGTATGACACCAAGGTTTTTTACCTGATCCTTGGTGCTTAATGAGCAGGATTTTAGTTTGTGAGATATTTGTTCCTTGTGGGGGCCATCTCCGATAACTAAGATTTCCGTTTTGTCTTTATTTAGCTGGAGAAAGTTTTCTGACATCCAGACATTGATGTCCGAGATGCAGTTTATTAGGGTGTCAATGGGGCTGAGGTCCTTAGGGGATACAGATATATAAAGCTGTGTGTCGTCCGCATAGCTATGGAAATCAATTTTGTGTCTCCTGATGACATTGCCAAGTGGCAGCATGTACAAATTAAAAAGCATAGGACCTAGAATAGAGCCTTGGGGAACCCCACATGTATAGTGCCGTGATTTTTTTTCACCCCTATTATTATTATTATGATCAACAGGTACTTTGATTATGCTAGGATGAAGACTATTATTGTTGTTTTAATTTTTTTCAAAAAAGTGTACAGAAAGTGTTAAAATTATGTTTTTTTATGTGGCCACACTAGGCCTGTCCCCGACTAAGTATTTGTATAACAAAGTTAACTTCGGGATAAAACGCCAATAAGCGCTGTTCATGACCACGGACAATAAAACTACCGGTAATGAGAGCAGCTGTCTAGGAGGGAGGGAGGAAAATGACACAAAACCAAGCAAGTGAAATCTATCCCACAGCCTAGTAGTACTACAATGAGTGAGTAATGAGTTTGTGACACGATGCCAGAACTGTCAGAACTGCTCTTCATGCAACGAACATTCTATATAGCCTAGATGCAGACTGCAGCCCCATGCGCGATGTGTATCTGTCATTTTATGGATCATGTAACGTGGAGCTTGTTTCTGACGCGACCCCCCCCCCCCCTCCCCTCTCTCTCTCTCTCTCTCTCTCTCTCTCTCTCTCACACACGTTAGAGAGAGACACTTCGTTCAGGCTTGAGTCATTAGCCAGATTAAGCACAGCAGGTGAGATTCTGGAGTCTTATCAGGCCAGCGCACTGTGAGCAGCAATTTATTCAAGCCAGGCACACACACACACACACACACACCACATGCACATTGGAGATTGATTAAAAACAGTCAGAAAGCATGTTTATGTTAAATAAGCACCCACCAGGCCCCCCACAGACCTAATGGAATGATCCTCAACCTGAGAGGTTGTCAGTCGACTGAGACCCGTTCCGATCGATTTTGTCGACTATTCGAGGTCAGCCCTAGGCCACACCCACCAGCTTATTAAGTAATGTATACAGACATTAATACATGTCTCTGTCCTCTCCGGCCAGGGACAGTAACAAATGTCTCTGTCCTCTCCGGCCAGGGACAGTAATAAATGTCTCCGTCCTCTCCAGCCAGGGACAGTAACAAATGTCTCTGTCCTCTCCGGCCAGGGACAGTAACACATGTCTCTGTCCTCTCCGGCCAGGGACAGTAATAAATGTCTCCGTCCTCTCCAGCCAGGGACAGTAACAAATGTCTCTGTCCTCTCCGGCCAGGGACAGTAATAAATGTCTCTGTCCTCTCCAGCCAGGGACAGTAATAAATGTCTCTGTCCTCTCCTGCCAGGGACAGTAACAAATGTCTCTGTCCTCTCCGGCCAGGGACAGTAACAAATGTCTCTGTCCTCTCCAGCCAGGGACAGTAACACATGTCTCTGTCCTCTCCAGCCAGGGACAGCGGGGGTCTAGTCGTCACAGAGGACGCCAGGGAGCAGCTCCTGGAGGCCTCCCAGGCCACCAGGAAGGCCTTCTCGTCGTACCGCCGCACCGAGGCCCTGGCGGACTCCGAGGAGCACGACGTGGGCGGGGGGGCGCCCTGCGGGGGGGCCCTGGGGGGTGCAGGGGGAGGCGGGGCCCTGGGGGGAGCGGGCCCCGGGGGAGGCGGGGCCGGGGGCGGGGACAAGGGGGACGACGGGGAGATGAGCGTCGTCATCGTCATCATGCAGCCAATCCTGCGCTTCCTGCAGCTGCTCTGTGAGAACCACAACCGAGACTTACAGGTAGGTGGCTCTGTCTGTCTGTCTGTCTGTCTGTCTGTCTGTCTGTCTGTCTGTCTGTCTGTCTGTCTGTCTGTCTGTGCGGTTTTGAGCCTGAAGGACATCATTTCCTGTCCCTCTCTTCCCCCGTCCTGTCCAGAACTTCCTGCGGTGTCAGAACAACAAGAACAACTACAACCTTGTGTGCGAGACACTGCAGTTCCTGGACTGCATCTGCGGCTCCACCACCGGAGGTCTGGGTCTGCTGGGCCTCTACATCAACCAGAAGAACGTGGCGCTCATCAACCAGACAGTGGAGAGCCTCACCGAGTACTGCCAGGGGCCCTGTCACGAAAACCAGGTACTGCAGTATACAGAGTACTGCAGAGCACTGCAGAGTACTGCAGGGCACTGCAGAGCACTGCAGAGCACTGCAGAGTACTGCAGAGTACTACAGAGTACTGCCAGGGGCCCTGTCACGAAAACCAGGTACTGCAGTATACAGAGTACTGCAGAGCACTGCAGAGCACTGCAGAGTATTGCAGAGTACTGCAGAGTACTACAGAGTACTGCCAGGGGCCCCTGTCACTTGAACCAGGTACCTTGGTGGGGGGGGAAGGGAACGTCGCTTCAGTTGGGTTATTCCAGCATGCATGTAGTTCTCATACAGAACTACATTATGATGTCACTGTGTAGTTGTCTTACAGAGCTACAATATTATGTCAGGATGCAGTTCTCTTAACTACATTATGATGTCAGAATGTAGTTCTCTTACAGAGCTACAATATTATGTCAGGATGTAGTTCTCTTAACTACATTATTATGTCAGAATGTAGTTCTCTTACAGAGCTACAATATTATGTCAGGATGTAGTTCTCTTAACTACATTATGATGTCAGAATGTAGTTCTCTTACAGAGCTACAATATTATGTCAGGATGTAGTTCTCTTAACTACATTATGATGTCAGAATGTAGTTCTCTTACAGAGCTACAATATCATGTCAGGATTTAGTTCTCTTACAGAACTACATTAAGAGGTAAGGATGTAGTTCACCACAATGGAAGACTATCACTTCCGGGTTATTCGGCCGCGTAACGTTTCTTCTTCTCTGCTTATATAGTTCATTCTGTTGGCACTGGCCTCACGTTACCACCTAACAGGAGGGATTGTGATAATGTAGTTATCTTCCAGAACTGTATTATGACTGTATAAGGATGTTTTTTTTCCTCTTCTTCCAGAACTGCATCGCCACGCATGAGTCCAACGGCATCGACATCATCATCGCTCTGATCCTGAACGACATCAACCCTCTGGGAAAGAAGAGGATGGACCTGGTGTTGGAGCTGAAGGTGAGTTCTTCATGTTCGTCTAAACCTGAACAACATGAGGCCCAAAGACCTGGTATTGGAGCTCAAGGTGAGTTAGTGAGCGAGTTAGTGTTAACACTAGCCAGTCTGAAAAAATTTCACTACTACTCAGTCGACTGAACGGTCAGAGGGACCGTGTTTTTGGTGCGATTTGATTGGCCACTCTCTCCCCACTAGTCCCTGGAGACGTCCAGCTGGAGACGTTCAAGCCTGCAGCCCTGCATCCCATTTCCAACGAATTAAATCATATATGTTTGGCTGGTTAATTAACTTGGAATTTGTTTACTATTTTGATAAGATAATATGAATACAATGATTATTATCCATGATGATGGCAGAGGGATGTTATTATTGAATGCTCGGTTTCAATGGAGTGAGAAGCTAGCTAGCCTAGTTAGCTAGCTGTCTGTGTCGTGTGTTAAGTGTTGTTAACAATGGGACATTGTCTGCATGAACTGCTGAGATGTTGTCATTTATAAACACATGTTTTCACTCCTAAAATGTATAAAACTAATAATACATGTAATACATATTTTGCCCGGTTAGTGCTATATTGCAACATGGCCATGGAAGAGTGTTGCGTTGCTGCTTCTTTTTTTCCTTCCAAGATCACTCGTCTTTTCTCCTCCTCCAGCCGTTAGCTTACATTTGCTAATATTATAAGATAACCGCATTACTAAAGCCAATGTATTGCAGTAAATGCGGCATGTCCGCGGTAAATTACTTATACAAGTGAGTCGCGTTATATTTACCTAAATTACCAGCCAAAGTACATTCCAAATAAACAATTATTAGCCACGTTATGTTGTTATATCAGTTTAATTAATAAAAAACATTTGCTAAGCTGTGTGTATTTCTTTGTCCCAACTTGCAAGTACATGAACCACATGACCGGGCTGTTTTCTGCCCCCTCAATATCCCAAACCAAATATTTTAGCTTAGTAGCCTACTATTATATTTGATTGATTGTGCCAAAGAAAGAATCGCGTCAGGTCAAACCGGCATGCAAACAAAAAAGTTTGGGAGCTGATAAAACACGCTAGAATTGCGTGTGTGTGTGGGGGGGGGAACTCTCAGATGTATTTATTTTCCCCAGATGGTCTAAAAATTTGTTACTTTGACCAACATATTACCAAAATGTACACCATTGCTCACGAAAGCAACACGTAGCTACCCTTGATCAAGCAGCCTAGTTCACATACGAACCCCCTCTTTTCTTTAAAGCATAACTCGCTCATTTATTGCTCATTTAAAAAAAAATCAAAATACTATGTAAACTACGACATTTGGGCTTTCATTTGGTATATAGATCGGTTGTGTAGGCCCTCTACGAAACGGTATCAAGTGAAAAGGAAATGTCGGGAAATCGGTTTATAGTGTAAACACTAGCAACAGCAGCAGCAGTTGAGAGAGGGAGGAGGAGGGAAAAAAGAAATAGCCTTGCGTGCAGGGCAGGCAGACTTGCAGATCAGTTCCACGTCGCTTGCAGAAAGAACTGTTCTTTTGACTGACAAAACATTTAGAGGTTCGGGAGGTCTATCTGGTTGGAATTATTTCAAACACTTTTTATTTTGTATCGCGCATCGGCAAGCATTCTCGCTTCATGGAAAGTAAATGTCGGTCGAGTCTAACCGAGCATTCAATAATAATAATAATAATAATAATAACAATGATAATAATCATTGTATTCATATTCCTATTATCTTAAATAAATAAACAAATAATAATAATAAACAAATTCCAAGTTAATTAACCAGCCAAACGTATATGATTTAATTCGTTGAACATGGAGTGCCGTCTCCAGCTGTCGGAGGTGTGAAGATCATTAGACGGGAGAAAGGGGGACGGCGGTCGATTGGGCCGATTATAGTCAGACTGAGTAAGAGATATATGCCTAAAATCATATTTACAAAACGTTTCAAATGGGGGAAAAAAAAACAGAGATGATTTCAATCGAATATTTAGACAAAGTCATGCAAGGGGAACTTTCTCTGGACTCCATGGGCTAAGAAAATAAACGTTGAAATCTCAAATTCGGTCAGAACGGCTGCTCAGACTTCCTAGTGTTAATGACTATAACGAGACCACGTAGGTTGAGACCACCTTAGACAAACTAGACACATCATCTCATTCTAATCATTCTGTCTGTCTGTCTGTCTGTCTGTCTGCCAGAATAACGCCTCCAAGCTTCTCCTGGCCATCATGGAGAGTCGTCACGACAGTGAGAACGCTGAGAGGATCCTCTACAACATGAGACCCAAAGAGCTGGTGAGATGTTCCTCTAATGTTCCTCTAACCCTGTACAAAATGAGACCCAAAGAGCTGCTGAGATGGTCTTACATGTCCCTCTGCCTTCAGTGTTGTTCTAATCTGTTGTTTTTTCTAAGGTTGTATCCCATGATTATGTATATGTATATGTGAAGAGCTCGTTTTGGATAAAAAACTTTGGTTTGGATGCTGAAGCTGGAGGTTTGCACGATGACAGGCTCGCAGTCAAATCTGGTCACAGATATTCAAAGAATATTTGAATCCAGAATTTCGTACTGGCAGCACTACATGGTAGTCATGGTTGCCAGTTCCCACCTGATGTTGTGTGGGACTTCTGATTGGTCCAGACCGTACTGAATAAATACTAGCTTGCACAGCGTCTTAAGACTAGGACTCAAGTCTAAGATGAACAGCTCATCGGAGAGAGTGTGATTTCCTTTCCTTCCACCAAAGAGGATGATGCGATCTCCCGCAATGCACATATTGCAACAGCACATATTACTCCTTGGACATGGTCCTTTCCCCTTGGGATCAACCTTCCTCCAGGAGAAGGTCTCTGGAGTGAATTTCCACATATCATTGAAGGTCAGGTTATACCTGCAGCCACCAAAAACGTACAGCTCTCCATTGTAGGTAAAGGCTGAATGCCAATAGCGTCTTTCTGGTAAAAGCTGTGCAGAAGGTGTTTTCATTTTCAGCCAGTGGTTGTTCTCTGTGTTAAACACTCTGATCATGTTGTAGTGGCCCATCTGTTCCCCCCCATAGCCCCCAAATACAAACATCTTTGTCCCGATGATGGTGGCAGAGTGACGTTCTGAACCAGGTGATGTGTTAGTTCCCCTGGTGTTAATTAAAGTCCAGATCAATGTGCTGGTGTCCAACTTGTACATGTCATTAGTGTGACCAGTCAGTTTGGTGTATCCTCCATGGATAAACATAACCCTTTCCAACACAGAGGCTGAGTGGTCTCTCCTCCCCTCTGGAACAGTCCCAGAAACCCTGGGTTTGAACCATCTGTGGGAGTCGACATCAAATCCATGAAGCACATTCGCGTAGTACTGGCTGTTCGTTTCCCCTCCCCAGACGAAGACTGTACCTTCTACCAGCACAGCCGTGTGTCCCATATTTTTCCGATATTTTCCTATTCCAGTTGTCGCTGGTGTCAAGTTTGTTAACTTCTCCCAGCGCAAAGACACTGTGTTGAAGACGTGCACCTGAGTCTGACCGATGTCAAACTCATGGGGTCCTCCAAAGCAATAAACCTTTTTCCCAACCGAAACAGCAGCATAAGCCGGTCGTCCTGGTCCTCCATTTAGGTGGACTTTCCAGCAGGATATTTGTCTCACATCGACGTAGATCCAACTGGACATTGTCGAGTCTTTCTCTGTAAACGTCTAGAGAGTCCGTTGGTCACAAACGTTTTGGCGAAATCCACAAAGCCGATGAGTCGGTCGATGTTGGCCAATCGGGGAAGCCGGTGGCGTTCGGCTAATATAGCAGATTGAACGTCAGCTCCACCTCAGCCAGGTCAGTCTGGCCAACAGTGCTGACAGAGTATCTCCTGGTAGATGTGCCTTTAAGGATTGATTGGGAAAAAGTCGCTGAATGACATCTAGTTCACTTGAAGATTCATTTTAAAGGCCCCAGAGGTCGTGATGATGACATGGTGATGTCGTTGCGTGATGATGTCACTACCCCGGATTACCCAATGGCGTCACTGCAACTGCATTCAATTACCTGCCCTGGCAGAGACCTGTGCTCAGGATAAGCACAATAGTGAAACCAACTATATTAGTTGAAGTGTATGGCTTTCATTTCGGTTCACTTTCTTTTCATTTGATCAGTAGATTAGTCTGCAACTTCTTACCACGCATCCGAGGAAAATACGCACCACGTGGAGTAACCCAGTGGCCATGGACGAGGGGAGGTTGTTGACCTGTTGGGTGGATCTATGACACCAGCTGTTTGTTTGGGACCTCCTTGCACATTCATTTTTCCAAGCTGATTGTATGGTGAAGTCAGCTGATGGGGGGGTTATTCCAATTTGATCATCTAGATGGAATTGGAGCAGTGGGTGGGTTGAAGATGTCTGGATGGATTGGTAGATGGGGAGAGTCTATGACCTGGTAAATGGGGAGGGTCTTTGACCTTTTGAAGCATCCTTTGAGTAACTGCTGCTCGCCGGGTGTGTGGGACATGTGTGATAAGACAGGAAGCCAGGGAGAGGGGCTATGTCTGATAAGACAGGAAGCCAGGGGGAGGGGCTATGTCTGATAAGACAGGAAAGTCTTGGTTATGGTTCTCATGGTGGTATTGAGCTGGGTGTCCACTTGGTGTGTGTGTGTGTGTGTGTGTGTGTGTGTGTGTGTGTGTGTGTGTGTGTGTGTGTGTGGGATGACCTGGACCAGACATGGGCACGATATTCTGCTTTAGAGTGTGACAGGGCCAGTGCTGAGTAGTCAGTGTGACAGTGCTTAGGTGTCAGCTGTAATCCTGTGCTACTCTCCCTCTGCCAACCTGGGGAGAGCCCTGAACTGAGCTCATGCTTCCTTCAATGCATGCGGAGTGAGCAAGCCGCTTCTTATCACCTGACAGGGGGGGGGGGGTTCTCCGGTAGGACGTAGCACGTGGAAGGAACGTGTTACTCCGACCAGTTCCTTTCCCCTCCATCAGGTTGAACACGCTGTTGTTCTCTGCTATATAAATATAATATGCTGTGCGTGCGTGCGTGTATACGGGCAGGTGGAGGTGATAAAGAAGGCGTATCTTCAGGGGGAGGTGGAGTTTGAGGAGGAAGAGGAGGAGGAGGATGACGAGGAGGAAGAGGAACATGACGCCGCGTCCCCCCGAAACGTGGGACACAATATCTACATCCTGGCTCACCAGGTATGGGAAATCAGCCGCCAACTACATCTGCCAGACATAGTAGGCTTCCCTCACTTTGAGTGGCACCGAACGTGGAAGCCACAGGTGTCTTTCTGACAGAAATAGCAGTCTGGTAACTGCCTTTCTGACAGAAATACCATCAGATTAACTGCCTTTCTGACAGAAATAGCAGTCTGGTAACTGCCTTTCTGACAGAAATAGCAGTCTGTTAACTGCCTTTCTGACAGAAATACCATCAGATTAACTGCCTTTCTGACAGAAATAGCAGTCTGTTAACTGCCTTTCTGACAGAAATACCATCAGATTAACTGCCTTTCTGACAGAAATAGCAGTCTGGTATCTGCCTTTCTGACAGAAATAGCAGTCTGTTAACTGCCTTTCTGACAGAAATAGCAGTCTGGTATCTGCCTTTCTGACAGAAATACCATCAGATTAACTGCCTTTCTGACAGAAATAGCAGTCTGGTATCTGCCTTTCTGACAGAAATACCATCAGATTAACTGCCTTTCTGACAGAAATAGCAGTCTGGTATCTGCCTTTCTGACAGAAATACCATCAGATTAACTGCCTTTCTGACAGAAATAGCAGTCTGGTAACTGCCTTTCTGACAGAAATAGCAGTCTGTTAACTGCCTTTCTGACAGAAATAGCAGTCTGGTATCTGCCTTTCTGACAGAAATACCATCAGATTAACTGCCTTTCTGACAGAAATAGCAGTCTGGTAACTGCCTTTCTGACAGAAATAGCAGTCTGTTAACTGCCTTTCTGACAGAAATACCATCTGATTAACGCATTGCTGACAGAAATAGCAGTCTGGTATCTGCATTTCTGACAGAAATACCATCTGATTAACGCATTTCTGACAGAAATAGCAGTCTGGTATCTGCCTTTCGGACAGAAATACCATCAGATTAACTGCCTTTCTGACAGAAATAACAGTCTGGTAACTGCCTTTCTGACAGAAATACCATCTGATTAACACATTTCTGACAGAAATAGCAGTCTGGTATCTGCCTTTCGGACAGAAATAATCTGATTAATGCATTTATTTTCTACAGTATGATAAATAGCGATGTATGTCAGACATTGTTTTAACAGTAACCCTAACCCAACCCTAACCTCTCAGGGACGTATGTCGGACTCCGTCGTGGTCTAAAACGTAACTTCATCGGCAAAAAAACGTTGTTTGCGGTTGGCACAAAAATAGTGGCGTAAGCATGATTCCAACCCGGGGGTGTGGATTGCAAGTGTATTTATTGACTAGCGAGCTGTGCTACCGAGGTGGCTGCCATTCCCAACTCAAGAAAGAAAGCTCCGCCCAGTAGGGGAGGGGTAGGGGATATTACTGGCAAAAGCCGTCAGGGCTCATTTCACCCTATGATTCACTGACTTTAACAGTAGGTTAGACAATAGCGCCATCTAGTGTAAAACAACATTCAAAAAAGAAAGAAAGCTGTTGGTCCGGAATTCTCCTTTAACTAATTTACCACGATACAACCATCTGGTGTCTGAAAAGTGTACTCCAGCAGCGCCAGCCAGTCATTTAATTCAACGACACTATAGTTCGAAAGCCCTTTCACTCGGAAACCGAGACCCAGGAAGTGAATTATCGCTATGTAACAGGTAACGTGATTGTTATTAAAGTCACCCAAAACATAGATTTTGTATCCGGGGATCATATCATTTAAACTAGAGAAATGAGGAGCTAATCAAGCCTGTTTTGAGCCAAAAAGAAGAATCCGAGATATAAGTGCATTCCTATAGACAGCATAAGCCAGCGGAATGTTTTTTTTTCCTTTTTTCGCAACCACAGTGTTAAAGGGATATTTCACTTTCAAAAAATAATTTGGTAATTTTGTCTTGTGTGAACACCACAGACAGTTTTGATTCCTATACAAACCCATTATAACTTAAAACTCCATAACTTCAGAATTATGTTTAATAATTATTTAAAAAAAAATGAAAACATAAAATGTATTAGAAGGACAATATCAGTCAACAGCAAAAAAGGTTGGGTGTTTTCGATGAATCTATCATGGTTAAAAGTGGAGTCTGAAGTTAGAATTGGTTTCTATAGGAAGGGGGCGGGGCAGCTAAAATTAATTTAAAATATCTAAATATTGAATGGAGCAACTTACAAACTGGTCTGGGGTGTTCACATAAGCCTGAGTAGACGATAAAATGACCAAAAGTACTTTTGAAAGTGAAATATCCCTTAAGAGCACACAGTTGTGAACCGTAGTCAGTTGATATTAAAAAAAGGCGTCAAAATGCGATCACGGACCAGGAGGCGTCAAAAGGCGATCTCGGTGCAGAGTGAGCTACGGGTTCCCATGTTGTTTAACATGTCCCTGGTCATGTGATCCCACAGTTGGCGCGTCACAACAAGGACCTGTCGGTGATGTTGAGACCAGGAGGAACGCCTGCAGGGACATCTGGAGACGGAGACGAAGCCCTGGAGTTCTACGCCAAGCACACTGCCCAGATAGAGGTCAGGAGGTCAAACACACTGCCATCATTGTCATCTGGAAAGTGGGTGTTTTTTCCCCCTTTTTCGAGAGCTGCACGTATGACACTGTTTATCCATGGCTTCTGGTTTGGTTTTATTCCTGACTGGAACAACAGCTTCTGTACCCTCCCTAATGTAGGTGGTTACGTTGTTGGGGTAGTCTTAATGTAGGTGGTTATGTTGTTGGGGTAGTCTTAATGTAGGTGGTTATGTTGTTGGGGTAGTCTTAATGTAGGTGGTTACGTTGTTGGTGTAGTCTTAATGTAGGTGGTTACGTTGTTGGGGTAGTCTTAATGTAGGTGGTTACGTTGTTGGTGTAGTCTTATTGTAGGTGGTTATGTTGTTGGGGTAGTCTTAATGTAGGTGGTTATGTTGTTGGGGTAGTCTTAATGTAGGTGTTTACGTTGTTGGTGTAGTCTTAATGTAGGTGGTTACGTTGTTGGGGTAGTCTTAATGTAGGTGGTTACGTTGTTGGGGTAGTCTTAATGTAGGTGGTTACGTTGTTGGTGTAGTCTTATTGTAGGTGGTTACGTTGTTGGTGTAGTCTTAATGTAGGTGGTTACGTTGTTGGGGTAGTCTTAATGTAGGTGGTTACGTTGTTGGGGTAGTCTTAATGTAGGTGGTTACGTTGTTGGTGTAGTCTTAATGTAGGTGGTTACGTTGTTGGGGTAGTCTTAATGTAGGTGTTTACGTTGTTGGTGTAGTCTTAATGTAGGTGGTTACGTTGTTGGTGTAGTCTTAATGTAGGTGGTTACGTTGTTGGGGTAGTCTTAATGTAGGTGGTTACGTTGTTGGGGTAGTCTTAATGTAGGTGGTTACGTTGTTGGGGTAGTCTTAATGTAGGTGGTTATGTTGTTGGTGTAGTCTTAATGTAGGTGGTTACGTTGTTGGTGTAGTCTTAATGTAGGTGGTTACGTTGTTGGGGTAGTCTTATTGTAGGTGGTTACGTTGTTGGTGTAGTCTTAATGTAGGTGGTTACGTTGTTGGGGTAGTCTTAATGTAGGTGGTTACGTTGTTGGTGTAGTCTTAATGTAGGTGGTTACGTTGTTGGGGTAGCCTTAGTGTAGGTGGTTACGTTGTTGGTGTAGTCTTAATGTAGGTGGTTACGTTGTTGGTGTAGTCTTAATGTAGGTGGTTACGTTGTTGGGGTAGTCTTAATGTAGGTGGTTACGTTGTTGGTGTAGTCTTAATGTAGGTGGTTACGTTGTTGGGGTAGTCTTAATGTAGGTGGTTACGTTGTTGGTGTAGTCTTAATGTAGGTGGTTACGTTGTTGGGGTAGTCTTAATGTAGGTGGTTACGTTGTTGGTGTAGTCTTAATGTAGGTGGTTACGTTGTTGGGGTAGCCTTAGTGTAGGTGGTTACGTTGTTGGTGTAGTCTTCACGCACGCACAATGGAGACAGTTGGTTTCTGCCCGACAGCGATGATATGTCAAATGTTTGTTTCAGAACCACAAGCCGCACATTGGGAACGAATCCCCGCCGCGGGAGCTAATGTGACGTGAACGTGTTTTTTTTCTTTCACTTTAGATTGTGCGCCAGGACCGCACCATGGAGGAGATCGTGTTCCCCGTCCCGAGCATCTGCGAGTTCCTCACCTCGGAGTCCCAGCTGAGGATCTACTACACCACGGAGCGGGACGAGCAGGGCAGCAAGATCAACGACTTCTTCCTGAGAGCCGAGGACCTCTTCAACGAGATGAACTGGCAGAAGAAACTCAGAGGTACACATACAGAATCCAGCAAATCATTGAAGTGCATGAGTGAGGCCATCTTGCATTGCCCGTTTATCGAGCCAGCGTGTGTGCGTGTGTGTGTGTGTGTGCGTGTGTGTGTGTGTGTGTGTGTGTGTGTGTGTGTGTTTGTGCGTGTGCGTGTGCGTGTGCGTGTGTGTGTGTGTGTGTGTGTGTGTGTGTGTGTGTGTGTGTGTGCGTGCGCTCCCCAGCCCAGCCTGTGTTGTATTGGTGCAGTAGGAACATGTCAGTGTGGAGTAACGTGTCGTTCAACCTGGCTGTCCTGATGAACCTTCTGGTATGCTTCTTCTACCCTCTGGAGGGCGTGCACGCAGGTACGCACAAATCACACACACACACATGCATGCACACGCACGCACGTGACGCACGCACATACGCACACACACACATCCCCGTAGGAAGACATTAACAGGGGGGGGGGGTGCTTTATCACGCCGTGCACGTGCAATATGGAGCATAATTTCAAATACGGAGCCGCTAAACAACATGGTGCTCACACAGTGGCCACTAATACCAACATGGTACAATACAAATTGAATTGGCCAATTTGTTAAATATTGCATGAGAAAGAGGCAAACAAACATGGTGAAAACGGTAAGAATGTCGCGCAGGAAACCACGGGTTCAAATCCTGGGTAGAGGTGTTTCTGCGGTTCATTGATGTTTCATTGTAACGTAGACAGCACTAGAATTGCATTTTATGTAGTCATAGTTATAGTATATATGTATGGTTCCATTGCTGAAAATAGTTACAGAATGTAATTGAGGGGCCTTTCATACTGTAGGCTACATAATACAAACGCACATGGAATGGGAAATAGAGGGGGGGAAATGGAAATGGTAGGGTTTTATTTTTGTTGGTATTTGACTTTGCTACTGATGATTGTAAGCAACAACAAATATTGCATTGTGTGTTTGAGCGGACAGGCCCTTTTTTTAATGTCAATCAATCAAGTCGTCTCAGGTCATCTAAAGCGGCAGATGCAAAAATCGTTTTTTATATTAAAATTATATATATGTTTAGGGGCATGTCATGTGGTCTACCTGCAAAGCCTTTGTGATCTACTGGTAGATCGTGATCTACCTTTTGGGCACCGCTTAACGTCAGATCAGGGGTTTTTGTCGGCGAGTGCCAAAAATGCTCCCCGACAGCATAATCGGAGCAAATACCGGGCAGTGTGTACGAGCCATAACGTGTTGACTACACTACACTACACTAATAAGGACACATAATAATAACTAATAACCCATCCGTTACTACATGTGGAGTCAACCCCCGCAATTTCCTTCTTCCCATAGTGCGCTGCAACGTAACTGGGATGAGCGGCCCATCAGGGCCGCGAAATTCTAGTAGTATATATGTATAGTTGTGATGATCGGGGATCATATCATCATCATGAGTATGTTATTGTTGTGAGATATTATGAATATGTATGGGCATATTTTATATTTACCAGAGTTCTCACATTGTTATCGGCTACACCGTACCAGGGTGGGGGGAGTGGTTGCCTGTGTGTTCTCCCTAATCCTCGGCAGGTGGACTAATTGATGATTGACACCTAGAGAAGCTGGCCCGTCTGTCAGGGAGTGATCAGCCCTGACTGGCTGTCGGTCTAGAGTGGGAGGAGTGTCTGTCAGGGAGAACTCTCGGGGCCTCTAGCCGTCGGGGCTCTACGCAGTTGCGTAGTTTGCGTAGCGCGCTAAAAACCGCCCCTGGGTTTAGGTATATGTTGTGTTTACTGTTTGCCCTATAGTAACCTCTGTTCTTTGTATCCAATAGGATTGGGGAGCAGAGCTAATCATGATGATCAGCCTAAGTGGCTCGCACCTGGGCCCGGGTGTCGACGCCCTATATAAATGCCTGCTTCCCCCAGTCCTTCCCCAGATCTGTTCCTTTCATTTGCCTCCTCTCCTGCACTCCACCATGCACACTTCTCAACATTTCTGTTAATCCATACAACACGCACACACATTTCACTCATGCATACACGCACTGCACCACTGATCTCCACACTTCATCTGTTCAATCATGATTTATTCCTTACATTTACTGTTTTTGTTTAGTTAATACATTCTATTTCTTCGGTCAACTGCGTCTCCCCTGTTTTGTGTTGTGTATCTTGGCACCCCTATAGGCCAGGTACATAACATAATATGTGTTTTTAGATATATTAGTATTTCAAAGTGCCTGTGATGTCATAGACACATGGTCTTCCTTTCCAGGACTACATGTTGTCTCAGTAAGACAGCCCTCCCCCTCTCCACAAGGAGGAGCAGTGCAGCAAAGCATAATGGTCATTGTAGGAATTCAGCAATCCACTCAACCCCTAGTCAAGCAAACACGTCATTATTGTTCTGGCCATAGGGTGCACATGTGTAATTGTGCTACTGTTATCTACTACAAATGCTATTGACATTGAGTGACTGTAGTTTATTCCTATAGCCTCGGGGAGAAATTCTAATATCACTGCGTGTATATTAGTCTCGTGCCTCTCAGTGTTTGATTCTGTTCTGCAGTGTCCTCCCACAATTGAGCAGTGGTGGAAAATAACGAAGTACAATTACTTCGTTACTGTACTTAAGTACAAATTTGGAGAATTTGTACTTTTATTGACTACTTTTCTTTTGCTGAATTTTTACTTTTACTTCGTTACATTTACAAGGAAAAAATCGTACTTTTAATGCGCTATATTTAAAAACGGACACCTCGTTACTCGCTACAAATTAAATAATAAAAGCTTATATTTGTCTTACTGGAGGAATGCGCAGTTGAGAATTGAACAGGGCTGCGCTGATTGCGCTCCACTCTCAGATAATGGGGGGGCGGAGTTGTGTTCTGCTGCCTGGCCTGCTTTGAAGACGGCAAGACGCACACACTGTCACACGCATTCAACATGGATGACCGAGACACAGGCTGCGTCCGAATTGCTAGGGTTGTTCCCTACTCCCTATCCCCCATACGGGGATCCAGACTCTAGTGGACTCTATAGTGATGATTTCGGACAATACTCCCTGTATGGGGAGCACCGACTCTGACGTCAATATCGATAGAGGGCGCTGTAGTTCCGCGGGTTCATGTACTTTTTATTTGCATGAAATCCCCATTAGGTTTTTTCAGATCGCCTCATAAAGAACTGTTTGAAAAATAAACAAATCATCCCGGCCGTTTCACTCATTTGGATATGAAGAATCAACTGACTACAAGAAACCAATCAAAACGCTGCTGCTGAATTTCTGCTAGGAACAGACTGTATCAAATAAGTGACTGCAGGCTGTCACCTCCCTGCAAGGACAATTTGTAAAGTTATTTTTAAATTCATGAATGAATAAAGAAAAAATAGGTTAATGAAAATATGTTTGCAGGCATTTAGGCCTATATATCTATGATAAAAAGGTTATTTTAAAATCATAGGCCCATAACAATGGGCCTATGATTATTATCAATAAATTAATATTAGGCTATATCCATTATCCAGCAATATGAAAACAGTGCACAACCTTGACAATATATGAAAATATCACCAGCATGATTGATTAACCACATGAACCCCCGCTAATCCTGGGGCGGGGGGGATAGGCCTACCAAAAATAGCCGATCTATAAGCAACACGCGACGTCCGTGTTGTGAGCTTGTATACTTTTACTTGGGTACTTTTGGTAAAGAATTACCAAAAGTAGCCGATCTACAAGCTCTGCTCACAATACGGACGTTTGGTGTTAACAGAAACAGCAGTCCAATAAATGACTGCCTACACATTGAAGTTTTAATGCATTTATCATTTGTGATAAAGAATCTCACAAATATATTCTACAGCAAGCAACTGATTCCTCTCCTAACGTCATGCGCTGGGCCTGGGTGATACAATGAATCAGATTAGTAATACTATTGCAAATGAGTAGATTTATTATAAATAAAATAAAATTTCAAATAAATGCACAGATCATTTGTCTCGAGATCTGTAGCTTCGAGATCCGCCAGGGAAGAAAAGAGGGGAAAACGAAAGTTTAAAAAGTACATTTGTGTTGATTTCTTTCGCTGGTTCAACTTCTGCCTCTTCTGAGTTGGAGCGCAATGAGCGCATGCAGAAGCAGCGCACGTGCGCAAACGCGTGCATGTGCGCTCAAGAGCGAGCTTGCACAATGCATTATGGGGCAGATTTGCTTCGCTGTGTTTTTGTAGTGACCATCGGATGCTCCCTACAATTCCCGGTGCATTATGGGATACTTCAGTCCACTACGTTAGGGTGCAAAAATGCTCACTACATATTCGGACACTATAACAAAATGGCGGAACCTCAAAGTAGTGCACTATATGGGGCATAGGGAATGATTTCGGACGCAGCCACAGTCTTAGCAGAAGGAATAGATCACTCCGACGTGGACGTCATGGACTCCTCGGATACAGACGAAGTCAGTGCCAGTCAAGTCAGTACCAGTAGTGCAACTACTGCTGGTGGTGAAGATTCAGCTGACGAAATAGCATTACACCCGTGGCCTTATCTAGCGCCAATGTTTGCATTCATCCGGAAGGAAGATTCCTCCTACAGAATGAAATGCAAGTTGTGTGCACCTCTCAATAAGGAACTGTTGGCGTTCAATAACTCGCCCTCAAACCTCAAGGTGCACATTAAGGTAAGTGTCATGTTGTGCCAGTAATTCATACACAAATATTGTCCATAAAACGAATTTGCCAACATTAACAAACCAACGTGGGCAGCAGAACCCCCCCCCCCCACACACACACACACACGTTGCGTGTTCTTACTTCTTAGTCGTGTGTAGGCTATGCCTGTGAGGACATCAACATTTTAAAATCGTGATTTTTATGAATGTATTGTTTTATTGCCATTTTAACCATAAATCTACAAAGCAGAAAGCAACAACCCCCTGGCACACTCATCTTCTAAATCAGTGGGTTTTCAACCCTTTTCATAATAAGGGCAAGGCCCCCCATTAGCCATTATTTATTTGGCATTTGAGCCATTTGATGCCATTTAGCCTCTCAGAACCAAAGCTAAAGAATAGGTCTTGAGTATTGATGTTGGTACTATGAGAGATAACATGCAAACATTGATCAACCAATTCTTCTACATTCTCTAATTGTGTAGATTGTAAATTAAGTAATGCAGATGTTTAACAATCATTTAACTCTCTTGAATAAACTCAAGAGTTAAAGATTTAATAAGGGTCCAACTCCACTTGGTTACCAACTCCATGATTTAGCTGTTCTAAATGTATGTCTATGACCAGTCAAATAGTCACAATGTCTATTTCTCAAATTATACTATACTTGTGGGCACATTTGGTTCTCACAAGTATAGTCACTCACTCACTCACACACACTCACACACACACACACACACACACACACACACACACACACACACACACACACACACACACACACACACACACACACACACACAGTTTGACCCTAATTATTAAACACAATCTTCATTTTAATCATTGGTAACAACTGTTTATCCTATATCAAAATGTATTGACATTGTGAAGTGATTTTCACTGATATCTTGAGTAACCTATTAAGCTAACTTTTCCCCTTTTTCACATTGATGTAGAGGAGGCATGAACGTCAATTGAAGAAATATGAAGAGCTGACATTATTGAAAAGGAAACGCCGGGCTCCTGAACCAGCTTCCAGCCTCACACAGAGCACAATGCTCAATTCCAGTTCCATAGTGTCTCAAAGCTCGATAGAAAGAGCAATTGTGAAGTATGTCACAGAAGCCACAGAGCCATTCTCTATTGTGGAAAAACCAGCCTTCAAAGAGTTTGTCACTGATCTTCAGCCTAAAGCAAAAATTATATCAAGGCCCACCCTGCGTTTAAGAATTGCCGATGCTGCCAAGAACGGCGGTCACTGAGAAAATGAAGGCCGTGGACCATGTTGCCACCACCACAGACTGCTGGTCAGCCAGAAGAAAGAGCTTTATTGGTGTGACTGCCCACTGGTTTGACCCTGAGAGCCTAGAGAGATGCTCAGCAGCCCTGGCCTGTAGACGACTGAGAGGTTCCCACACGTTCGATGTTTTGGCTAATGCACTAGACGACATCCATTCAGAGTATGGCATCCGGAACAAAATTGTGAGGACCACCACAGACAACGGTTCCAACTTCCTAAAGGCTTTCCAGGTTTACAGTGCGGCTCCGGACATGAACAACAACGTCGGTGGTGACCCAGAGCCCGACGGTGAGGAAGAAGAGGAGGAGGAGGAGGAAGAAGTGGAGTTCATTGAAGTGGCAGATATCCTAGATGAGAATGATGGCTTTGAATTCGAGCTCCCAAAGCATCAACGCTGTGCTTGCCATCTACTCAATTTGGTCTCCACAACTGATGCTGAAAAAGCAACTTCCAACGACGGATACAAAAGAGTGTATCGCTCAGCATTCGGCAAGTGTCAAGGGCTGTGGAATAAGTGTGGGAGATCGCCTAAAGCAGCTGAAGCTGTGGAAGAGGCCTGCTCGATCCAGTTGTTGCGCCCAGTTGCCACCCGGTGGAACTCTCTGTTCATGGCTGTGGAGAGGCTGCTCAAGATATTGGAGAAAAGGGGGGAGCCGGCTCTGCGAGCTATCTGCACTGAATTAAACGTTCCAATGTAGGTTTAACTCTTTAAAACTGTGAAAGCATTTTGTGTTTTGAAAAGCTATTCAATATTAGCATATCTACAAGCTCACAGCGTATCACTAAGTGTTGTGCTGCCAGCTTGTACATCTGCTATTTTATTTTATTTATTCTTGCATGACGATTGATTGATTTTAACACATCTTCTCTTCTGAGGTCCCTGGTCCAAGTTATTGATGCATTTCATTATAATGCTTATACATACATTATATTAAAACTGTTATTTTTTTTACACAGGTTCAGTCCAGTCGACATCACGTTCCTGACAGAGTATGCCGCCATCATGAGCCCAATGGCTCAAGCCATCAACATCTTGCAAGGAGAGAAAAATGTGCACATGGGATGGCTGCTTCCGACCATTACCTGTCTGACTTCCAAAGTGGAGAAAGCCAAGTTGCCGCTGAAGCACTGCAGGCCATTGGCTGACGCCTTGCTAGCTGGCATAAAGAAGCGCTTTGATGACATCTCAAAAGATCCTGAACTGATTGCCGCTACAATTCTCGTCCCCAAATTCAAAACGACATGGACAAAAGATGATGCTACAATCAGACTGGGTGAGCACATGGACATAATGCATTTTTACATGTATGATAGTGATGTGTAGTTTACGCTGTTAGTTCAGGCAGTATACCCTCGAGAGGTTAACACTGCATTATAGTATGTGGATGTATACAGTCACAGTGTTATGAAAGACCCATATGTCATACGCTGATGTGACATAATTTGCTGACTAATTTGGGAGGGGTATTTATTTAAGCTCCCCTAATTGTGTTATTTCTGTGTTAATTCTGTATGCATTCCTGGTTGTTAATTTATGACTGCATGTCTAATTGTGCTGAGCAGGGAGGAATAATGTGGCAGAGCCTGAACGGCAAGATATTTATTAATTGTATTTATTTTGGTATTTCAGCTGTACTAATTGTATTTCACCTTCCCTGTGTTTCAGGGATGGACTACATCAAGGAGCACCTGGAGGATCCTTCGCTGACAGGAGATGTCACCAGAACCAGGTCATCTGATGAAGGAGACTTCTTTGCTGACCTTACGAGTTCTAATGTAAACCAAGGCAGCGCCATACAACTGGAGGGATACCTGGCCCTTTCAGCAGATCAGATGGCTGTACTGAAGTCATACCCTGCTGTCTGCAAGTTGTCCGTTAAGCTCAACACACCTCTACCTGCCTCTGCAGCCTGTGAACGACTGTTCAGCACCGCAGGACTGATCTTCAGCCCAAGAAGAGCACGGCTAGATTCTCACAATTTTGAGAATCAACTGCTGTTGAAGATAAACAGTAGACAGATAAACAGCAAGTTTGCATACTTTAGAGCATAAATTACATTTTTAGGGAGGTTTGGATTGTGTAGTTAATTTGCCATGTTAAAAAAAGATTGACAGGGACTGATTTGTCACTGCATACTTCAGGCTGGGGCAGGTGAGCCAGCAGGGTACAGCAGCAGTGACGAGCAAAGGGAGAAATTATAATGGGGTAATGAGACAAAAGGGGTCAAAAAAAATATATAATCACCATTATTTGGAGTTGCATCATGGCAAGCTAATAGCTAACTAAACCTCTATCACTCTCCTCTTTACGTAGAGAGACCTAACATTTCTTATTCCCTCTCCCAACTAGATGGACAGACTTCTCTTATTCCCTCTCCCAACTAGACAGACATTCCCTCTCCATCACCAGACAGACAGACAGACATCTCTTAGTCACCTTAGACAGACGGACATCATCTCTTACTCCCTAGGCCTAGATAGACAGTTACTGCCTTTCCATTGACTGAGATAGATCTCCTCTTACTTGTCCTCTGTAGACAGACATACTGTACTTCCCACCCTAGCCAGACAGACTGACTTGGACTGACCAATAGATCCCTCTTCCTACCTCTCCCTAATACGGAGAGTTGGGGACCCTCAGGGGTCACTGGGAGTGTTCCATTCAAACCCAAATGCATTAAAGTTGCACATTTCATAAACAAGGAATGCAGAGGTTCAACTAGCAATGGGGAACTGGGTGCCCCAGTGCTGGTTGAACCTCTGCATGGTCTGTTTGGCAACGCAACATGAAGGTCTTGTGTGCCCCGGCCATATTGTTGAATCTCTGCCTCCCAGGTTCAAAATGTTTTATTTATTTTTGTTCTTATTTCCCATGTGTGATTATAGTACAGCAGTGTTTCTCGGGGACATCGCTTTGTCCAGAGACATGTTCCGTTCAAACCCATATGCATTAAAGTTGTACATTTCATAAACAAGGAATGCAGAGGTTCAACTAACAATGGGGAACTGGGTGCCCCAGTGCTGGTTGAACCTCTGCATGGTCTGGTTGGCAACGCAACATGGAGGTCTTGTGTGCCCCGGGCCATATGTGTGATTATACAGCAGTGATTTTCAAAGTGATGTCCAGAGAATCGATGACCCTTGGGTCACTAGGAGGATTTACTTTAACATGTGTTTCAGAACCTGGGAGGCTGAGGTTCAACTAGCACCGAGGAACTGGGTGCCCCAGTGTTGTTGAACCTCTGCCTCCCAGGTTCAAAATGTTTTATTTATTTTTGTCCCCCCCATGTGATTATAGTACATCAGTGTTTCTCAAAGTGATGTCCGGAGATCACTTTGTCCGGAGACATGTTTCGTTCAAACCCAAATGCATTAAAGTTGCACATTGCATAAACAACAATGCAGAGGTTCAACTAGCAATGGGGAACTGGGTGCCCCAGTGCTGGTTGAACCTCTGCATGGTCTGTTTGGCAACGCAACATGGAGGTCTTGTTAATTATGCATGTTATTGGGGGTCCTGTATGTTATTGATGTATGCTGTTGGGGGTTAGTATTTTCAGTATTTGTATGCTATTTAATTTTTTGGAATAAAGCCACTTTTGACAGGATGACAATTTTGGAAATTCATTTCTTTGTATTCATTTTGGGAAAAAAATTGTATTTTGTACTTTGTACTTGTACTTTGTAATTTTTACTTTTATACTTAAGTACATTTTACGCCGGGTAAATTTTTGTACTTAAGTACATTTTATTTGAGGTACTTTTATACTTTTACTTAAGTAACTTTCTTAATGGGCACTTTGTACTTTTACTTAAGTAATTTTCAAGTAGAGAATCAGTACTTCTACTTAAGTAAAATATTTTTGTACTTTTTCCACCACTGCAATTGAGAGGGGCCTGCCTGGGGCAATATGGCTGGCTATGCGAAGCTATAGTTTCTATAGGGGAAATGTCCCTTTAACCTTGATATACGCACACACACACACACACACACACGCACGCACACGCACACACCTACCTACCTACAGCTCTCTCTCTCTCTCTCTCTCTCTCGAACAGAGGGCAGAATAGTTCAGTATGTCCTCACTGCAACCCATGACTGACTGTGCCCCACCCACACACACACACAGTACATACTGTACATAGTACAGACATATACACACGTGCACAGAGCATGTCGTCAGGATCTCAGCGAAGCGTGCGGACAGAGTGTACTATCTAGGAACACACACACACACACACACACACACACACACACACACACACCCACACACACACACACAGTGTGTCTTACAGTTATGTAAGTGCCGCCTGTTTGAGTTCAAAGTATTGGCTTGCTCGAGGGGCTCCGGGGAAGGTGGGGATCGGGGGGGGGGGGGGGGGGGGGGGGGGGCTTGGGGGGGACACTATTTCCAAAACTCCAAAACGGTGGTTCGGGACACATGTGCTGTGGAACCGTCATGTGTTAATATTACCATGCAGTAAGACGCCCTGAGGCCCTAAAAGGGTGAGGTCGCGTGCACGCATCCGCCTGGGTGACGACAGACTGGGTGAGCGGCGAGCGCTGGCGCTTTGGCATGAGATGGGGGTCAGATCAACATGTGGAATGAATTCTGTACTGGCCATATGGAATGCGTCTTCAGTGTACTGCAGGGTTTGATGAGGTCAGATCAACATGTCAGAACGAATACTGGATGACTCGCCCCGGTGCTTGCCCTTTTTTCCTCCCGGAATTTTCACTTTGTAATATGCTATTGGCTGTTTGTATTCTTTTTGGAAAAATATAAAAAGATACTCCTGTGGAAAGGCTATATTATTTGACTTATATTGACCCTATAAACAATTTAGTATTATTTAGTATATGTAAGGTTTTGCCCACTCAAATGGTACCTCGTCAGATAATCCGCACATATCATACAACTACTTAATGTGAACAGACTTTACTGTAGTAGCTTTTCATAAATTATATTTGTACTTAGGCTGTCTGCTGTCATGAAAGTTTATAGTTAGAGAAATTCAAAGTCCAGCCGTCTGCTGTCCAGCCTCTCCCACCCCTCACTGGGGAGAATTCTGGGAGGAAAACAGAAACGGGGTTGTTGGACCCTCACCTGTACTTGCTGCTGTGGTTTGTTGTGGTCATCTCCGTGGTCATCGTGTATATTGTTATTAATAATATTATTAATCATTCTATGTTGGATCCTCACATATCGTTACTCCTGTGGTTTGGTGTGGTCATGTGCTGTATTAATTGTATCATTCATCTGTAGGTATGTTGGACCCTCACATATCGTTGCTCCTGTGGTTCGGTGTGGTCATCGCTGTGGTCATCGTGGTGGTGATGCCTCAGCCGCTGGGCGTCAGGACGCTGGTCATCGTCGCCATCCTCAGACTCATCTTCTCCGTCGGCCTGGAGCCCACCCTGTTCCTCCTGGGAGCCTTCAACGTAGGTTAAGACTTCTCAGTGTGTCTTCCTATAAGAGCCTTCTAACGTATAGGTTCACTTTTCTGTGGGTCTTCCTATACTGAGAGAATCAGTACATCCTCCGGTCTTGGTGCTGAGCCAAACGGTTAAACAGATAACAGACAAAAACAGGGGCTTACAGTTGTTGCACAGGAATGAAGTAATTTTACATGAAATGTAATGCTACTTTTGCAATGTAGTTAAATAAAAAATGTGAAAAAGCTCAGGGGGGGGGGGGATACATCATTAAAAAAGATTTTTCAGGCAGGTGTCTGGAAAATAAATTAAAATTTAAAATTGTGAAAAATCGTATCGTGAGCCTCATATCGTGATACGTATCATATTGTGAGTTGAGTGTATCATTACATGCCTACATACGACTGTATCGTATTAGATTATCAGTATGTCTTCCTAAGAGGTTCTAACGTAGGTTAACTTCTCAGTATGTCTTCCTAAGAGCTTCTAACATAGGTTAACGTCTCTGTGTATCTTCCTAACAGCTTCTAGGTTAACGTCTCTGTGTATCTTCCTAAGCCCTAAGGTCTTCTACGTAGGTTAACGTCTCTGTGTATCTTCCTATAAGAGCTTTAACGTCTGTGTATCTTCCTGAGAGCTTTCAACATTAGTCATCTTCTCAGTGTGTCTTCCTAAGAGCTTTGAACGTGAGTTCACGACCCTGTTGTCACGCGTTGTGGCTCTTTTGCGCAGAAGCCTCTTATCTCCAAAGTAGCAGCTCCACAGTAGATTTGCTACTGTTGAATTGTAATCCTGAAAAGAAACAGTTGTGGACATATGAGGTTTCCACTTGACAAATGATACATCTCTGTCAAGAGAGAGAGAGACGCACACACACACACACACACACACACACACACACACACACGGATGTCCTCATTTCTTCCAAACAGTGCTCTCCTGTTCCTCCCCTCACTCTATCCTTACATACCCTCCTCTCCTCACCCCCACCTCTCTTCTCCTCTCCTCTCCTCCGCTCCGCTCTCCTCTCCTCACCCCACCTCTCCTCACCCCCACCTCTCTTCTCCTCTCCTCTCCTCCGCTCTCCTCACCCCACCCCACCTCTCCTCTCCTCACCCCACCTCTCCTCTCCTCACCCCACCCCACCTCTCCTCAGCCCACCTCTCCCTTCCTCTCCTCACCCCACCTCTCCTCAACCAACCTCTTTTCTCGTGTCCTCTCCTAAACTCAGTGTGTCGTGCCAAGTTGTACGTTCCTGTACACTACTGTGCTGTACATTGTGTCCTCTGCACCTCAGCCAAACCACACACACACACACACACACACACACACACTATACAACCACAGAGGCACATGTTAGCCTCATATGACTCTCAGTGATCCTCAAAACAAATCTGGCCGCGGAGAATTTAACTGAATATATAGCAGATCTACCCCAGCAAGCCAAATTACGTCCTCCGGTGACTCCGGTGACGTTCAGGACTATAGGCCAGATCACAGCCCAATGCCCATATGGGGATGATCTTTACATTAATGATCATTGATTGATTGATTGAAATATTTATTAACAGTTTGTAGAATTACAGTACATTTCAAGCACAAACTCAATACAGAGACTGTTAACTGTGAGTGGACGACCCAATTAATCATTACACTTGTTTACAACAGGGTCCACAGCATCATGATAATGACTGTCAATTTGGGGGGACCTTGACGTGAAAGAGTTTGGGAACCATTGCTATAGGAGAGTCTAGGCCAGGATTACTGCATTTCTTTCTCACAGAAAGGCCGTCTGGCCAACCCCACCTATAGGGTAAGGGTACGCTGATATCTCTCTCTCTCTCTCTCTCTCCCCCCACCCCCAGGTGTGCAATAAGACCATCTTCCTGATGAGTTTCGTGGGGAACAGAGGGACGTTCACGCGAGGCTACAAGGCCATGGTTCTGGACGTGGAGTTCCTCTACCACCTGCTCTACCTCGTTATCTGCAGCCTGGGCGTGTTCGTGCACGTCTTCTTCTACAGCCTGCTGGTGAGAGAGCTGTGAGCGCACGCAACGCATGGACACACACGCACGCACGCACACACACACACACACACACACACACACGCACACATGCTCACGCACACACAAAACCCTAACCCACCCACCCCTTTTTACCCTCACTGTATGTTTTTCTCCCCCCTTTGTACCTCCTCTATGATATCATTTCCTGTTTTTGGCTATATAGAAGTGTATATTTGTACGTCTCTAAATGTTATGATGAATTGAACATGGTGTACCCATTTGTAAACAAGTGTAATTCTTTATGGTGTCGTCCGCAGTTAAGATGTAGACATGTATCCATACGTATTGCTGTACTTAAGTATATATTTTGATGAGAAATATGTTTTATGGAATATATTACATTGGGTAAAATATACCTGGGTTTATAGTGATGGTGTGACAAACGTTGGGTTTAGTGGCTCTTTTCTAGGCTAATAAAATCTTTGTTTCCGGCGATCCCTATAGCACAAAACAATTTACCTTTGAAATTGAATGCATATCATTTTAGAACCAGAAACACCCCCCCCCCCCCCCCCCCAGAAAACTGTTGGCATTCAGAAGACATTTTTTAGGTATTATTCGACCAAAAAGGAAAACTCTACATTGCCTATAGTGAAGTTTTGCCTCCAGAGCACATTTGTTTTTGTTGGGATGTTTATGAGATGTTGGTCTGAATCTTTCCCAAGCCCATCTCTCTCTCTCTCTTTTTTTCTCTCTCTCTCTCTCTCTCTCTCTCTCTCTCTCACACGGTGCATTCAAGGACAGGCCAGGGCCTTATTAACCAACCTCTGTGTGTAGGTAGCATGTGGATGTTGTTGCCCTGAGGTTGCTGAGGTGTTAATAGCTGTGTGTGTATAGCAGCGTCCCAGCAGTTCTGTTTATAAGGTGTGGCTGGAGTTATAAAGTGTGCCCGGCGGGCGGCAGCGCTGCGTTCCGTTCCGTTCGGAGTTTTTTTCTTTCTCCAGTCGCCGTGCAGCAGCAGTGCATGGAATCCTCTGCAGACGCAGCAACAAACACACACATCTCCATGTGTTTGTTTCCGTTTGGGGAAAAGATTATTGCATTTTTGAGGGCCGCGCTAGACACCCCTATGTCCAGCTTAAACACAAACATTGAATGCAATTGACTCACTACAGCTCTAGCTTTCTCTCTCTCTCTCTCTCTCTCTCTCTCCCCCCCCCCGGTGTGCAATAAGACCATCTTCCTGTCCTGATGAGTTTCGTGTCTCTCACTCTCTCTCTCTCTCTCCTTTTAGGGAAACTGAATTTGTGACCTTCACCTTTACAAACACATCGGTGAAGAAGAATAATGGAATGTTTTCTTTGACCTGTGCGTGTGCGTGTGTGTGTGTGTGTGTGCACGTGCGCGCGTCCTACAGCTCTTTGACCTGGTGTATCGCGAGGAGACGCTGCTCAACGTGATAAAAAGCGTGACGCGCAACGGCCGCTCCATCGTGCTGACGGCCGTGCTGGCGCTCATCCTGGTCTACCTGTTCTCCATCGTGGGGTACATCTTCTTCAAGGACGACTTCATCCTGGAGGTGGACCGAATACCCAACAATACCCTGAGTATGAATACTCTACCTATACCTACTACACGTCTTTGCTGTACCCTATACTGTACCCGGGCCTAACGGATACTCACTACTTACCTAACCCCTACTGTGACCTAACTAACCCCTACAACTTCATCCTGGTTTGTCTATGGGCGCTGATGACACGTGGTGAAGAGAACACGCCCACCTATGCTAATGCTAACCCACCGTCATCATGTGTTGTCGTCCTTGTGCTGCAGAAGGAGGAGGAGACAGCCTGGCTGGAGAGATGCTGCCTGGGGGGTCCACGGCTGGAGGGGCTGGTGCTGGAGGGGTTTGTTCATCCTCCAACCAGGAGAACTGTTCCAACACGGTGGCTCTGCAGACAGGTACGCACGCACGCACACACACACTGCATGAAGCTTTGCTTGTTCTGGCCCTCAGAGCCAAAGTTTTCCTGGCGTTTTTCAGGTGCTGCTGTCGGGATGCCGGTACCTTTATTAGTAGTGGGTCTCCCTCCCAGAGGGCTGTCGGTGGGTTCCATGGGATGCAGCCAAAACCACCTTAGCCCTACTTTGGCTATTCGGAAATCGCCTTGTTTTTAGATCCATACAACTGGACCTAGACTAGTCTTCTAGTGTTACAACTGGACCTAGACTAGTCTTCTATTGTTACAACTGGACCTAGTCTAGTCTTCCATTGTTACAACTGGACCTAGTCTAGTCTTCTATTGTTAAAACTGGACCTAGACTAGTCTTCTATTGTTACAACTGGACCTAGACTAGTCTTCTATTGTTACAACTGGACCTAGACTAGTCTTCCATTGTTACAACTGGACCTAGACTAGTCTTCTATTGTTACAACTGGACCTAGTCTAGTCTTCTATTGTTACAACTGGACCTAGACTAGTCTTCTATTGTTACAACTGGACCTAGACTAGTCTTCCATTGTTACAACTGGACCTAGACTAGTCTTCCATTGTTACAACTGGACCTAGACTAGTCTTCTAGTGTTACAACTGGACCTAGACTAGTCTTCTAGTGTTACAACTGGACCTAGACTAGTCTTCTATTGTTACAACTGGACCTAGTCTAGTCTTCCATTGTTACAACTGGACCTAGTCTAGTCTTCTATTGTTAAAACTGGACCTAGACTAGTCTTCTATTGTTACAACTGGACCTAGACTAGTCTTCTATTGTTACAACTTGACCTAGACTAGTCTTCTATTGTTACAACTGGACCTAGTCTAGTCTTCCATTGTTACAACTGGACCTAGACTAGTCTTCTAGTGTTACAACTGGACCTAGTCTAGTCTTCTATTGTTACAACTGGACCTAGACTAGTTTTCTATTGTTACAACTGGACCTAGTCTAGTCTTCTATTGTTACAACTGGACCTAGTCTAGTCTTCTATTGTTACAACTGGACCTAGACTAGTTTTCTATTGTTACAACTGGACCTAGTCTAGTCTTCTATTGTTACAACTGGACCTAGACTAGTCTTCTAGTGTTACAACTGGACCTAGTCTAGTCTTCTATTGTTACAACTGGACCTAGACTAGTTTTCTATTGTTACAACTGGACCTAGTCTAGTCTTCTATTGTTACAACTGGACCTAGTCTAGTCTTCTATTGTTACAACTGGACCTAGACTAGTTTTCTAGTGTTACAACTGGACCTAGTCTAGTCTTCTATTGTTACAACTGGACCTAGTCTAGTCTTCTATTGTTACAACTGGACCTAGACTAGTTTTCTAGTGTTACAACTGGACCTAGTCTAGTCTTCTATTGTTACAACTGGACCTAGACTAGTCTTCTATTGTTACAACTGGACCTAGTCTAGTCTTATATTGATACAACTGGACCTAGTCTAGTCTTCTATTGATACAACTGGACCTAGTCTAGTCTTCTATTGTTACAACTGGACCTAGACTAGTCTTCTATTGTTACAACTGGACCTAGACTAGTCTTCTAGTGTTACAACCGGACCTAGACTAGTCTTATATTGATACAACTGGACCTAGACTAGTCTTATATTGTTAAAACTGGACCTAGTCTAGTCTTATATTGATACAACTGGACCTAGTCTAGTCTTCTATTGATACAACTGGACCTAGTCTAGTCTTCCATTGTTACAACTGGACCTAGTCTAGTCTTCTATTGTTACAACTGGACCTAGACTAGTCTTCTATTGTTACAACTGGACCTAGTCTAGTCTTCTATTGTTACAACTGGACCTAGACTAGTCTTCTAGTGTTACAACTGGACCTAGTCTAGTCTTCTATTGTTACAACTGGACCTAGACTAGTCTTCTATTGTTACAACTGGACCTAGACTAGTCTTCTATTGTTACAACTGGACCTAGACTAGTCTTCTATTGTTGCAACTGGACCTAGACTAGTCTTCTATTGTTACAACTGGACCTAGACTAGTCTTCTATTGTTACAACTGGACCTAGTCTAGTCTTCTATTGTTACAACTGGACCTAGACTAGTCTTCTATTGTTACAACTGGAACTAGTCTAGTCTTCTATTGTTACAACCGGACCTAGACTAGTCTTCTATTGTTACAACCGGACCTAGACTAGTCTTCTATTGTTACAACTGGAACTAGTCTAGTCTTCTATTGTTACAACTGGAACTAGACTAGTCTTCTATTGTTACAACTGGACCTAGACTAGTCTTCTATTGTTACAACTGGACCTAGTCTAGTCTTCCATTGTTACAACTGGACCTAGACTAGTTTTCTATTGTTACAACTGGACCTAGTCTAGTCTTCTATTGTTACAACTGGACCTAGACTAGTCTTCTAGTGTTACAACCGGACCTAGACTAGTCTTATATTGATACAACTGGACCTAGACTAGTCTTATATTGTTAAAACTGGACCTAGTCTAGTCTTATATTGATACAACTGGACCTAGTCTAGTCTTCTATTGATACAACTGGACCTAGTCTAGTCTTCCATTGTTACAACTGGACCTAGTCTAGTCTTCTATTGTTACAACTGGACCTAGACTAGTCTTCTATTGTTACAACTGGACCTAGTCTAGTCTTCTATTGTTACAACTGGACCTAGACTAGTCTTCTAGTGTTACAACTGGACCTAGTCTAGTCTTCTATTGTTACAACTGGACCTAGACTAGTCTTCTATTGTTACAACTGGACCTAGACTAGTCTTCTATTGTTACAACTGGACCTAGACTAGTCTTCTATTGTTACAACTGGACCTAGACTAGTCTTCTATTGTTACAACTGGACCTAGACTAGTCTTCTATTGTTACAACTGGACCTAGTCTAGTCTTCTATTGTTACAACTGGACCTAGACTAGTCTTCTATTGTTACAACTGGAACTAGTCTAGTCTTCTATTGTTACAACCGGACCTAGACTAGTCTTCTATTGTTACAACCGGACCTAGACTAGTCTTCTATTGTTACAACTGGAACTAGTCTAGTCTTCTATTGTTACAACTGGAACTAGACTAGTCTTCTATTGTTACAACTGGACCTAGACTAGTCTTCTATTGTTACAACTGGACCTAGTCTAGTCTTCCATTGTTACAACTGGACCTAGACTAGTTTTCTATTGTTACAACTGGACCTAGTCTAGTCTTCTAGTGTTACAACTGGACCTAGTCTAGTCTTCTATTGTTACAACTGGACCTAGACTAGTCTTCTATTGTTACAACTGGACCTAGACTAGTCTTCTATTGTTACAACTGGAACTAGTCTAGTCTTCTATTGTTACAACCGGACCTAGACTAGTCTTCTATTGTTACAACCGGACCTAGACTAGTCTTCTATTGTTACAACTGGACCTAGTCTAGTCTTCTATTGTTACAACTGGACCTAGACTAGTCTTCTATTGTTACAACTGGACCTAGACTAGTCTTCTATTGTTACAACCGGACCTAGACTAGTCTTCTATTGTTACAACTGGACCTAGTCTAGTCTTCTATTGTTACAACTGGACCTAGTCTAGTCTTCCATTGTTACAACTGGACCTAGTCTAGTCTTCTATTGTTACAACTGGACCTAGACTAGTCTTCTATTGTTACAACTGGACCTAGTCTAGTCTTCTATTGTTACAACTGGACCTAGACTAGTCTTCTAGTGTTACAACTGGACCTAGTCTAGTCTTCTATTGTTACAACTGGACCTAGACTAGTCTTCTATTGTTACAACTGGACCTAGACTAGTCTTCTATTGTTACAACTGGACCTAGACTAGTCTTCTATTGTTACAACTGGACCTAGACTAGTCTTCTATTGTTACAACTGGACCTAGACTAGTCTTCTATTGTTACAACTGGACCTAGTCTAGTCTTCTATTGTTACAACTGGACCTAGACTAGTCTTCTATTGTTACAACTGGAACTAGTCTAGTCTTCTATTGTTACAACCGGACCTAGACTAGTCTTCTATTGTTACAACCGGACCTAGACTAGTCTTCTATTGTTACAACTGGAACTAGTCTAGTCTTCTATTGTTACAACTGGAACTAGACTAGTCTTCTATTGTTACAACTGGACCTAGACTAGTCTTCTATTGTTACAACTGGACCTAGTCTAGTCTTCCATTGTTACAACTGGACCTAGACTAGTTTTCTATTGTTACAACTGGACCTAGTCTAGTCTTCTATTGTTACAACTGGACCTAGTCTAGTCTTCTATTGTTACAACTGGACCTAGACTAGTCTTCTATTGTTACAACTGGACCTAGACTAGTCTTCTATTGTTACAACTGGAACTAGTCTAGTCTTCTATTGTTACAACCGGACCTAGACTAGTCTTCTATTGTTACAACCGGACCTAGACTAGTCTTCTATTGTTACAACTGGACCTAGTCTAGTCTTCTATTGTTACAACTGGACCTAGTCTAGTCTTCTATTGTTACAACCGGACCTAGACTAGTCTTCTATTGTTACAACCGGACCTAGACTAGTCTTCTATTGTTACAACTGGAACTAGTCTAGTCTTCTATTGTTACAACCGGACCTAGACTAGTCTTCTATTGTTACAACTGGACCTAGACTAGTCTTCTATTGTTACAACTGGACCTAGACTAGTCTTCTATTGTTACAACTGGACCTAGACTAGTCTTCTATTGTTACAACCGGACCTAGTCTAGTCTTCTATTGTTACAACCGGACCTAGACTAGTTTTGTTTGCATTGTTGCATTGTTGTTTTTTCAGATGGTGTGGAGGAAGACGAGGATGATATTAATAACAATATTATTAATAATATTGTTTTGCAGATGGTACGACTGAGGAAGAGGAGGAGGATGACGGCATGGAGAGAGCATGTGACTCTCTGCTCATGTGCATAGTGACGGTTCTGAGTCATGGACTGAGGAGCGGGGGAGGGGTGGGAGACGTGCTGAGGAAGCCATCCAAAGAGGTACAAATTATACCCTCGGGGCCCTAACGTGCGCCATGCCTTACCCACATATAGCGGGTTTAGAACCTTCCGCTATACGTAAACGTTACGTTGCGGCCACGCTACCACACTATACATTATGCCGACTCCTATATTTGCGGGTGGAGGTGTGGTCGTGGGCGTGTTGATGCGCTTTCCTTACAATTGCTGTCTTGCCCACACAGGTTTAGGAGAGCAGAAAGCGTCTCCTCAAACCACCCGCTATGCCAATTCTGTTTGATAGAACGAATAGACAGGCCGGGAGCAGAACATTCACAGCTCATATGTCTCATATCGTCAACAGAACTCCCTCCATCCATCCATCTTCAACCGCTTATCCGCAGTCGGGTCGTGGGGGCAACAGCTCCACCAGAGAGCTCCAGACTTCCCTCTACCGAGCAACATTAGTGACTTCCTGTGTGGAAATATAGTGGCCCTCTGAGTGTGTTATATAGTGGCCCTCTGGAGCGAGGGTGGGAATATAGTGGCCCTCTGGACCCCTGCTCTAGATTGACTGTCCTCCCCCCCCCCACCCCTCCAGGAGCCTCTGTTTGCAGCACGGGTCATCTATGACCTCCTCTTCTTCTTCATGGTCATCATCATCGTCCTCAACCTGATCTTCGGGGTCATCATCGATACCTTCGCCGACCTGAGGAGCGAGAAGCAGAAGAAGGAGGAGGTCCTGAAGACCACCTGCTTCATCTGTGGTGAGTGACCGCTCCTTTCCATTGTGTCTGTGTGTTCAATTAATCTGTGGTGAGTGAGCGCTCCTTTCCATTGTGTCTGTGTATTCAATTCATCAAGACCTACAGGTACTGTAAGAAGACCAGGGCTGGGAAAAGTACGTACTTTTTCTTGTCTTTTTCTTTTTTGAGGGGTGCTAGCCCTCCAATGCCTGGCCTTTGAAATTACGTCATATGGCAGCCAAGTCTATGGGCTTTTAACGTTTGTTTAGAGCACTAAATGTGACGTCATGTGGCAGCCAATTATGTGGACATTTAATAATAGTGAATGGTATTTGTATAGTGCTTTTCCAAGTGCTCAAAGAGCTATACAATGGTTCATTCATTCATACATTGGGAGGTGAAGCGGCGAACAGTCGACGCCAGCGTCCTCACTTGTGCACATTCCCACACCAATGGTGGCAAGCTCACATCGACCGACTCAATCGAGGCACTGTGGGGTTCAGTGTCTTGCCCAAGGACACTTCGACATGTAGACAGGAGGAGCCAGTTATTCATTACTTATTTTCTTCTTATTTCCAAATGTCCTTTTATAATAGTGTTTCCTTTGCTTGGTGTTCTGTGTAAAGCACGTTGAATTGCCTTGTTGTAGAAATGTGCTCTTCTAATAAAACTGTCTTGTCTTACCTTGGCGATGGCAGTGGCTTAATTTGATAAATACGCTATATAAATGCACAATTTACCATTTTGCCTTGCCTTGCCTTACCTTGCCTAGGGCTGGAGAGGGACAAATTTGACAACAAGACGGTGACATTCGAGGAGCACATCAAAGAGGAACACAACATGTGGCACTACCTGTTCTTCATCGTCCTGGTGAAGGTAAACCTCCGTAATATACAATTATACTACCTGTCCTGGTGAAGATAAACCTACCTAGTAATAATAATAATAATAAGGGTAATAACAACAACAACAACAACAACAATAATAATAAGTTATGTAATACTCTAACTGTTTCTTGTGAAGGTTAAGGACTCTACAGAATACACCGGACCAGAGAGCTATGTGGCCGAGATGATCAAGGTAACTCATAATAACTTTAGTTTATTTATTCATAAACAAGATGTGCTGCTTTCCTGATCTCTTCCTGAAGGTTTTCTGAAAGAGCACGTTCTCCTACTGGTTGTATTCACTGATTAGCCTAATGCTAATTCTACTGCTTTGCTACTGAGAGAATTAATGTCCCCCATAGGCTTGCCGCTTTTCAAAAAGTATTTATTTATTTATTTAAATAAATACTTTTTGAAAAGCCTATGGGGAAAATGCATGGGGAATTCTCTTCTGGGTCCCTCATTGTTCTGAAAGGGGGCGGGACTGCAACGCTCTATATAATTAACATACAAGTAAGACGCACGAACGCGGGGAGCGAGCGCAGCTCGTAAATTGCAATAACAATTTGCAATAAATTACGTACTTTTGTGTGTGTCTTTTTGTGTGTGATACAGCTGCGCCCTCTGGTGTCAGGCGGGTGGTGTCACAGCGTGACACACGCACAGACAGACAGTTTTGCTTGGCTTCCATAGTAAGCTGCTCATTGCGTTCGCAATCACTGCGTTCGCAATAACACCTTCTCACTGACAATGTTCTCCTTATGACTGAAGGTGTTTTCTCGTCCAATCACAACACAGGAGCACAACCTGGACTGGTTCCCGAGGATGCGCGCCATGTCTCTGGTGAGCAGCGACGGAGAGGGAGAGCAGAACGAGATCCGAAACCTGCAGGAAAAACTGGAGTCGGCCATGAGGCTGGTGGCCAACCTGAGTGGTCAGCTGACTGAGCTGAAAGAACAGGTGATTATTATTATTATGCGTCACCTTGAGTTTCGTGACCGCACCCACTCTGTTTCTTTGGATCGCCTTTACAGTATCTCCAATTCCGTCATAATAAAGGCGACAAAAATACAGTTTTACAATGCAGGCAATGCCAAACAATAAAGTGTCCATTGTCCAAGAACCCCCCCTAGGAATGTATTAAGAGGTCTGAGTCATGAAACAACTGTTTATTCCAGCTTAGGCTTCAATTGTCCTATAGCCAAACAGCCATTGTGTGTCTTGTCGTAGGCCTTTCAACGCAACAGGCACAAAGGACTTCCCAAGTCTTTCACACCTTTGTACCAGGGGGCACAACGGAGCCCGCCCTTCTCACAAGCCTGTTTAGGTTGTGTCACCTCCAGTGCCACCTCCCCCCCCACACCCCAGCACGTTATTCCGAAGAAGATAGCACTTGCCATAAGAGACTTGGTAGTGGTAGAACATTATGTAACATTCTGGTACACACGATAATCGGAGCCTCCTCAGGAAGAACAGCCGTGCACGTCATTTGAGGGCCTAGACCTATAGTTAATTTCATTCACCAAAAAGAACTGCTTCATTTTACTCGTTCGTTTACGACTGACACAACACTATGGTTTTCCTGTGCAGATGACGGAACAGAGGAAACAGAAGCAACGCATTGGTCTACTGGGACACCCCCCCCACATGAACATTAACCCCCAGCAGCCCGCCTGAGTGAGGACCCCCTCCCTTGAGGACCACCCCAGGACCCAGGGCTGGCCTCCAACAGTGCCTGAACATTTGACAGTCTTACACTTCATGTAACAGACAGGAAAGTGAACAAATACATGCTGTATACATAGTCTCTATCTTCTAAAGGCTCTATGCACCATTCTGTGTGTTTAGAGCCTATTAGGAAGGGAAGGGTTTTTCTGTGTGCATAGAGCATGTTGAAGTAGGAAGAGTTATTATGTGTTCATAGTCTATTAGAGGAAGTAGGAAGAGTTATTATGTGTTCACAGTCTATTAGAGGAAGTAGGAAGAGTTATTCTGTGTTCACAGTCTATTAGAGGAAGTAGGAAGAGTTATTCTGTGTTCACAGTCTATTAGAGGAAGTAGGAAGAGTTATTCTGTGTTCACAGTCTATTAGAGGAAGTAGGAAGAGTTATTCTGTGTTCATAGTCTATTAGAGGAAGTAGGAAGAGTTATTCTGTGTTCACAGTCTATTAGAGGAAGTAGGAAGAGTTATTCTGTGTTCATAGTCTATTAGAGAAAGTAGGAAGAGTTATTCTGTGTGCATTGAGCACCTATTCCAAAGTAGTAAAAGTAGTGGATGGATCTACCAACTCAAAACGCATCGTTTCGCGCTGCAATTTGAGGCTGCAGATCGGCTACGGTTGATGCTTTCGTGTGACATTGTAGTGTGATCAAGCAGGACGTTAATTTACGGAAAAACAACACAAAAGGTCTCAATGTGGATATAAGAGGTTTGTGCCCGAGAGCAACAATACATACGGTAATGTCCAGGGAGACTGTCACCTGACATCCTCCTGCGTTGTCATTGGAGGAACACTCCTGCTGCATGCGTCGTCATTGGAGGATGTGTATGCTCATTGGTGCCGTGTTGTGTGTGAGGTCATGGAACTCTAGGCTGATTTTGTAGTTTTGTTTTCCACTTCAGGTTAAAAAACTACAACTCAGACGTGTCCGTGGCAAGACTTGGCCTTGTCCTTTTAATTATTATTGTTTGAAGTTGAGAGAAACATATTTCCTTGAAAAGTTACGTCCTGTAGAGTTCACCCTATTCTTTTCCAAGGTTTTGTTTTATTTATATTTTTTGATGATTGATGATTCCAAAAATCTAATCAGCCTAACCGTGTGAAGTTGTTTCTACATGTCAGAGGCCAGCATTCCTGTAACTTGCAATACTCCATGTGTTATTATTATAATTTTCTTGTCATCATAGGAACTTAGGAAGCTTCTACGGAAACAGCCGACACACAAAACTTGTAGGTCGACTATTTTTTTTGGTCCGTGTCGCGACACCGTCGTGCTACGGAGCAGACGTTTCGACATTTATGTTGAAGCTTTGTCATCGAAGGATGTACATTAGATCTACCTGTAAGAAGGATGTACTGTACATTAGATCCACCTTTATTGTGTTGTATGATGGATGATTGTTTCAGTTATGATGGATGATGACACTTGAAGTCATGCTGTGTAATTCCAGTGTGATTTAGTGATACCACTTTGTTGCTACGCTGTCGCTACAGCATTTTGTCTGTATGGAAGGAGCGCTGACAAACAGACCGCAAACATATGCGTACGGCAACCAAATAGTCAGCGACTACAGGTGTATTTATTAACTGTAACATATACACTAATAATATACATTTCCGGTACATTTTCCAGCGCCCATGCGAGTGTCGGATAGATAGCGTTTAGAGAAAGAAAACTAAATATTCAATGTGGATTATTGTGGTATAATATACCGGTGAAAGATTATATCAGAAATACTAACTATAATACCAAATATGTTTTGTTTAATTGGGAACAGTTACATGGTAGGCTATGAACTTTAAATGAGCTGCGGTATCCTGTGAACGATGATCTACAAGGGTTGTTAGTAGAGTAATGGTTCTCAGACATGTTGGAAAGTGAAATATGCCTTTAACTCTGACAGTTGGATCCATTAGTACTTTTGAGAACCATTACAGAACTACACTGTCATATTTCCCTTTGTTTGATATTTTTGGCACTGAATTAACTTTGTTTAAGCTTTATATAATTTCTATGTAGTCCTTCAAGCACTGAAAGTATATTTTTTTTGTTTATAGCACACAAACATGTTTATAATCTTACTCGCCACTTTTCTAATAGTGCCACCACCACTTAGAAGGACGGCACACTTATCACCCTCACTCTGTGTCAAATAAAACACTAGAAGGAGCGCTGAAATAATTACAATGATTCATCATTTCATAGAGATGCATATGATATTCAAATGTTGGCCGATATCCAATAACATGCAGGGTCAAATCGTCCGTTATTGATCCAGTATATTACATCCTTATTATGTTATTATTTATATTGAGATCATTGAGGAGTTTTTAGTTTTCATTTCAAGTCATTAGTGGTCACATTGTTATTTTGTCAATATCGGTCAATAGACAATGAAAAATATCAGAAATATTTTGATATCGGTTCGATACCGATATTGCATTTTTAATAGAATATCGACCTACCGTATATCGATATGATACCGATAATAATATTCTGCATCCCTATTAATTTATGTACTTCATCGAACGACCATGATGTCACTTTGAGGAGAATAAACGCTGTGGGATGAGCGACATGGTCGAGACAACGAGTTATGAACCTCAGACAGATATCACTGACTGCCTAGGCCCTAGACATTAGTCTGGAACTTCAGACTAATATCATTGCATAGATATTAGTCTGGAACTTCAGACTAATATCATTGCATAGATATTAGTCTGGAACTTCAGACTAATATCATTGCATAGATATTAGTCTGGAACTTCAGGCTAATATCATTGCGTAGAAAATAGTCTGGAACTTCAGACTAGCATCACTGCGTATATATTAGTCTGGAACTTCAGACTAGTATCACTGCGTATATATTAGTCTGGAACTTCAGACTAGCATCACTGCGTATATATATTAGTCTGGAACTTCAGACTAGTATCACTGCGTATAGATATTAGTCTGGAACTTCAGACTATAATCACTGCGTATATATTAGTCTGGAACTTCAGACTAGTATCACTGCGTATATATTAGTCTGGAACTTCAGACTAGCATCACTGCGTAGAAAATAGTCTGGAACTTCAGACTAGCTTCACTGCGTATAGATATTAGTCTGGAACTTCAGACTAGCATCACTGCGTAGATATTAGCCTGGAACTTCAGACTCATACACTGACTACGTAGAGCCGTAGATATTAGTCTAGCAACTTCAGACTCATACACTGACTACGTAGAGCCCTAGACATTAGTCTGGAACTTCAGACTGATTCACTGACTACGTAGAGCCATAAACATTAGTCTGGAACTTCGGTGTGGAGGATTTATTTCCAATGCAGATACAAACAGATTCCAACGTCACAGCAAAAAAAAAAAAAAAAAGTTTGAAATAGTGTGCTCTGATTGGTCACCCACAACTTGGGTAAAATAAATGTAAGTCAAACTGAGGAGTGCCTGACCAAGCTCCACAGGGATTTATTTAATTTGTATGTTTTTCCTGTGGCAGATCGGTCTGTTTTCCAGGCTATTATGAAACCATCCCTTGGCTTAATGCCACTGTGGAGTCAAGTTGCTACCTGAGAGACGCAAACTCCACTTTTATACTAATGTGAGATTTTGGTTTGTCCAATTGAAAATGTTTGTTCCATTCTTTTGGAGTCTATTTAATAAATAATGTTTGAAAGAAAAGCACAGTTTGGTATGTACTGTATGGATTTTCTACGCTTACAAAGCTTATGCAGTCAGCCAGTACCATGTTTTCCCAATGCATTCTTACGGAAGCGGTACGTATAGTATAATAATGTAAATTATCTACTGTCCACCACTGGTTGTTTCCTCCCGCCCAGCGTGCTGGTACACGGGGTCTCGGGGAAACCCCGCCCACTCGGCCTCCTAATTTGAAGGGTCTGGGCGTGACCCGCCCACTCAGCCTCCTTACATGGAGGGGATGGGCGTGGCCCTGTGCTGCGTAAGCCAGCAAATGCAGCACCGTGATACACGTGAGTGACACACACACACACACACACACAGAGAGAGAGAGAGAGAGAGAGCGCAAGCATTTATCTAACAGGTCGCTCTGTTGTCTCTCACACACTTTCACAAAACGCACCACGAGGAAAGCCACGCCAGAGCCACGTTACTCATAGGTGTCATGTTGTGTGTGTGAGGTCATGTGTGAGGCCATGTGTGAGGCTGACTTTGTAGTTTTGTTTTCCACTTCAGGTTAAAAAACTACAACTCAGACGTGTCCGTGGCAAGACTTGGCCTTGTCCTTTTAATTATTATTATTTTAAGTTGAGAGAAACATATTTTCTTGAAAAGTTACGTCCTGTAGAGTTCACCCTATTCTTTTCCAAGGTTTTTTTTTATTTATATTTTTTGATGATTGATGATTCCAAATATCTAATCAGCCTAACCGTGTGAAGTTGTTTCTACATGTCAGAGGCCAGCATTCCTGTAACTTGCAATACTCCATGTGTTATTATTATAATTTTCTTGTCATCATAGCTTCTACGGAAACAGCCGACACACAAAACTTGTAGGTCGGCTATTTTTCCGGTCCGTGCCGCGATCGTGCTACGGAGCAGACGTTTCGACATTTATGTTGAAGCTTTGTCATCGAAGGATGTAGGCTACATTAGATCTACCTGTAAGAAGGATGTAGGCCTACTGTAGCCTACATTAGATCCACCTTTATTGTGTTTTATGATGGATGATTGTTTCAGTTATGATGGATGATGACACTTGAAGTCATGCTGTGTAATTCCAGTGTGATTTAGTGATACCACTTTGTTGCTACGCTGTCGCTACAGCATTTTGTATGTATGGAAGGAGCGCTGACAAACAGACCGCAAACATATGCGTACGGCAACCAAATAGTCAGCGACGGCGCTGTGTAAAGCAACAACAACAGGTGTATTTATTAACTGTAACATACACTAATAATATACATTTCCGGTACATTTTCCAGCGCCCATGCAAGTGTCGGATAGATAGCGTTTAGAGAGAGAGAGAAAAAAAAAAGTAATATGTGTTTATTGTATAATATACCGATTATCTGATTAATCTGATTATTTCAGAAATACTAACTATAATACCAAATACGTTTTGTTTAATTGGAAACAGTTACATGGTAGGCTATGACCTTTAAAATGAGCTGCGGTATCCTGTGAACGATGATCTACAAGGGTTATTGGTAGAGTAATGGTTCACAGACGTGTTGGAAAGTGATGCCTCTGTTGTCTCTCACACACTTTCACAAAACGCACCACGAGGAAAGCCACGCCGAGCCACGTTACTCAGGTGTCATGTTGTGTGTGTGTGAGGTCATGTGTGAGGCCATGTGTGAGGCTGACTTTGTAGTTTTGTTTTCCACTTCAGGTTAAAAAACTACAACTCAGACGTGTCCGTGGCAAGACTTGGCCTTGGCCTTTTAATTATTATTATTTGAAGTTGAGAGAAACCTTGAAAAGTTACATCCTGTAGAGTTCACCCTATTCTTTTCCATTTTTTTTGATGATTGATGATTCCAAAAATCTAATCAACCTAAACGTTAGTACTTTTGAGAACCATTACAGAACTACACTGTCATATTTCCCTTTGTTTGATATTTTTGGCACTGAATTAACTTTGTTAAAGCTTTATATAATTTATATGTAGTCCTTCAAGCACTGAAAGTATGTTATACTTATTTATTATTTTGTTTATAGCACACAAACATGTACGGTATGTTTATAATCTTACTCGCCACTTTTCTAATGGTGCCACCACCACTTAGAAGGACGGCACACTTATCACCCTCACTCAGCTGTGTCAAATAAAACACTAGGAGCGCTGAAATAATTACAATTAATAATTTATAGAGATGATATTCAAATGTTGGCCGATATCCAATATATATCCCTGCATGGTCGATGCAGGGATATCCTGACACGGAACCTTTTCTCAGAGCTAAAGTGTATATGGTCGAGGCTCCAAACTGAGCTAACAAAACAAGATAAATCATTATAAAAATACAGTCACTAGCAATAACAAATTCTGTAAAAAAAAAACCTCATTATGCAGAAAGTCTCATTAAAGCTCACAGTGCATGCATTGCCACCCATTGTGAGCTAAGCTTGTAGAGTGGCTATTTTCAAATAGCCACCACTGGTTGTTTCCTCCCGCCCAGCGTGCTGGTACACGGGATCTCGGGAAGCCCCGCCCACTCAGCCTCCTAATTTGAAGGGTCTGGGCGTGACCCGCCCACTCAGCCTCCTTATATGGAGGGAATGGGCGTGGCCCTGTGCTGCGCAAGCCAACAAATGCAGCACCGTGATACACGTGAGTTACACAGAGAGAGAGAGAGAGAGAGAGAGCGCCCGAGCATTTATCTAACAGGTCGCTCTGTTCTCTCACACACTTTCACAAAACGCGCCACGAGCAAAGCCACGCCGAACAGCGGACTGACTCTCCAGTCTCCTGTAATAAGTGTTCTATTTTTAAAGAGGCTCTTTCCTGACCGCAGACAAATGGTTTGCGACTATAGTAAGCCTATAATAGCCTAAGCCCAATCAATGTAATGCGCACGGGTTGTTTTTATTTGTATTTTTATCTTCCCTCGCGATCCTTCCGCTGGAATACTACACAGTAGAAGCTGCTGTTGACTTTTTGACGGATACCTTGGAGCCGGAGGAGTGATAATATAATAATCATAATAATAATGGAACAGCCTCCCTCCACTCAGGCTGACGACATGGCAGAGATTCAAGGGTGAGTTAATCCCTCTACTTCTAGTAGCCTAGTAGATCTTTGACTTTAAATTTGTTGATTGATTGATTGATTGATTGATTTATTGATTGACCACCAGGACTTTGTAGAAGCTATGTTCTATGTTCTATATCTATCTACATTCATTATGTTTTGATTGGTTGATTGATTGAGTGTGTGTGTGTGTGTGTGTGTGTGTGTGTGTGTGTGTGTGTGTGTGTGTGTGTGTGTGTGTGTGTGTACAATAATAATAACAATAATAATAACAATAATAACAATAATAATAATAATAATTTTCTCTCTTCCAGGGTGGACTACCCCAGCATGTATCATGCGTATAAACCCAAGCGAGGAATGAAGAGAGGAGAAGAAAGCAAGGTGCGTGTTTTATTATTATTATTTTATTATGATTGTGTTCACTTTGTCTATAGGGCGGCTATATGGTATTTGTTATTACACCTCGTCCTTATACTGTAAGGACCTCACGTAATAATTGTAATTTCTATGTTAGCCTATAAGAACTTGTCCTTGGTCCTGTAAGGACCTTACATAATAATTGGGCTGCGGTGTCTTTCTATCCTATAAATGGTTGACCCATTTTCAGCTGCTGTGACATAACAGGCATGGAGTGTGTGTGTGTGTGTGTGTGTGTGTGGTTGTGTGTGTGTGTGCTCGCGCTGCCTATATCAGCCATAACTAGGCCTGTCACAATTCCTGTTACATAATCGTGTAATCACAATTATTTGAGATAATTGCAGATATGTTATGCATAATCGTCAAATCCTTTCCACGTTGAAAAAAAAAATCCATACATTTTTGAAAAATAAACGTGTTTAAAAAAGAACAGGGTTATTTTTCCCGCTGTTTTTTGCCTACAAGGCAAACAGAAATACAAATTGTAACGCTCCAATGTTCAATGCAAAAAACACAATGAAAAACTGAAAAATTATGAAATTGTGTGTGCATGTGACACAGTCGTTAATAGCGCACGCGTGCACACACACACACACACACACACACACACACACACACGCACAGAGTGTGTGTGTTGCCTATATCAGCCATAACGGTTGCATGCTTACATCACTGCTTTTCATGGAGTGTGTGTGAGAGAGAGTGAGTGTGTGTGTGAGAGAGAGAGAGTGAGTGTGTGTGTGAGTGAGAGTGCTGCCTGCCTGTCTCAGACACGTTTCATGGGGCCTATGATGATGTAAGCAGCCGTCGTGGCTGATAAGCGAGCAAACAGGTTTAACGGGCCACCTGGAACCTCACCCTATAGAAGGGGTTCTGTAGAGCCTATATAGAGCCCCGCCCCAGAACTTATAGGGTGACCAGATGCGTGGGACAGACAGCCCCTCGTTTCCAAGACTTTTCAGGCGTCACCACAAGTTGAGACCATATCCCACATTGTGACTGCATGCAGGCAGTGGCAGGCATCAATATTCAAATGCCCTAATAGTCCCATAATGTTAATAGTTTTTAGTCTTTCTGTTGTATAAAGCTATAGCTCGTTTTTCTGCAAGATGTGTTTTTAAGCCTGTTAAACTTAACATAAGAAATATCCCCTATAGGCTACAAAGTATAAGCCAAACCACCCATGACCAAAAGTATATAATTTTAAAACAAAATGTGAGACTCCAGAGGTGTTGCCGTGTTTATAAGAAAACAAGACAGATATATTTGAACAGGGGACACCCCCCTCCCAAAAAAGTAACCTCAGAGGCGCTGTGAGCTTGTAGATCGGCTATTTTTTTTCACTATTCTTTTTTACACTTTCTCAAGGCAATATTTCATGACTTTTGATGCAGTAATAGTAAAGGTCTCATTCAAATGGCATGTATATAAATCTCGTATAAATGTTACAGATGTCCTGTAATCCTGTAGTATACTGTATGTTGTTTGACTGAGTATCATCAACCGGGGGACCCATACCCACAGGTTGAGAAGCAGTGGTCTTACATAGTCTGTTTATGTTTATTAATAATGTGATTGTTATTATGATTAACAGGACACCTACAAGCTGCCTCACAGGCTGATCGAGAAGAAACGGCGCGACAGAATCAACGAGTGCATCTCTCAGCTGAAAGACCTGCTGCCCGAGCACCTCAAACTCACCGTGAGTTGTGTGTGTGTGTGTGTGTGTGTGTGTGTGTGTGTGTGTGTGTGTGAGTGTGTGCAGGAGTGTAGTTGGTTCACCATCCACTGCCTTTTTAGGGACATTAGCGCCATCGAGTGGCTGTATGGCATCATTGCATCACCTCTACCCTCTTTACATAACTGCAGTGCATCATATATGGGAAACTTGACAGATTGGATTAAATGTCAAGCCTTTTTTATATAATTATATAAAGAGCATCTGCTAAATGCCTAAATTGTAAATTGTAATGCTTACATGTGTATTTATTGACACTGAAGTCGAACTGTTTATTATTGGTCACCTCACCTCATCATTGGAGGGTGCCAAGCACTGTAGAGGAGGAGCATTTCGTAAATAATGCCCCCAAAGACGGTGAAATAACAGTTTAACTGTTTCTCTCTCAGACTCTGGGCCACCTAGAGAAGGCCGTGGTGTTGGAGCTCACTCTGAAGCACGTCACCGGCCTGACGTCTCTCCTGGAGCAGCAGCAGCAGAAGATCCTGGCTCTGCAGAGCGGCATGCAGCTTCCGGACCCGCTTCCAGAGGCCAGGGGAGGTCAGACTGAGGAGACGACGTTCCGCTCGGGGTTCCACCTCTGCGCCAAAGAGGTGCTGAGCTACCTGTCGGCCAATCAGCAGTCGTCGGGTGGCGGCGGGGAGGACCATCTGACCCCGCCGCGCCTGGTCAGCCACATCCAGACGCTGGCGGCCGAGGTCCTGCGAGGAGGGGATCCTCCGTCGATCCGAGCCCGAGCCCCGAGCCCCTCCCAGGCAGAGAGAGAGGATCATCATCATCATCACCACCACCACAGAGATAAGCCGTCCCCCGTCTCCCCCGCCGCGCCCAGGGCCGAGGGCTACAGGAGGAACTGCGTGCCGGTCATCCGGCGGGCGTTCGCCGGCACCACGCCGGCAGGGGGCGCCGGTGAGCACAGCGGCAGCGACACAGACACGGACAGTGGTTACGGCGGCGAGCTGGCCGCGGCCAATCAGCATGCCCCGCTGCACAGCAGCAACCACGCCCACTACTACTATGGCGGCAGCGAGCCGACGAAGAGGAGGAGCTCCTCCCACTTCAAGCAGCAGGACGGGGGGAAGCGTCCCCGTCGGGCCGGCGAGACGACGTCGTCCGAGGAGGACGAGTCGCTGTCCGGCGGCGAGTCGTCTTCGTCTTCGTCTTCGTCGTCGTCTCTCCAGACACAACGCCCCTACATGGGCGTTGTGTCTTCTGGCCGCCACGCCCCCGCGCCGCCCCTGTGCGCCGTGCCCTTCTACCTCCTCCCCCCCCAGGCCGCCGCCGCCTACCTGCCCATGCTGGAGAAGGAAACCGCCTGGTACCACCCCCCGAGGGGGGGCGTGCCCACCGCCGTGCTCTACCCCGCCATGGGAGGGGGGCGCCAGTGCCACTCCCCTCCTCCCCCCATGGACTCCTCCTCCCCCCCCACCCTCCTCCAGGCGCTGCAGCATCATCAAGCTCCTCCCATAATCGACCTGGAGTCCAAAGACTGAGAGGCGGGTTTGGGGAAAAAAGAAAAGAAAAACTGTGGCGTTGACGTCCAATGAGCTGTTCGTGGTCTGTTCCCACACGGTGAGAGAGAGAGAGAGAGAGGTGGACCCCGCCCCCTCCCGTGTTCCTCGGCCCAGGGTCAGAGGTCAAACAGGAAGACCGAAAGGACAGGTTGCTGCGGCGTCCAATAAAACTCTACCTACGAGAGGGCGGCAGCCAATCACACTCTACCTACGAGAGGAGGGCATCCAATCACACACTAACTACGAGAGGAGGGCATCCAATCACACTCTACCTACGAGTGGAGGGTGTCCAATCACACTCTACCTACGAGTGAAGGGCAGGGTTTAACTCTGTTCCCTTTCGTTCAGACTGAATGTTTTGGACTTTAGACAGAACACCAACCAAGCTATTTCACCTCAGGCACCCGCAAGCACGCACGCACGCACACACGGTTGAATGTAAAGATGAAAACCTGTTCCGATGCTGCTGCTGATGAATCCGATACGCCGACGACGCTCACGTCTCGGTCGTAGCTGTTTGCCACAGAGATATGTTGTATTTGTTAGCGGTTAGCGGTTGATCTCCGACCCAGAGTGTTGCGCGGTTTGATGTTTTTTAAGGCCACTGTTACCTCGAGCCCGACTGACATTACTTTTTACTCATTCGCCGCCAACACCACCATCTGGAGGCTGAATTGTGTACTCGGAAAAAACGCTATATGTCACGCAAATGTTATTTAATTCACCCAAAACACCGGTTATAATAATCATTTATAGAACTGTTTTGATCCAAAACGCAGCCTGGAAGAAAAATCCCGAGATATTAGGATTCTAAATCCTATCTCGGAGACAAGGGCATTTGGACCAGAAGGTGTCAATCTCGGCGGGAATGAGTTGTTTAACGACATTAGTATCGCGTAAAGTATATATTAAAAAAATGTAATAACAGTATCATTTCCTCGTCCACTTCTAAACCACGTTCCACCACGCTTTCTTGGGTTGTTATGCCATGATGCTGAACAGCCATCTACTGTAGATTTCCCAACATGTCTATAGGCTTTGGCTCAAGTGGTTAGAAACTTGAATGAATTGTTAAATGAAATAGATTTTGATCTTTTTTGCACTTTTTTATTATTGCTTTTTTTCCAAAATGTGTGCTATGGCATCGGACCCACAAAAAAACGTGCCATCATCGGTCGGGCTCACCCGCTTTTTATCACACTATCAGAGCTGGTTAATTTGGACATCACGTCTGCTATATAATTACAGTGATTACATTTTAAGGACCACCATAACTCTGAGAGTGTAGGCTACTAAATGTGTACACTCCCAGAGTTACAGACCTGTCAGGGTCCATTTGGTTTTGGTTTCATTTGTACACTCAGTTACACGCTCACATCACTGGCAGTGTGGATCACTGGATCAGGTGTCAGAGAGAGAGAGAGAGAGAGAGTTCTGCTGGACAGTGGTGGAAAAAGTACACAATTGTTTTACTTAAGTAAAAAAAAGTATCAATACTGCAATGTAGAACTATACTCCATTACAAGTAAAAGTCCTGAATTCAAAATCTATTTGAATTCAAAGTATCCGTATCAACATGTACTTAAAGCACAAACGTAGAAAGTAATTCATTGTGCAGGATGTCTCATTTCAAGTTTTCAAATGTATACAAATTATTTTGAAAATAGGAGATCTACAAGCTCACAATGCGTCGCATTGCGAATAAATGTAGTGGAGTAAAAGTAACAATATTTGTTTTCTGAGATGTAGTGGAGTAGAAGTAAAAATACTGTATACTCCTCAAAATTGTACTTAAGCACAGTACTTACTTACTTTCCACCACTGCTGTTGGACAATGCTTTGTTGAAGCTGTCTGTACATACTTATACAGTGAATACTGTACATAATTATTAATTATACAGTAATTGCTGTACATAATTATACAGTAAATTACTGTAGCACTGTGCTGGCCCTGGTCTACATACATATTCAACAATTGTATTTTTTTTAATGCTCAAAACGTCAAACCTGGTGTTTGTTCATGCTGTTGCCTTTTTTTCCTCATGAAACGCTGATAAGAAGAAAAAGAAAACTATTTTTGGTATATGAAATACTGGAGTCGCAAAGGAGGAGGAGAGATAGAGAGAAAGTGAATGTAAATATTTTACAAGAAGATTAGTTTTCTAAATAAAGAACGAGGTACTTGAGATTTCTATATTTTAGGAACCGGCGAGAAAGTTTGATGTACATTTTTTCTGTCAATAAATGTTGATACACATTATGTAAGCATATTAATAAAAAGCTTTTTTTCCTGTGGAAATCTGGATTGTTCAACTTTATTCATCTGTGTGTGTGTGTGTGTGTGTGTGTGTGTGTGTGTGTGTGTGTGTGACATGTCTTTTACAATTCCACATTTTATTTAACCCTGGATTTTCACCAGGATAATTATATATTTTTAATTTTCATAATGTTGCTGATGTCTGAGGTGGATGAGTCTGTCAGTAGACTCAGTACCTTCATGATGCTAAGTGACATCATAGAAGGTAGGTTTGTTTCCCTGCCCACATCCCTGTTTTTTTTTACAGGCAGGTGTTCCAGGGAATTTCACCCGTGTTTAGTGATAGAGTGATAGAGATAATCCCATACAACCACAATGATTTTCCCACTGGACCATTCTCACTAAAGTAGAAGTTCCCAGTGCCATTTCTCTGTCTTTTTTATTTTTTTAGGAATACTTTTAACATAATACCATACATTTTCACTGATTTGGCCCCCCCATAATATCTATTTTTCAATCATGATGAAATAAGAGTACCTCAAGTATCCATGAATTGCTGTACTTCAATATCTTTTCATGAGAAGTATTTTTCTTTTTTAGTTTACATTGGGTGAAAAAAGTCTATTGGGGAACCAGCAACATTTCGGCCTTTACAGCCTTCATCAGGCTATCATTTACATAAAGATAGCCTGATGAAGGCCGTATAGGCCAAACGTTGCTCGATCCCTAATAAACTTGTTTCACTGCATTTGAAGACACTGTGCGGGAATCCCTTTTTTTTAATGTACGTTGGGCACCTGTTTGTCCTTCTCTCCTACACCCCTGTCGCTTGTAGGTGTGCAAAAGCCTTGCTTTTTATAGTTTACATTGGGTAAAATATACCCGTGTATGGTGATGGTGATGTGATGGTGACAAAAATGTTTAGTGTTCTAGACTAGAGCAGGGGTCTGCAACCTTTTTCACATGAAGTGCCAGTGTTTTCATTTTTTGATAGTCAGTGTGCCATATATAAATATAATTATGACACCACATCCAAATTAAATATTCCCAACTTATATTGATTGTCCATAGCATATCACTTAACAACCTTATAAATATTTTCTTTCACATCAGGATGTAATGATCACTAAACTCAAGCGCCTGTTTTCCCAGAAATGTTCAGGATGTAATTTGTAGATAACTTCTTCTCTGTCTCACACTTATGCCCCAGTGTGCCAGTGATCACCCTCCCCTGTGCCAATGTTGGCACCCATGCCTAAGGTTGCTACCCCTGTTCTATAGAGTCAAGTGAAGTATTCGGGCCGACATCATATACTTACTGTAAATAATTACATTTGATGCTTTAAGTATGATTTCAGCCCTAATAATTTAATAGTATAATCATTTTTCATGCAGGTTTTCGATGATTAATAAATAATAATACAAATTTTCATGGTTTTTGTTGATAAAATATGTGAAAATCATGGAAGACGACATACTATAATATGTATTTTTTCATGGTTTTCGTTTTTTTTATGTATAAAGTCATGATGAAACATTAAAGAGTAGGCTACCTCAAGTATCCATGTAAAAAAAAGTGCCTTAAGCAAAATGTAGGCTTTGCTTCCATCTTGTGGTGACAACGGGAGGCCACAATGCTATGGTGTCCAGTCACACATTCAAATATATTAACTATATAAATCCTAGTAGGCTACCACCGTTTTAATGACCATAACACTTTTGATTATGTGGAATGTGGATGTTTTTTTACAGTATAAAATATGATTATTTTAGGGGTGTCCATGGATGGATGTAGATAGATAGATAGATAGATAGATAGATAGATAGACAGACAGACAGACAGATAGATAGATAGATAGATAGATAGATAGATAGATAGATAGTCTACTCTGGGGTTCTGTGTGTGTGGCTGTGCCTTTAACCATTCTAATGCAGTGCTGGAATGGAGGGCGGAGCCAGAGATGATGAGTGGAAGGGGAGACACCTGGCCATTGTCTGTCCAAACACTATTTAAGAGACCTGCTCTCAAAGCACTTCAGGTCTGCATTTCTCCACAGGCTGCAGGAGCAGTGACGGATTAACCCCTCTCAAGGCCCTGGCGCTTCACCAAATCAAAAGGCCCCTACTGATTTAGCCAATTAATTAATTAATTAATTAATTAACATGCATGCATGCGTTTAGCGCATATCCACTACTGTCTGCGCTGCCCGCTGACACAGGACACAGCAGCCAGCAGGCACTGCCGCACTGGTCACAGCCTTTCCAACTTCAGTCTCAGCTGCAATTTCCCCGAAAAATAATTAGCCTCTATCTACTAGCTCCATTAGCAGGCAGCAGCATTTTTTGTCTAAATTGTCTTTGTGGCCAACAATGTAGCTACATTTGCAAACAGTGCTGTTGACCACGTTGTTACATGGTCCATATAACATGTGTGCACCAACAGACAATGCCAATATGCTATATTAATATTAGAACGTTTTAAAGACAGATTAATTATTGACGACAATGCAACCTGTGGGTCCAACGTCACTGAAAACTTTCATAATAGCAATTAAATTAATTTACTCACGAGTGCTGAAATCGTGAAATGGAGGATGTAAGAACACACTTTTGTTGTATTAGAGCAGGGTAATATGAAGTTTTGCGCCAAGGTCTTGTTTATATTCCTCTTTACATAGGCTGTATGTTATTGTCGCAATTTGGTCCGTCTGAGATCTGAGTGAGGGGGCCTTCCTGAGTGAGGGGGCTTCTGACGGCGTCGCTTACTAGCTTCCCCTCTGTCAGAGGTGGAAGCGACGCGCAGCCGTCGGGAACCCCCCCAAACCGACTGCCCCCCCCCCCAACCAGAAAACTGCTACAGAAACTAAAGGGTATTTCATGTGATTGACTGGAATTAAGAGGCAAACATGAAAATGGCAGATCTACAAGCTCAGAACTGAACCCTTACCCGATGCAAACAATGTCACTACTTTGAATTAACACCATAATTATGATCTTGCAAGACCGACGTTCAATAAGTAAAATATGTTAATGTTATGATAAACTATGACCTACTGTTTATACCATTCTTAAATATGTTCAAGTCTATTCCTACTGTAACTGTACAACAACATCACAACTATAGAATGTAGTGTTTTCTTGCATTCTGTGGTTTGGTTTATGGGCGAGCTTGGTGGATATTGTGAATGGAAGGAAAACATGCAAAGCCAAATCCAACAAAGGCACAGTGAGCTGGTATTAACAAGATTGTGATCTATTATTCTGCATATTCTGTTGTGATTACATTTTGATGACATTTTAACCTATATTCATGTCCTTGTATGAGTCTTCCTCACGTTCCACTTGCTATTCAAGCAGAACCATTCAGATAGATGTGACAATCAAGTACACATAGAAACCTAATTTGCACCTGATTGCTCCAAATGAAGCTGTTCAATTGTGTTTATAATATGTTATTGTTCATAACAGCATCTTCATTTATCTTGCTGTTACATGGTATTGTATTGCCTTCTAAATGGTATTTCATGTGATTGACTGGAATTACCACACAGTACAAAAAAGTAAATAAGAAACAAACAAAAGAAAAACAGAAAACACCTCTGGACTTGTTTGCCTTTATTTGTGACTGCACAAGCAATTAAGTTTACTTGCAATTAATCAACACATTGATCAAAAAAATAAATCATCATGCAACACTTTTATGTAGATGTGCTGATTATGTATCGGCCTCTATTTAATCAGATTGATGTTCAGTGCTTGATGTAGTAAAAACTATTTCCACATCGACCACAAGGGAGCAGTTTAAATGCATTGTGTATAACCTTGTGAAAGTCTACATCATTTGAGCATCTGAAAGCTTTTCTACTCAGGGTTTCTCTCTGGTGTGAATTTTCTGGTGCGTTTTAAGGGTGGACATTTGAGAGAAGTGTTGTCCACACTGATCACATCCATAGGGTTTCTCTCCTGTGTGAATTCTCTGGTGGCTTTTAAGGTGGGACATTCTAGTGAAGCGTTGTCCACACTGATCACATCCATAGGGTTTCTCTCCAGTGTGCACACTTCTCTGGTGTGTTTTAAGGTTGGACATTTCAGAGAAGTGTTTTCCACACTGATCACATCCATAGGGTTTCTCTCCAGTGTGCACACTTCTCTGGTGTGTTTTAAGGTTGGACATTTCAGAGAAGTGTTTTCCACACTGATCACATCCATAGGGTTTCTCTCCAGTGTGAATTCTCTGGTGGCTTTTAAGGTGTTGTATTTGAGAGAACCGTTGTCCACACTGATCACATCCATAGGGTTTCTCTCCAGTGTGAATTCTCTGGTGGTTTTTAAGGTGGGACATTCTAGTGAAGCGTTGTCCACACTGATCACATCCATAGGGTTTCTCTCCAGTGTGCACACTTCTCTGGTGTGTTTTAAGGTTGGACATTTCAGAGAAGTGTTTTCCACACTGATCACATCCATAGGGTTTCTCTCCAGTGTGAATTCTCTGGTGGCTTTTAAGGTGTTGTATTTGAGAGAACCGTTGTCCACACTGATCACATCCATAGGGTTTCTCTCCAGTGTGAATTCTCTGGTGTATCTTAAGGTGGGATTTGTAATGGAAGCGTTGTCCACACTCGTCACAGTTGTGCTGTTTTGGTTTAGCCAAGATTCTATCTTCATTTACTGTTGGTAAGACAGGGAGGCCAGACTGATGATGCAACACTGGATTGGAAACAAAGATAAAGGAAAAACACATTGAGAGGTTGAATGACATATACTTTTATGGACTGAAATGTACATTAACTATTACACAATAATAATAAATTACATGATTATATAATGATTCAGTGGTAAGTAATAGGCCCACTACAAGCACTTAGAGTGAATGAACCTGTGAGACAATATAAAGGCAAAAACACGATCTGAATCAAATTACAATGAGAAAAAAAAGCGGAAGATTGAGAATGCATTGTTTTAATTATCCAAATATGACAGGTGAAAGGGGCAAGTAACATACCATGGTCTTTGGGTTCCTCCTGTTCAGCAGAGTTGAGGTTGACAGAGTTCATCTTCTCCTGAAGTCTTGAGTCCACAGTCAGATCTGATCAGAATTGATTGATATCCTGGAGCAGTTGTGGAGAACTGACACAGAGCAACTCTTCTTATACTAAAGAGCCTGAGGTGGAGCCACTACACTGCTTGGATTGATAGGCCGAAGAGGAGAACAATAGAACCATCTCTCAGCCAATCACAACCTAACAAACTGCTGAATGCCCCACCCCTCCCTCCTCCCCCAGGCATGCTCTATCTATATCCAATACATATATGTATGGCCATTATGTACAAAGTATTAAAAGCATAAATGTATGTTCTGTATCAGTACAGTGAATTGTTACTGAAGCAGAGACATATTCCTTCAGTCACAACAGAACCAAGTAGAACCAGCTCTGATGAAGATACAACTGCTCCTTATACTGTGAACTTAATTTGTCTTACAAAATGTTACATGCTTTAAAATGACAAAGTTTACTATTGACTCTCTATTTTATGTTACTCGCTAAATGTGTGAACATACATGAACACACAGCACTCCTACAAACCACAGATTAACAACAACTCTTGACTCCGAACATTTAACCAAGATAAATACATCACAAGTAAAAACAATGAGTCTACCATTTATTTGTTTTCCAAGACACAAACTGCCACCCACCCCTGCACTAAATAGTACACAAGTCATCACACATTGACTTGTAAACTATTCTACATTATTATTAAGTTGCTTCATTATCTAGAAGACCGTTTTCTGGTTTCACAGGACTGGTGTTGTTTTGTACAGAATATCATAAAATGACTGATTAGCCCACATACAAGACAGTGAAGACTTGTACACCATGTATCAGAAAATAAAAGCTATACAATTAAATTAGTAATCATGTTTCTGCATTTACTCAGATCAGCACAAGTCCAATACTTTACGGCAGAGGAAACAAGAAATTAGAAAATCACATTCATAGCAAGTGGAAATATTTCAAACATGAATTTGTTTGCCTGCTATTTCACCATTTGACTCAAGTTACACTGATTCGTTGTTGATGTGTATGGGCGGGGTAGGGGGTCTATTTGGCTATGCTATTGAGATGCAATTCAGTCACACCATTGACTCATTGAGAATAAAGTAGTGATTTACATAGCTGTGTGTATGGGACAGTAGCCTAATGTGTGAAATGATGATGGCTCATTTGCAATTGCTTGGTCTATAGTTTTACATTTGAGATGTAAGTGAGTCACTAACTACTAGAAGTTAAAAGGATATGGTTTGTGATCAATATGCAATAAAGACCTACATCATGCCACTAACTTAGTACTAGAAGTTAAAATGATATGGTTTGTGATCTGAAAACCATTTGCAATTGCTTGGTCTATAGTTTTACATTTGAGATGTAAGTGAGTCACTAACTTAGTACTAGAAGTTAAAATGATATGGTTTGTGATCAATATGCAATAAAGACCTACATGTCACTAACTTAGTACTAGAAGTTAAAATTATATGGTTTGTGAATAATATGCAATAAAGACCTACATGTCACTAACTTAGTACTAGAAGTTAAAATTATATGGTTTGTGATCAATATGCAATAAAGACCTACATGTCACTAACTTAGTACTAGAAGTTAAAATTATATGGTTTGTGATCAATATGCAATAAAGACCTACATGTTTGAGAGTGAGAACATCCTTGTTCATCATGTTCTTCTCCATGAACAATCATGTTGGATTTTACAGTAGAATATGTTATTGAATCTCCACCACTTTAAACCTACGCAGGGTATCTGCACATTTCTACATTTAAGACCTTTTTAATACCAAATGGTCAAACATTGTGTATGAAAGAGGCAAACATGAAAATGGCAGATCTACAAGCTCAGAACTGAACCCTTACCCGATGCAAACAATGTCACTACTTTGAACTAACACCATAATTATGCTCTTGCAAGACAGAAGTTCAATAAGTCAAATATTATGTTATGATACACTATGACGTTACGTACTGTTTATACCATTCTTAAATCTGTTCAAGTCTATTCCTACTGTAACTGTACAACAACATAACAACTATAGAATGTAGTGTTTTCTTGCATTCTGTGGTTTGGTTTATGGGTGAGCTTGGTGAGGGGAATATTGTGAATGGAAGGAAAACATGCAAAGCCAAATCCAACAAAGGCACAGTGAGCTTTACCTACAGCCATGGTGGCAATATGTTTAGCTTGTTTGAGTAAAGCTGCTATTAACAAGAATGTGATCTATTATTCTGCATATTCTGTTGTGATTACATTTTGATGACATATGAGTCTTCCTCACGTTCCACTTGCTATTCAAGCAGAACCATTCAGATAAATCAAGTACACTCAATCGACTTCACCCACTCCAGCCGTAAGGCATGGCAGGTTATCAACCAGCTCACTGGCAGGAAAACAACACCCCCCAAGTGTCCTGTTACAGCTGACGCCATTGCAGCCCAGCTTCTGAAGAACAGCCAATTCCAAGGTGCAGATAAGAACTTTGCCCGCCTCACACTGCGCGAGGTATCTGCCCTCTCTAGGGCACCAAGTGTTGAGGCTGACACATCCGGAGCCTTCACAACAGCTGAGTTTAGAGCGGCCATCGACAAGCTCAAACAAGGCAAGTCCCCAGGGCAGGATAACATCCATCCAGAGTTCATGATCCATCAGAGCGAGACAACATCTACCTGGCTCTGCTCCTTTTTCTCGTCTTGCTTCCAGAGGTCCAAGCTGCCGAAGACCTGGCGCCGAGCTGCTGTTATCGCCCTGCTGAAACCAGGCAAAAGTGCGGAAGACCCCAAGGCCTACAGACCCATCTCACTGCTCTGCGTGCCATTTAAACTACTGGAGAGGATGATCCTCAGCCGCATAGAGCCAGTAGTAGACCCACAGCTCCCCAGGGAGCAGGCTGGTTTCCGACGGGGCAGGTTAACGGTGGACCAGGTGACACTACTCACCCAGGACATTGAGGAAAGCTTTCAGGCCAATGAGAAAGCTGGAGTGGTGTTGCTTGATCTAACGGCTGCATATGACACTGTCTGGTTCCATGGACTTCACCTAAAGCAGCTAAGAACGATCCCAGACCGGCATATGGTGAGGTTCATAATGGAGATGCTGTCCAACCGCAGCTTCATCCTCAGGACCAGCGACGGCAAGAGAAGCAGATTGAGGAGATTGAGAAATGGGGTGCCACAGGGGGCTGTCCTCTCACCACTGCTATTTAACATTTACATCCATGACATTCCGGAGACAAAATCCAGGCAATATGGTTACGCTGATGACCTAGCAATCATGCTGCGTCAACCAACATGGTCAGCAGTGGAAGACGGTCTTAACCTGGACATGAGCACCTTGGCCGACTACTTGCGAAAGTGGCGTCTGCAGCTCAGCCTTGGGAAGACAGTGTCGGCCTCATACCATCTGTGCAACAGAGAGGCAAAGATGGAACTGTCGGTGTCTGTTGACAACAAGCGCCTAGAGCACCAACTAGCCCCCAAGTACCTCGGGGTTCGGCTGGACAGGACACTGTCTTACAAACAACACCTGCAGGAAGTAAGAGCCAAGGTATCGTTAAGGGTCTCGCTGATTCGCCGCCTCGCTGGCACAACTTGGGGAGCCTCCGCCAGGACACTACAGATCTCCACACAAGCCCTGGTGTTCTCTGCTGCAGAGTACTGTGCTCCAGTCTGGAGTAGAAGCCCTCACGTGAGGAAGATTGACCCGGTCATCAATAATGCCCTTCGGATTGTAACTGGCTGCCTGAAGCCGACCCCTGTGTCCTACCTGCCAGTCCTAGCAGGAATTGCCCCCGCCGGCCTTCGACGAGAGGCCGCAACCCTCGCGCTTGCAAGGAAAGCCCACCAAAACGACTGGCATATCCTGCACGAAACAACAACCAAGGCAGCGCCCCCATACAGACTTAAGTCCCGTCACCCCTATAACAGGAGAGCACAAGACATGATTGGTTCCATCCCTGAGGACCTGTCTACAAGGGCATGGCTGGCAACCACCTGGAAGCGGGAATGGGAGTCGGCTGAGCCCACACGCCTGCACCGCTACATCCAAGACCCGGGAGACGGAGTCGAAGGAGAACATCTACCACGCCGGCACTGGACCCTGCTAAACCGCCTCCGTACCGGGGTCGGACGCTTCGGATCGTCCATGAAGGAGTGGGGCCTGGCAGACAGCGCAGCATGCGCGTGTGGCGAGCCCGAGCAGACTGCCGACCACATCATTACCACCTGTCCTCTGTACAGACCTCCTTCAGAGGCTGGCCTCTTCCAAGTGGGACCAGAGACAATGGCGTGGCTTTATGACACTGAGCTGGACATTTGACGACGATACACGAAAGAAGAGAAGAAGTACACATAGAAACCTAATTTGCACCTGATTGCTCCAAATGAAGCTGTTAAATTGTGTTTATAATATGTTATTGTTCATAACAGCATCTTCATTTATCTTGCTGTTACATGGTATTGTATTGCCTGCTAAATGGTATTTCATGTGATTGACTGGAATTACCACGCAGTACAAAAAAAGTAAATAAGAAACCAACAAAATAAAAACAGAAAACATCTCTGACTTGTTTGCCTTTATTTGTGACTGCACAACCATTATTTATGCTAAGTTTACTTGCAATTAATCAACACATTGATCAAAAAATAAATCATCATGAAACACTTTTATGTAGATGTGCTGATATGTATCTGCCTCTATTTAATCAGATTGATGTTCAGTGCTTGATATAGTAAAACTATTTCCACATCGACCACAAGGGAGCAGTTTAAATCCGGTTGTGTACAACCTTGTGAAAGTCTACATCATTTGAGCATCTGAAAGCTTTTCTACTCACATATAGGGTTTCTCTCTGGTGTGAATTTTCTGGTGCGTTTTAAGGTTGGACATTTGAGAGAAGTGTTGACCACACTGATCACATCCATAGGGTTTCTCTCCAGTGTGTATTCTCTGGTGCTTTTTAAGGTCGGACATTCTAGAGAAGCATTGTCCACAATGATCACATCCATAGGGTTTCTCTCCAGTGTGCATTCTCTTGTGGATTTGAAGGCCGGATAATTGAGAGAAGTGTTGTCCACAATGATCACATCCATAGGGTTTCTCTCCAGTGTGAATGCGCTGGTGTGTCTTAAGGTCAGACATTCTAGAGAAGCGTTGTCCACACTGATCACATCCATAGGGTTTCTCTCCAGTGTGAATTCTCTGGTGCATTTTAAGGCTGGACATTCTAGAGAAGCGTTGTCCACACTGATCACATCCATAGGGTTTCTCTCCAGTGTGAATGGTCTGGTGTGTTTTAAGGTGGGACATTCTAGAGAAGCATTGTCCACACTGATCACATCCATAGGGTTTCTCTCCAGTGTGAATGCTCTGGTGTGTTTTAAGGTTGGACATTTGAGTGAAGTGTTGTCCACACTGATCACATCCATAGGGTTTCTCTCCAGTGTGCATTCTCTTGTGGATTTGAAGGCTGGATAATTGAGAGAAGTGTTGTCCACAATGATCACATCCATAGGGTTTCTCTCCAGTGTGAATGCGCTGGTGTGTTTTAAGGTCGGACATTCTAGAGAAGCATTGTCCACGCTGATCACATCCATAGGGTTTCTCTCCTGTGTGCATTATCTGGTGCTTTTTAAGGCTGGACATGGCAGAGAAGTGTTTTCCACACTGATCACATCCATAGGGTTTCTCTCCAGTGTGAATTCTCTGGTGTATCTTAAGGTGGGATTTGTAATGGAAGCGTTGTCCACACTGGTCACAGTTGTGCTGTTTTGGTTTAGCCAAGATTCTATCTTCATTTACTGTTGGTAAGACAGGGAGGCCAGACTGATGATGCAACACTGGATTGGAAACAAAGATAAAGGAAAAACACATTGAGAGGTTGAACGACATATACTTTTATGGACTGAAATGTACTATTACACAATAATAATAAATTACATGATTATATAATGATTCAGTGGTAAGTAATAGGCCCACTACAAGCACTTAGAGTGAATTAACCTGTGAGACAATATAAAGGCAAAAACACGATCTGAATCAAATTACAATGACAAAAAAAAGCGGAAGATTGAGAATGCAATGTTTTAATTATCCAAATATGACAGGTGAAAGGGGCAAGTAACATACCATGGTCTTTGGGTTCCTCCTGTTCAGCAGAGTTGAGGTTGACAGAGTTCATCTTCTCCTGAAGTCTTGAGTCCACAGTCAGATCTGATCAGAAATTGATATCCTGGAGCAGTTGTGGAGAACTGACACAGAGCAACTCTTCTTATACTAAAGAGCCTGAGGTGGAGCCACTAAACTGCTTGGATTGATAGGCCGAAGAGGAGAACAATAGAACCATCTCTCAGCCAATCACAATCTAACAAACTGCTGCATGCCCCACCCCTCCCTCCTCCCCCAGGCATGCTCTATCTATACCCAATACATGTGTAGCAGGGGGGATTTTTGAGGGACTAATAATAAAATATACAAGTAATGCCTACTAAACTACGCCACCTTTTTTTCTAGAGGGAAGGTCCTCTTTAACAATAGAAAGCACAGGTTTGTGTGACCAGGGTTGAGCATGGAAATAAGACATATTGGGATTTCAAACAAGGCATTTTTATTCTCTTTTCGTTTTGTACACAGTTATTCTTTTAAAATACTCATATTAAAAGTCAACATCATATAAACAACCAATACATACTATACTGTACCATACACTTGGCTGGCGTACCGGAGGAGGAGCACAGCAGCATGGAAAGGGCATTTCTACTAACTAATTCAGCAGGCAGCCAGTATGCTGATACATTTAGGAAAAGCCATGCCTTCAAACTCTTGTCCTCAGATACGCCAACCTTACAGCAAGCTAGGGGATCCCCTGAATGAAAGCAGCCCAGCCCTTTTAAACCTGTCTGCCAATAAACCCCACCCTTAATTTGAAACAAGGAGCACCTGGCTGATGTTGCCATAGTAACAGGTCTACCTGGTTACATATGTATGGCCATTATGTACATAGTATTAAAAGCATAAATGTATGTACTGTATCAGTACAGTTTATTGCTACTGAAGCAGAGACATATTCCTTCAGTCACAACAGAACCAAGTAGAACCAGCTCTGATGAAGATACAACTGCTCCTTATACTGTGATCTTCATTTGTCTTACAAAATGTTATATGCTTTAAAATGACAAAGTTTACTATTGACTCTCTATTTTATGTTACTCGCTAAATGTGTGAACATACATGAACACACAGCACTCCTACAAACCACAGATTAACAACAACTCTTGACTCTGAACATTTAACCAAGATAAATACAATGTAAAAACAATGAGTCTAACAGTTATTTGTTTTCCAAGACACAAACTGCCACCCACCCCTGCACTAAATAGTACACAAGTCATCACACATTGACTTGTAAACTACTCTACATTATTATTAAGTTGCTTCATTATCTAGAAGACCGTTTTCTGGTTTCACAGGACTGGTGTTGTTTTGTACAGAATATCATAAAATGACCGATTAGCCCACAAGCAAGACAGTGAAGACTTGTACACCATGTATCAGAAAATAAAAGCTACAATTAAATTAGTAATCATGTTTCTGCATTTACTCAGATCAGCAAGGAATGCACAAGTCCAGTACTTTACAGCAGAGGAAACAAGAAATTAGATTGAAAATAACATTCATAGCAAGTGGAAATATTTCAAACATGAATTTGTTTGCCTGCTTTTTCACCATTTGACCCAAGTTACATCGATTCGTTGTTGATGTGTGTATGGGCGGGGCTGGGGGTGTCTATTTGGCTATGCTATTGAGATGCAATTCAGTCAGACCATTGACTCATTGAGAATAAAGTAGTGATTTACATAGCTGTGTGTATGGAACAGTAGCCTATAATGTGTGAAATGATGATGGCTCATTTGCAATTGCTTGGTCTATAGTTTTACTTTTGAGATGTAAGTGAGTCACTAACTACTAGAAGTTAAAATGATATGGTTTGTGTTGAATATGCAATAAAGGCCTACATGTCACTAACTTAGTACTAGAAGTTAAAATTATAGGTTTGCGATCAATATTCAATAAAGACCTACATGTCACTATTAGTACTAGGAGTTAAAATGATATGGTTTGTGATCAATATGCAATAAAGACCTACATGTCACTAACTTAGTAGGCTACTAGAAGTTAAAATTATATGGTTTGTGATCAATATGCAATAAAGACCTACATGTTTGAGTGCAGAACCTTGTCCTTGTTCATCATGTTCTTCTCCATGAACAATCCTGTTGGATTTTACAGTAGAATATGTTGTTGAATCTCCACCACTTTACAGGGTAGGGTATATGCACATTTCTACATTTAAGACCCTTTTAATACCAAACATTGTGTATGAAAGAGGCAAACATGAACATGGCAGATCTACAAGCTCAGAACTGAACCCTTACCCGATGCAAACAATGCCACTACTTTGAACTAACACCATAATTATGCACTTGCAAGACCGACGTCCAATAAGTAAAATATGTTATGATAAACTATGACCTAGCCTACTGTTTATACCATTCTTAAATCTGTTCAAGTCTATTCCTACTGTAACTGTACAACAACTATAATGTAGTGTTTTCTTGCATTCTGTGGTTTGGTTTATGGGTGAGCTTGGGAGGGGAAAATTGTGAATGGAAGGAAAACATACAAAGACAAATCCAACAAAGGCACAGTGAGCTTTAAACCTACAGCCATGGTGGCAATATGTTTAGCTTGAAAAATGTGATCTATTATTCTGCATATTCTGCTGTGAGTTACATTTGGATTACATTTCAACCCATATTCATGTCCTTGTATGAGTCTTCCTCACGTTCCACTTGCTATTCAAGCAGAACCATTCAGATAGATGTGACAATCAAGTACACATAGAAACCTAATTTGCACCTGATTGCTCCAAATGAAGCTGTTAAATTGTGTTTATAATTGTGTTATTGTTCATAACAGCATCTTCATTTATCTAAATGGTATTTCATGTGATTGACTGGAATTACCAGACAGTACAAAAAAGTAAATAAGAAACAAACAAAATAAAAACAGAAAACCCCTCTGACTTGTTTGCCTTTATTTGTGACTGCACAACCATTATTTATGCTAAGTTTACTTGCAATTAATCAATACATTGATCAAAAAAAAAATCATCATGCAACACTTTTATGTAGATGTGCTGATATGTATCGGCCTCTATTTAATCAGATTGATGTTCAGTGCTTGATGTAGTAAAACTATTTCCACATCGACCACAAGGGAGCAGTTTAAATCCGGTTATACAACCTTGTGAAAGTCTACATCATTTGAGCATCTGAAAGCTTTTCTACTCACATATAGGGTTTCTCTCTGGTGTGAATTTTCTGGTGCGTTTTAAGGTTGGACATTTGAGAGAAGTGTTGTCCACACTGATCACATCCATAGGGTTTCTCTCCAGTGTGCATTCTCTGGTGTGTTTTAAGATTTGACATTTGAGAGAAGTGTTGTCCACACTGATCACATCCATAGGGTTTCTCCCCGGTGTGAATTATCTGGTGGCTTTTAAGGTGGTGTATTTGAGAGAAGTGTTGTCCACAATGATCACAACCATAGGGTTTCTCCCCGGTGTGAATTCTCTGGTGCTTTTTAAGGCTGGACATGTCAGAGAAGTGTTTTCCACACTGATCACATCCATAGGGTTTCTCTCCAGTGTGAATGCGCTGGTGTGTTTTAAGGTCGGACATTCTAGAGAAGCATTGTCCACACTGATCACATCCATAGGGTTTCTCTCCAGTGTGGATTCTCTGGTGGCTTTTAAGGTTGGACAATCTAGAGAAGCGTTGGCCACAATGATCACAACCATAGGGTTTCTCCCCGGTGTGAATTCTCTGGTGATCTTTAAGGCTGGACATGGCAGAGAAGTGTTTTCCACACTGATCACATCCATAGGGTTTCTCCCCGGTGTGAATTCTCTGGTGATTTTTAAGGTTGGATATTTGAGAGAAGTGTTGTCCACAATGATCACATCCATAGGGTTTCTCTCCAGTGTGAATTATCTGGTGGCTTTTAAGGTGGTGTATTTGAGAGAAGTGTTGTCCACAATGATCACAACCATAGGGTTTCTCCCCGGTGTGAATTATCTGGTGCCTTTTAAGGCTGGACATGTCAGAGAAGTGTTTTCCACACTGATCACATCCATAGGGTTTCTCTCCAGTGTGAATGCACTGGTGTGTTTTAAGGTCGGACATTATAGAGAAGCATTGTCCACACTGATCACATCCATAGGGTTTCTCTCCAGTGTGGATTCTCTGGTGGCTTTTAAGGTTGGACAATCTAGAGAAGCGTTGGCCACAATGATCACAACCATAGGGTTTCTCCCCGGTGTGAATTCTCTGGTGATCTTTAAGGCTGGACATGGCAGAGAAGTGTTTTCCACACTGATCACATCCATAGGGTTTCTCCCCGGTGTGAATTCTCTGGTGGCTTTTAAGGTGGTGTATTTGAGAGAAGTGTTGTCCACACTGATCACATCCATAGGGTTTCTCTCCAGTATGAATGCGCTGGTGTATCTTAAGGTGGGATTTGCAATGGAAGCGTTGTCCACACTCGTCACAGTTGTGCTGTTTTGGTTTAGCCAAGATTCTATCTTCATTTACTGTTGGTAAGACAGGGAGGCCAGACTGATGATGCAACACTGGATTGGAAACAAAGATAAAGGAAAAACACATTGAGAGGTTGAACGACATATACTTTTATGGACTGAAATGTACATTAACTATTACACAATAATAATAAATTACATGATTATATAATTATTCAGTGGTAAGTAATAGGCCCACTACAAGCACTTAGAGTGAATTAACCTGTGAGACAATATAAAGGTAAAACACGATCTGAATCAAATTACAATGAAAAAAAGCGGAAGATTGAGAATGCAATGTTTTAATTATCCAAATATGACAGGTGAAAGGGGCAAGTAACATACCATGGTCTTTGGGTTCCTCCTGTTCAGCAGAGTTGAGGTTGACAGAGTTCATCTTCTCCTGAAGTCTTGAGTCCACAGTCAGATCTGATCAGAAATTGATATCCTGGAGCAGTTGTGGAGAACTGACACAGAGCAACTCTTCTTATACTAAAGAGCCTGAGGTGGAGCCACTAAACTGCTTGGATTGATAGGCCGAAGAGGAGAACAATAGAACCATCTCTCAGCCAATCACAATCTAACAAACTGCTGCATGCCCCACCCCTCCCTCCTCCCCCAGGCATGCTCTATCTATACCCAATACATGTGTAGCAGGGGGGATTTTTGAGGGACTAATAATAAAATATACAAGTAATGCCTACTAAACTACGCCACCTTTTTTTCTAGAGGGAAGGTCCTCTTTAACAATAGAAAGCACAGGTTTGTGTGACCAGGGTTGAGCATGGAAATAAGACATATTGGGATTTCAAACAAGGCATTTTTATTCTCTTTTCGTTTTGTACACAGTTATTCTTTTAAAATACTCATATTAAAAGTCAACATCATATAAACAACCAATACATACTATACTGTACCATACACTTGGCTGGCGTACCGGAGGAGGAGCACAGCAGCATGGAAAGGGCATTTCTACTAACTAATTCAGCAGGCAGCCAGTATGCTGATACATTTAGGAAAAGCCATGCCTTCAAACTCTTGTCCTCAGATACGCCAACCTTACAGCAAGCTAGGGGATCCCCTGAATGAAAGCAGCCCAGCCCTTTTAAACCTGTCTGCCAATAAACCCCACCCTTAATTTGAAACAAGGAGCACCTGGCTGATGTTGCCATAGTAACAGGTCTACCTGGTTACATATGTATGGCCATTATGTACATAGTATTAAAAGCATAAATGTATGTACTGTATCAGTACAGTTTATTGCTACTGAAGCAGAGACATATTCCTTCAGTCACAACAGAACCAAGTAGAACCAGCTCTGATGAAGATACAACTGCTCCTTATACTGTGATCTTCATTTGTCTTACAAAATGTTATATGCTTTAAAATGACAAAGTTTACTATTGACTCTCTATTTTATGTTACTCGCTAAATGTGTGAACATACATGAACACACAGCACTCCTACAAACCACAGATTAACAACAACTCTTGACTCTGAACATTTAACCAAGATAAATACAATGTAAAAACAATGAGTCTAACAGTTATTTGTTTTCCAAGACACAAACTGCCACCCACCCCTGCACTAAATAGTACACAAGTCATCACACATTGACTTGTAAACTACTCTACATTATTATTAAGTTGCTTCATTATCTAGAAGACCGTTTTCTGGTTTCACAGGACTGGTGTTGTTTTGTACAGAATATCATAAAATGACCGATTAGCCCACAAGCAAGACAGTGAAGACTTGTACACCATGTATCAGAAAATAAAAGCTACAATTAAATTAGTAATCATGTTTCTGCATTTACTCAGATCAGCAAGGAATGCACAAGTCCAGTACTTTACAGCAGAGGAAACAAGAAATTAGATTGAAAATAACATTCATAGCAAGTGGAAATATTTCAAACATGAATTTGTTTGCCTGCTTTTTCACCATTTGACCCAAGTTACATCGATTCGTTGTTGATGTGTGTATGGGCGGGGCTGGGGGTGTCTATTTGGCTATGCTATTGAGATGCAATTCAGTCAGACCATTGACTCATTGAGAATAAAGTAGTGATTTACATAGCTGTGTGTATGGAACAGTAGCCTATAATGTGTGAAATGATGATGGCTCATTTGCAATTGCTTGGTCTATAGTTTTACTTTTGAGATGTAAGTGAGTCACTAACTACTAGAAGTTAAAATGATATGGTTTGTGTTGAATATGCAATAAAGGCCTACATGTCACTAACTTAGTACTAGAAGTTAAAATTATAGGTTTGCGATCAATATTCAATAAAGACCTACATGTCACTATTAGTACTAGGAGTTAAAATGATATGGTTTGTGATCAATATGCAATAAAGACCTACATGTCACTAACTTAGTAGGCTACTAGAAGTTAAAATTATATGGTTTGTGATCAATATGCAATAAAGACCTACATGTTTGAGTGCAGAACCTTGTCCTTGTTCATCATGTTCTTCTCCATGAACAATCCTGTTGGATTTTACAGTAGAATATGTTGTTGAATCTCCACCACTTTACAGGGTAGGGTATATGCACATTTCTACATTTAAGACCCTTTTAATACCAAACATTGTGTATGAAAGAGGCAAACATGAACATGGCAGATCTACAAGCTCAGAACTGAACCCTTACCCGATGCAAACAATGCCACTACTTTGAACTAACACCATAATTATGCACTTGCAAGACCGACGTCCAATAAGTAAAATATGTTATGATAAACTATGACCTAGCCTACTGTTTATACCATTCTTAAATCTGTTCAAGTCTATTCCTACTGTAACTGTACAACAACTATAATGTAGTGTTTTCTTGCATTCTGTGGTTTGGTTTATGGGTGAGCTTGGGAGGGGAAAATTGTGAATGGAAGGAAAACATACAAAGACAAATCCAACAAAGGCACAGTGAGCTTTAAACCTACAGCCATGGTGGCAATATGTTTAGCTTGAAAAATGTGATCTATTATTCTGCATATTCTGCTGTGAGTTACATTTGGATTACATTTCAACCCATATTCATGTCCTTGTATGAGTCTTCCTCACGTTCCACTTGCTATTCAAGCAGAACCATTCAGATAGATGTGACAATCAAGTACACATAGAAACCTAATTTGCACCTGATTGCTCCAAATGAAGCTGTTAAATTGTGTTTATAATTGTGTTATTGTTCATAACAGCATCTTCATTTATCTAAATGGTATTTCATGTGATTGACTGGAATTACCAGACAGTACAAAAAAGTAAATAAGAAACAAACAAAATAAAAACAGAAAACCCCTCTGACTTGTTTGCCTTTATTTGTGACTGCACAACCATTATTTATGCTAAGTTTACTTGCAATTAATCAATACATTGATCAAAAAAAAAATCATCATGCAACACTTTTATGTAGATGTGCTGATATGTATCGGCCTCTATTTAATCAGATTGATGTTCAGTGCTTGATGTAGTAAAACTATTTCCACATCGACCACAAGGGAGCAGTTTAAATCCGGTTATACAACCTTGTGAAAGTCTACATCATTTGAGCATCTGAAAGCTTTTCTACTCACATATAGGGTTTCTCTCTGGTGTGAATTTTCTGGTGCGTTTTAAGGTTGGACATTTGAGAGAAGTGTTGTCCACACTGATCACATCCATAGGGTTTCTCTCCAGTGTGCATTCTCTGGTGTGTTTTAAGATTTGACATTTGAGAGAAGTGTTGTCCACACTGATCACATCCATAGGGTTTCTCCCCGGTGTGAATTATCTGGTGGCTTTTAAGGTGGTGTATTTGAGAGAAGTGTTGTCCACAATGATCACAACCATAGGGTTTCTCCCCGGTGTGAATTCTCTGGTGCTTTTTAAGGCTGGACATGTCAGAGAAGTGTTTTCCACACTGATCACATCCATAGGGTTTCTCTCCAGTGTGAATGCGCTGGTGTGTTTTAAGGTCGGACATTCTAGAGAAGCATTGTCCACACTGATCACATCCATAGGGTTTCTCTCCAGTGTGGATTCTCTGGTGGCTTTTAAGGTTGGACAATCTAGAGAAGCGTTGGCCACAATGATCACAACCATAGGGTTTCTCCCCGGTGTGAATTCTCTGGTGATCTTTAAGGCTGGACATGGCAGAGAAGTGTTTTCCACACTGATCACATCCATAGGGTTTCTCCCCGGTGTGAATTCTCTGGTGATTTTTAAGGTTGGATATTTGAGAGAAGTGTTGTCCACAATGATCACATCCATAGGGTTTCTCTCCAGTGTGAATTATCTGGTGGCTTTTAAGGTGGTGTATTTGAGAGAAGTGTTGTCCACAATGATCACAACCATAGGGTTTCTCCCCGGTGTGAATTATCTGGTGCCTTTTAAGGCTGGACATGTCAGAGAAGTGTTTTCCACACTGATCACATCCATAGGGTTTCTCTCCAGTGTGAATGCACTGGTGTGTTTTAAGGTCGGACATTATAGAGAAGCATTGTCCACACTGATCACATCCATAGGGTTTCTCTCCAGTGTGGATTCTCTGGTGGCTTTTAAGGTTGGACAATCTAGAGAAGCGTTGGCCACAATGATCACAACCATAGGGTTTCTCCCCGGTGTGAATTCTCTGGTGATCTTTAAGGCTGGACATGGCAGAGAAGTGTTTTCCACACTGATCACATCCATAGGGTTTCTCCCCGGTGTGAATTCTCTGGTGGCTTTTAAGGTGGTGTATTTGAGAGAAGTGTTGTCCACACTGATCACATCCATAGGGTTTCTCTCCAGTATGAATGCGCTGGTGTATCTTAAGGTGGGATTTGCAATGGAAGCGTTGTCCACACTCGTCACAGTTGTGCTGTTTTGGTTTAGCCAAGATTCTATCTTCATTTACTGTTGGTAAGACAGGGAGGCCAGACTGATGATGCAACACTGGATTGGAAACAAAGATAAAGGAAAAACACATTGAGAGGTTGAACGACATATACTTTTATGGACTGAAATGTACATTAACTATTACACAATAATAATAAATTACATGATTATATAATTATTCAGTGGTAAGTAATAGGCCCACTACAAGCACTTAGAGTGAATTAACCTGTGAGACAATATAAAGGTAAAACACGATCTGAATCAAATTACAATGAAAAAAAGCGGAAGATTGAGAATGCAATGTTTTAATTATCCAAATATGACAGGTGAAAGGGGCAAGTAACATACCATGGTCTTTGGGTTCCTCCTGTTCAGCAGAGTTGAGGTTGACAGAGTTCATCTTCTCCTGAAGTCTTGAGTCCACAGTCAGATCTGGTCAGAAATGATTGATATCCTTGAGCAGTTGTGGAGAACTGACACAGAGCAACTCTTCTTATACTAGAGAGCATGAGGTGGAGCCACTAACTGCTTGGATTGATAGGCCGAAGAGGAGAACAATAGAACCATCTCTCAGCCAATCATAATCTAACAAACTGCTGCATGCCCCACCCCTCCCTCCTCCCCCAGGCATGCTCTATCTATACCCAATACATGTGTAGCAGGGGGATTTTTGAGGGACTTATAATAAAATATACAAGTAATGCCTACTAAACTATGCCACCTTTTTCTAGAGGGAAGGTCCTCTTTAACAATAGAAAGCACAGGTTTGTGTGACCAGGGTTGAGCATGGAAATAAGACATATTGGGATTTCAAACAAGGCATTTTTATTCTCTTTTCGTTTTGTACACAGTTATTCTTTTAAAATACTCATATTAAAAGTCAACATCATATAAACAACCAATACATACTATACTGTACCATACACTTGGCTAGCGTACCGGAGGAGGAGCACAGCAGCATGGAAAGGGCATTTCTACTAACTAATTCACCAGGCAGCCAGTATGCTGATACATTTAGGAAAAGCCATGCCTTCAAACTCTTGTCCTCAGATACGCCAACCTTACAGCAAGCTAGGGGATCCCCTGAATGAAAGCAGCCCAGCCCTTTTAAACCTGTCTGCCAATAAACCCCACCCTTAATTTGAAACAAGGAGCACCTGGCTGATGTTGCCATAGTAACAGGTCTACCTGGTTACATATGTATGGCCATTATGTACATAGTATTAAAAGCATAAATGTATGTACTGTATCAGTACAGTTTATTGCTACTGAAGCAGAGACATATTCCTTCAGTCACAACAGAACCAAGTAGAACCAGCTCTGATGAAGATACAACTGCTCCTTATACTGTGATCTTCATTTGTCTTACAAAATGTTATATGCTTTAAAATGACAAAGTTTACTATTGACTCTCTATTTTATGTTACTCGCTAAATGTGTGAACATACATGAACACACAGCACTCCTACAAACCACAGATTAACAACAACTCTTGACTCTGAACATTTAACCAAGATAAATACAATGTAAAAACAATGAGTCTAACAGTTATTTGTTTTCCAAGACACAAACTGCCACCCACCCCTGCACTAAATAGTACACAAGTCATCACACATTGACTTGTAAACTACTCTACATTATTATTAAGTTGCTTCATTATCTAGAAGACCGTTTTCTGGTTTCACAGGACTGGTGTTGTTTTGTACAGAATATCATAAAATGACCGATTAGCCCACAAGCAAGACAGTGAAGACTTGTACACCATGTATCAGAAAATAAAAGCTACAATTAAATTAGTAATCATGTTTCTGCATTTACTCAGATCAGCAAGGAATGCACAAGTCCAGTACTTTACAGCAGAGGAAACAAGAAATTAGATTGAAAATAACATTCATAGCAAGTGGAAATATTTCAAACATGAATTTGTTTGCCTGCTTTTTCACCATTTGACCCAAGTTACATCGATTCGTTGTTGATGTGTGTATGGGCGGGGCTGGGGGTGTCTATTTGGCTATGCTATTGAGATGCAATTCAGTCAGACCATTGACTCATTGAGAATAAAGTAGTGATTTACATAGCTGTGTGTATGGAACAGTAGCCTATAATGTGTGAAATGATGATGGCTCATTTGCAATTGCTTGGTCTATAGTTTTACTTTTGAGATGTAAGTGAGTCACTAACTACTAGAAGTTAAAATGATATGGTTTGTGTTGAATATGCAATAAAGGCCTACATGTCACTAACTTAGTACTAGAAGTTAAAATTATAGGTTTGCGATCAATATTCAATAAAGACCTACATGTCACTATTAGTACTAGGAGTTAAAATGATATGGTTTGTGATCAATATGCAATAAAGACCTACATGTCACTAACTTAGTAGGCTACTAGAAGTTAAAATTATATGGTTTGTGATCAATATGCAATAAAGACCTACATGTTTGAGTGCAGAACCTTGTCCTTGTTCATCATGTTCTTCTCCATGAACAATCCTGTTGGATTTTACAGTAGAATATGTTGTTGAATCTCCACCACTTTACAGGGTAGGGTATATGCACATTTCTACATTTAAGACCCTTTTAATACCAAACATTGTGTATGAAAGAGGCAAACATGAACATGGCAGATCTACAAGCTCAGAACTGAACCCTTACCCGATGCAAACAATGCCACTACTTTGAACTAACACCATAATTATGCTCTTGCAAGACCGACGTCCAATAAGTAAAATATGTTATGATAAACTATGACCTAGCCTACTGTTTATACCATTCTTAAATCTGTTCAAGTCTATTCCTACTGTAACTGTACAACAACTATAATGTAGTGTTTTCTTGCATTCTGTGGTTTGGTTTATGGGTGAGCTTGGGAGGGGAAAATTGTGAATGGAAGGAAAACATACAAAGACAAATCCAACAAAGGCACAGTGAGCTTTAAACCTACAGCCATGGTGGCAATATGTTTAGCTTGAAAAATGTGATCTATTATTCTGCATATTCTGCTGTGAGTTACATTTGGATTACATTTCAACCCATATTCATGTCCTTGTATGAGTCTTCCTCACGTTCCACTTGCTATTCAAGCAGAACCATTCAGATAGATGTGACAATCAAGTACACATAGAAACCTAATTTGCACCTGATTGCTCCAAATGAAGCTGTTAAATTGTGTTTATAATTGTGTTATTGTTCATAACAGCATCTTCATTTATCTAAATGGTATTTCATGTGATTGACTGGAATTACCAGACAGTACAAAAAAGTAAATAAGAAACAAACAAAATAAAAACAGAAAACCCCTCTGACTTGTTTGCCTTTATTTGTGACTGCACAACCATTATTTATGCTAAGTTTACTTGCAATTAATCAATACATTGATCAAAAAAATAAATCATCATGCAACACTTTTATGTATATGTGCTGATATGTATCGGCCTCTATTTAATCAGATTGATGTTCAGTGCTTGATGTAGTAAAACTATTTCCACATCGACCACAAGGGAGCAGTTTAAATCCAGTTTAAATCTGGTTGTGTAGAACCTTGTGAAAGTCTACATCCTTTGAGCATCTGAAAGCTTTTCTACTCACATAGAGGGTTTCTCTCTGGTGTGAATTTTCTGGTGGCTTTTAAGGTGTTGTATTTGAGAGAACCGTTGTCCACACTGATCACATCCATAGGGTTTCTCTCCAGTGTGAATGCGCTGGTGTCTCTTAAGGTCGGACGTTCTAGAGAAGTGTTGTCCACACTGATCACATCCATAGGGTTTCTCTCCAGTGTGAATTCTCTGGTGGCTTTTAAGGTGTTGTATTTGAGAGAACCGTTGTCCACACTGATCACATCCATAGGGTTTCTCGCCAGTGTGAATGCGCTGGTGTCTCTTAAGGTCGGACGTTCTAGAGAAGTGTTGTCCACACTGATCACATCCATAGGGTTTCTCTCCAGTGTGCATTATCTGGTGCTTTTTAAGGTTGGATAATTGAGAAAAGTGTTGTCCACAATGATCACATCCATGGGGTTTCTCTCCAGTGTGAATGCGCTGGTGTCTTTTAAGGCTGGACATTTCAGAGAAGTGTTGTCCACACTGATCACATCCAAGGGGTTTCTCTCCAGTGTGAATGCGCTGGTGTGTTTTAAGTTCGGACATTCTAGAGAAGCATTGTCCACACTGATCACATCCATAGGGGTTCTCTCCAGTGTGCATTCTCTGGTGTGTTTTAAGGTTGGACATTTGAGAGAAGTGTTGTCCACAGTGATCACATCCATAGGGTTTCTCTCCAGTGTGAATGCGCTGGTGTGTTTTAAGGTTGGACATTCTAGAGAAGCATTGTCCACAATGATCACATCCATAGGGTTTCTCTGCAGTATGAATTCTCTGGTGGCTTTTAAGGTGTTGTATTTGAGAGAACCGTTGTCCACACTGATCACATCCATAGGGTTTCTCTCCAGTGTGAATTCTCTGGTGGCTTTTAAGGTGTTGTATTTGAGAGAACCGTTGTCCACACTGATCACATCCATAGGGTTTCTCTCCAGTGTGAATTCTCTGGTGTACCTTAAGGTGGGATTTGTAATGGAAGCGTTGTCCACACTGGTCATAGCCGTGCTGTTTTGGTTTAGCCAAGATTATATGTTCATTTACTGTTGGTAAGACAGGGAGGCCAGACTGATGATGCAACACTGGATTGGAAACAAAGATAAAGGAAGATTGTGATCTATTATTCTGCATATTCTGTTGTGATTACATTTTGATGACATTTCAACCTATATTCATGTCCTTGTATGAGTCTTCCTCACGTTCCACTTGCTATTCAAGCAGAACCATTCAGATAGATGTGACAATCAAGTACACATAGAAACCTAATTTGCACCTGATTGCTCCAAATGAAGCTGTTAAATTGTGTTTATAATATGTTAGTGTTCATAACAGCATCTTCATTTAACTTGCTGTTACATGGTATTGTATTGCCTTCTAAATGTATTTCATGTGATTGACTGGAATTACCACACAGTACAAAAAAGTAAATAAGAAACAAACAAAAGAAAAACAGAAAACACCTCTGGACTTGTTTGCCTTTATTTGTGACTGCACAACAATTATTTATGCTAAGTTTACTTGCAATTAATCAACACATTGATCAAAAAAATAAATCATCATGCAACACTTTTATGTAGATGTGCTGATTATGTATCGGCCTCTATTTAATCAGATTGATGTTCAGTGCTTGATGTAGTAAAAACTATTTCCACATCGACCACAAGGGAGCAGTTTAAATCCATTGTGTATAACCTTGTGAAAGTCTACATCCTTTGAGCATCTGAAAGCTTTTCTACTCAGGGTTTCTCTCTGGTGTGAATTTTCTGGTGCGTTTTAAGGGTGGACATTTGAGAGAAGTGTTGTCCACACTGATCACAACCATAGGGTTTCTCTCCTGTGTGAATTCTCTGGTGGCTTTTAAGGTGGGACATTCTAGTGAAGCGTTGTCCACATTGATCACATCCATAGGGTTTCTCTCCAGTGTGCACACTTCTCTGGTGTGTTTTAAGGTTGGACATTTCAGAGAAGTGTTTTCCACACTGATCACATCCATAGGGTTTCTCTCCAGTGTGCACACTTCTCTGGTGTGTTTTAAGGTTGGACATTTCAGAGAAGTGTTTTCCACACTGATCACATCCATAGGGTTTCTCTCCAGTGTGAATTCTCTGGTGGCTTTTAAGGTGTTGTATTTGAGAGAACCGTTGTCCACACTGATCACATCCATAGGGTTTCTCTCCAGTGTGAATTCTCTGGTGGTTTTTAAGGTGGGACATTCTAGTGAAGCGTTGTCCACACTGATCACATCCATAGGGTTTCTCTCCAGTGTGCACACTTCTCTGGTGTGTTTTAAGGTTGGACATTTCAGAGAAGTGTTTTCCACACTGATCACATCCATAGGGTTTCTCTCCAGTGTGAATTCTCTGGTGGCTTTTAAGGTGTTGTATTTGAGAGAACCGTTGTCCACACTGATCACATCCATAGGGTTTCTCTCCAGTGTGAATTCTCTGGTGTATCTTAAGGTGGGATTTGTAATGGAAGCGTTGTCCACACTCGTCACAGTTGTGCTGTTTTGGTTTAGCCAAGATTCTATCTTCATTTACTGTTGGTAAGACAGGGAGGCCAGACTGATGATGCAACACTGGATTGGAAACAAAGATAAAGGAAAAACACATTGAGAGGTTGAATGACATATACTTTTATGGACTGAAATGTACATTAACTATTACACAATAATAATAAATTACATGATTATATAATGATTCAGTGGTAAGTAATAGGCCCACTACAAGCACTTAGAGTGAATTAACCTGTGAGACAATATAAAGGCAAAAACACGATCTGAATCAAATTACAATGAAAGATAAAGCGGAAGATTGAGAATGCAATGTTTTAATTATCCAAATATGACAGGTGAAAGGGGCAAGTAACATACCATGGTCTTTGGGTTCCTCCTGTTCAGCAGAGTTGAGGTTGACAGAGTTCATCTTCTCCTGAAGTCTTGAGTCCACAGTCAGATCTGGTCAGAAATGATTGATATCCTTGAGCAGTTGTGGAGAACTGACACAGAGCAACTCTTCTTATACTAGAGAGCCTGAGGTGGAGCCACTAACTGCTTGGATTGATAGGCCGAAGAGGAGAACAATAGAACCATCTCTCAGCCAATCACAACCTAACAAACTGCTGAATGCCCCACCCCTCCCTCCTCCCCCAGGCATGCTCTATCTATATCCAATACATATATGTATGGCCATTATGTACAAAGTATTAAAAGCATAAATGTATGTTCTGTATCAGTACAGTGAATTGTTACTGAAGCAGAGACATATTCCTTCAGTCACAACAGAACCAAGTAGAACCAGCTCTGATGAAGATACAACTGCTCCTTATACTGTGATCTTCATTTGTCTTACAAAATGTTATATGCTTTAAAATGACAAAGTTTACGATTGACTCTCTATTTTATGTTACTCGCTAAATGTGTGAACATACATGAACACACAGCACTCCTACAAACCACAGATTAACAACAACTCTTGACTCCGAACATTTAACCAAGATAAATACATCACAAGTAAAAACAATGAGTCTACCATTTATTTGTTTTCCAAGACACAAACTGCCACCCACCCCTGCACTAAATAGTACACAAGTCATCACACATTGACTTGTAAACTATTCTACATTATTATTAAGTTGCTTCATTATCTAGAAGACCGTTTTCTGGTTTCACAGGACTGGTGTTGTTTTGTACAGAATATCATAAAATGACCGATTAGCCCACATACAAGACAGTGAAGACTTGTACACCATGTATCAGAAAATAAAAGCTACAATTAAATTAGTAATCATGTTTCTGCATTTACTCAAATCAGCAAGGAATGCACAAGTCCAGTACTTTACAGCAGAGGAAACAAGAAATTAGAAAATCACATTCATAGCAAGTGGAAATATTTCAAATTTGTTTGCCTGCTATTTCACCATTTGACTCAAGTTACACTGATTCGTTGTTGATGTGTATGAGCGGGGCGGGGTGGGGGGGGTCTATTTGGCTATGCTATTGAGATGCAATTCAGTCAGACCATTGACTCATTGAGAATAAAGTAGTGATTTACATAGCTGTGTGTATGGGACAGTAGCCTATAATGTGCATGTGAAATTGATGACGGTAAATTGATAAGTGAGTCACTAACTATACTAGAAGTTAAAATGATATGGTTTGTGATCAATATGCAATATAGACCTACATGTCACTAACTTAGTAGGCCTACTAGAAGTTAAAATGGTTTGTGATCAATATGCAATAAAGACCTACATGTCACTAACTTAGTACTAGAAGTTAAAATGGTTTGTGATCAATATGCAATAAAGACCTACATGTCACTAACTTAGTACTAGAAGTTAAAATTATATGGTTTGTGATCAATATGCAATAAAGACCTACATGTCACTAACTTAGTACTAGAAGTTAAAATGATATGGTTTGTGATCAATATGCAATAAAGACCTACATGTTTGAGAGTGAGAACGTCCTTGTTCATCATGTTCTTCTCCATGAACAATCATGTTGGATTTTACAGTAGAATATGTTATTGAATCTCCACCACTTTAAACCTACGCAGGGTATCTGCACATTTCTACATTTAAGACCTTTTTAATACCAAATGGTCAAACATTGTGTATGAAAGAGGCAAACATGAAAATGGCAGATCTACAAGCTCAGAACTGAACCCTTACCCGATGTCACTACTTTGTCACTACTTTGAACTAACACCATAATTATGCTCTTGCAAGACCGACGTTCAATAAGTCAAATATGTTATGATAAACTATGACCTACTGTTTATACCATTCTTAAATCTGTTCAAGTCTATTCCTATACTGTAACTGTACAACAAATATAATGTAGTGTTTTCTTGCATTCTGTGGTTTGGTTTATGGGTGAGCTTGGTGAGGGGAAAATTGTGAATGGAAGGAAAACATACAAAGCCAAATCCAACAAAGGCACAGTGAGCTTTAAACCTACAGCCATGGTGGCAATATGTTTAGCTTGAAAAATGTGATCTATTATTCTGCATATTCTGCTGTGAGTTACATTTTGATTAAATTTAAACCCATATTCATGTCCTAGTATGAGTCTTCCTCATGTTCCACTTGCTATTTAAGCAGAACCATTCAGATAGATGTGACAATCAAGTAGGCTACACACATAGAAACCTAATTTGCACCTGATTTCTCCAAATGAAGCTGTTAAATTGTGTTTATAATATGTTATTGTTCATAACATTATCTTCATTTATCTTGCTGTTACATGGTATTGTATTGCCTTCTAAATGGTATTTCATGTGATTGACTGGAATTACCACACAGTACAAAAAAGTAAATAAGAAACAAACAAAAGAAAAACAGAAAACACCTCTGACTTGTTTGCCTTTATTTGTGACTGCCCAACCATTATTTATGCTAAGTTTACTTGCAATTAATCAACACATTGATCAAAAAAATAAATCATCATGCAACACTTTTATGTAGATGTGCTGATATGTATCGGCCTCTATTTAATCATATTGATGTTCAGTGCTTGATGTAGTAAAACTATTTCCACATCGACCACAAGGGAGCAGATTAAATCCAGTTTAAATCCGGTTGTGTACAACCTTGTGAAAGTCTACATCCTTTGAGCATCTGAAAGCTTTACTACTCACATACAGGGTTTCTCTCTGGTGTGAACTTTCTGGTGCATTTTAAGGTTGGACATTTGAGAGAAGTGTTGTCCACACTGATCACATCCATAGGGTTTCTCTCCAGTGTGAATTCTCTGGTGGCTTTTAAGGTGATGTATTTGAGAGAACCGTTGTCCACACTGATCACATCCATAGGGTTTCTCTCCAGTGTGCATTCTCTTGTGGATTTTAAGGCTGGATAATTGAGAGAAGTGTTGTCCACAATGATCACATCCATAGGGTTTCTCTCCGGTGTGCATTCTCTTGTGGGTTTTAAGGCTGGATAATTGAGAGAAGTGTTGTCCACAATGATCACATCCATAGGGTTTCTCTCCAGTGTGCATTCTCTTGTGGATTTTAAGGCTGGATAATTGAGAGAAGTGTTGTCCACAATGATCACATCCATAGGGTTTCTCTCCAGTGTGAATGCGTTGGTGTGTTTTAAGGTCGGACATTCTAGAGAAGCATTGTCCACACTGATCACATCCATAGGGTTTCTCTCCAGTGTGCATTATCTGGTGCTTTTTAAGGCTGAACATGGCAGAGAAGTGTTTTCCACACTGATCACATCCATAGGGTTTCTCTCCAGTGTGAATTCTCTGGTGTATCTTAAGGTGGGATTTGTAATGGAAGCGTTGTCCACACTGGTCACAGTTGTGCTGTTTTGGTTTAGCCAAGATTCTATCTTCATTTACTGTTGGTAAGACAGGGAGGCCAGACTGATGATGCAACACTGGATTGGAAACAAAGATAAAGGAAAAACACATTGAGAGGTCGAACGACATATACTTTTATGGACTGAAATGTACATTAACTATTACACAATAATAATAAATTACATGATTATATAATGATTCAGTGGTAAGTAATAGGCCCACTACAAGCACTTAGAGTGAATTAACCTGTGAGACAATATAAAGGCAAAAACACGATCTGAATCAAATTACAATGAAAAATAAAGCGGAAGATTGAGAATGCAATGTTTTAATTATCCAAATATGACAGGTGAAAGGGGCAAGTAACATACCATGGTCTTTGGGTTCCTCCTGTTCAGCAGAGTTGAGGTTGACAGAGTTCATCTTCTCCTGAAGTCTTGAGTCCACAGTCAGATCTGGTTAGAAATGATTGATATCCTTGAGCAGTTGTGGAGAACTGACACAGAGCAACTCTTCTTATACTAGAGAGCCTGAGGTGGAGCCACTAACTGCTTGGATTGATAGGCCGAAGAGGAGAACAATAGAACCATCTCTCAGCCAATCACAATCTAACAAACTGCTGCATGCCCCACCCCTCCCTCCTCCCCCAGGCATGCTCTATCTATATCCAATACATGTATGGTCATTATGTACATAGTATTAAAAGCATAAATGTATGTACTGTATCAGTACAGTGAATTGTTACTGAAGCAGAGACATATTCCTTCAGTCACAACAGAACCAAGTAGAACCAGCTCTGATGAAGATACAACTGCTCCTTATACTGTGATCTTCATTTGTCTTACAAAATGTTATATGCTTTAAAATGACAAAGTTTACGATTGACTCTCTATTTTATGTTACTCGCTAAATGTGTGAACATACATGAACACACAGCACTCCTACAAACCACAGATTAACAACAACTCTTGACTCTGAACATTTAACCAAGATAAATACAATGTAAAAACAATGAGTCTAACAGTTATTTGTTTTCCAAGACACAAACTGCCACCCACCCCTGCACTAAATAGTACACAAGTCATCACACATTGACTTGTAAACTACTCTACATTATTATTAAGTTGCTTCATTATCTAGAAGACCGTTTTCTGGTTTCACAGGACTGGTGTTGTTTTGTACAGAATATCATAAAATGGCCGATTAGCCCACATGCAAGACAGTGAAGACTTGTACACCATGTATCAGAAAATAAAAGCTACAATTAAATTAGTAATCATGTTTCTGCATTTACTCAGATCAGCAAGGAATGCACAAGTCCAGTACTTTACAGCAGAGGAAACAAGAAATTAGATTGAAAATAACATTCATAGCAAGTGGAAATATTTCAAACATGAATTTGTTTGCCTGCTTTTTCACCATTTGACCCAAGTTACATCGATTCGTTGTTGATGTGTGTATGGGCGGGGCTGGGGGTGTCTATTTGGCTATGCTATTGAGATGCAATTCAGTCAGACCATTGACTCATTGAGAATAAAGTAGTGATTTACATAGCTGTGTGTATATGGAACAGTAGCCTATAATGTGTGAAATGATGATGGCTCATTTGCAATTGCTTGGTCTATAGTTTTACTTTTGAGATGTAAGTGAGTCACTAACTACTAGAAGTTAAAATGATATGGTTTGTGTTGAATATGCAATAAAGGCCTACATGTCACTAACTTAGTACTAGAAGTTAAAATGATAGGTTTGCGATCAATATTCAATAAAGACCTACATGTCACTATTAGTACTAGAAGTTAAAATGATATGGTTTGTGATCAATATGCAATAAAGACCTACATGTCACTAACTTAGTAGGCTACTAGAAGTTAAAATTATATGGTTTGTGATCAATATGCAATAAAGACCTACATGTTTGAGTGCAGAACCTTGTCCTTGTTAAGTTGTTCATCATGTTCTTCTCCATGAACAATCCTGTTGGATTTTACAGTAGAATATGTTGTTGAATCTCCACCACTTTACAGGGTAGGGTATATGCACATTTCTACATTTAAGACCCTTTTAATACCAAACATTGTGTATGAAAGAGGCAAACATGAACATGGCAGATCTACAAGCTCAGAACTGAACCCTTACCCGATGCAAACAATGCCACTACTTTGAACTAACACCATAATTATGCTCTTGCAAGACCGACGTCCAATAAGTAAAATATGTTATGATAAACTATGACCTACTGTTTATACCATTCTTAAATCTGTTCAAGTCTATTCCTACTGTAACTGTACAACAACTATAATGTAGTGTTTTCTTGCATTCTGTGGTTTGGTTTATGGGTGAGCTTGGTGAGGGGAAAATTGTGAATGGAAGGAAAACATACAAAGCCAAATCCAACAAAGGCACAGTGAGCTTTAAACCTACAGCCATGGTGGCAATATGTTTAGCTTGAAAAATGTGATCTATTATTCTGCATATTCTGCTGTGAGTTACATTTTGATTAAATTTAAACCCATATTCATGTCCTTGTATGAGTCTTCCTCACGTTCCACTTGCTATTTAAGCAGAACCATTCAGATAGATGTGACAATCAAGTATACATAGAAACCACTTGATTGCTCCAAATGAAGCTGTTAAATTGTGTTTATAGTATGTTATTGTTCATAACAGCATCTTCATTTATCTTGCTGTTACATGGTATTGTATTGCCTTCTAAATGGTATTTCATGTGATTGACTGGAATTACCACACAGTACAAAAAAGTTAATAAGAAACAAACAAAATAAAAACAGAAAACACCTCTGACTTGTTTGCCTTTATTTGTGACTGCACAACCATTATTTATGCTACGTTTACTTGCAATTAATTAACTAACACAATTAATTAACACATTGATCAAAATAATAAATCATCATGCAACACTTTTATGTAGATGCTGATATGTGTACAACCTTGTGAAAGTCTACATCCTTTGAGCATCTGAAAGGACACACACACACACACACACACACACACACACACACACACACACACTCGTCTTCTAAATGGTATTTGACTGGAATTACCACACAGTACAAAAAAGTAACTAAGAAACAAACAATCAACACATTCATGTATGGGCGGGGTGGGGGGGTCTATTTGGCTATGCTATCTCTATTGAGATGCAATTCAGTCAGACCATTGACACATTGAGAATAAAGTAGTGATTTGCATAGCTGTGTGTATGGAACAGTAGCCTATAATGTGTGAAAGGATGATGGCTCATTTGCAATTGCTTGGTCTATAGTTTTACTTTTGAGATGTAAGTGAGTCACTAACTACTAGAAGTTAAAATGATATGGTTTGTGTTGAATATGCAATAAAGACCTACATGTCACTAACTTAGTACTAGAAGTTAAAATGGTTTGTGATCAATATGCAATAAAGACCTACATGTCACTAACTTAGTACTAGAATTAGTTAAAATGATATGGTTTGTGATCAATATGCAATAAAGACATACATGTCACTAACTTAGTACTAGAAGTTAAAATGGTTTGTGATCAATATGCAATAAAGACCTACATGCTTGAGAGTGAGAACGTCCTTGTTCATCATGTTCTTCTCCATGAACAATCATGTTGGATTTTACAGTAGAATATTTTATTGAATCTCCACCACCATCTACACCTACGCAGGGTATCTGCACATTTCTACATTTAAGACCTTTTTAATACCAAATGGTCAAACATTTGGTAACAAATGAAGCTGTTAAATTGTGTTTATAATATGTTATTGTTTATAACAGCATCTTCGTTTATCTTGCTGTTACATGGTATACACACACACACACACACACACACACACACACTCGTCTTCTAAATGGTATTTGACTGGAATTACCACACAGTACAAAAAAGTAACTAAGAAACAAACAATCAACACATTCATGTATGGGCGGGGTGGGGGGGTCTATTTGGCTATGCTATCTCTATTGAGATGCAATTCAGTCAGACCATTGACACATTGAGAATAAAGTAGTGATTTGCATAGCTGTGTGTATGGAACAGTAGCCTATAATGTGTGAAAGGATGATGGCTCATTTGCAATTGCTTGGTCTATAGTTTTACTTTTGAGATGTAAGTGAGTCACTAACTACTAGAAGTTAAAATGATATGGTTTGTGTTGAATATGCAATAAAGACCTACATGTCACTAACTTAGTACTAGAAGTTAAAATGGTTTGTGATCAATATGCAATAAAGACCTACATGTCACTAACTTAGTACTAGAATTAGTTAAAATGATATGGTTTGTGATCAATATGCAATAAAGACATACATGTCACTAACTTAGTACTAGAAGTTAAAATGGTTTGTGATCAATATGCAATAAAGACCTACATGCTTGAGAGTGAGAACGTCCTTGTTCATCATGTTCTTCTCCATGAACAATCATGTTGGATTTTACAGTAGAATATTTTATTGAATCTCCACCACCATCTACACCTACGCAGGGTATCTGCACATTTCTACATTTAAGACCTTTTTAATACCAAATGGTCAAACATTTGGTAACAAATGAAGCTGTTAAATTGTGTTTATAATATGTTATTGTTTATAACAGCATCTTCGTTTATCTTGCTGTTACATGGTATTGTATTGCCTTCTAAATGGTATTTCATGTGATTGACTGGAATTACCACACAGTACAAAAAAGTAAATAAGAAACAAACAAAAGAAAAACAGAAAACACCTCTGACTTGTTTGCCTTTATTTGTGACTGCACAACAATTATTTATGCTAAGTTTACTTGCAATTAATCAACACATTGATCAAAAAATAAATCATCATGCAACACTTTTATGTAGATGTGCTTATATCATGTATCGACCTCTATTTAATCAGATTGATGTTCAGTGCTTGATGTAGTAAAACTATTTCCACATAGACCACAAGGGAGCAGTTTAAATCTGGTTGTGTACAACCTTGTGAAAGTCTACATCCTTTGAGCATCTGAAAGCTTTTCTACTCACATATAGGGTTTCTCTCTGGTGTGAATTTTCTGGTGCGTTTTAAGGTTGGACATTTGAGAGAAGTGTTGTCCACACTGATCACATCCATAGGGTTTCTCTCCAGTGTGCATTCTCTGGTGTGTTTTAAGATTGGACATTTGAGAGAAGCGTTGTTCACAATGATCACAACCATAGGGTTTCTCCCTGGTGTGAATTCTCTGGTGATTTTTAAGGCTGGATATTTGAGAGAAGTGTTGTCCACACTGATCACATCCATAGGGTTTCTCTCCAGTGTGAATGCTCTGGTGTGTTTTAAGGTGGGACACCTTAAAAACACCTCTGACTTGTTTGCCTTTATTTGTGACTGCACAACCATTATTTATGCTACGTTTACTTGCAATTAATTAACTAACACCATAATTATGCTCTTGCAAGACCGACGTCCAATAAGTAAAATATGTTATGATAAACTATGACCTACTGTTTATACCATTCTTAAATCTGTTCAAGTCTATTCCTACTGTAACTGTACAACAACTATAATGTAGTGTTTTCTTGCATTCTGTGGTTTGGTTTATGGGTGAGCTTGGTGAGGGGAAAATTGTGAATGGAAGGAAAACATACAAAGCCAAATCCAACAAAGGCACAGTGAGCTTTAAACCTACAGCCATGGTGGCAATATGTTTAGCTTGAAAAATGTGATCTATTATTCTGCATATTCTGCTGTGAGTTACATTTTGATTAAATTTAAACCCATATTCATGTCCTTGTATGAGTCTTCCTCACGTTCCACTTGCTATTTAAGCAGAACCATTCAGATAGATGTGACAATCAAGTATACATAGAAACCACTTGATTGCTCCAAATGAAGCTGTTAAAACACCTCTGACTTGTTTGCCTTTATTTGTGACTGCCCAACCATTATTTATGCTAAGTTTACTTGCAATTAATCAACACATTGATCAAAAAAATAAATCATCATGCAACACTTTTATGTAGATGTGCTGATATGTATCGGCCTCTATTTAATCATATTGATGTTCAGTGCTTGATGTAGTAAAACTATTTCCACATCGACCACAAGGGAGCAGATTAAATCCAGTTTAAATCCGGTTGTGTACAACCTTGTGAAAGTCTACATCCTTTGAGCATCTGAAAGCTTTACTACTCACATACAGGGTTTCTCTCTGGTGTGAACTTTCTGGTGCATTTTAAGGTTGGACATTTGAGAGAAGTGTTGTCCACACTGATCACATCCATAGGGTTTCTCTCCAGTGTGAATTCTCTGGTGGCTTTTAAGGTGATGTATTTGAGAGAACCGTTGTCCACACTGATCACATCCATAGGGTTTCTCTCCAGTGTGCATTCTCTTGTGGATTTTAAGGCTGGATAATTGAGAGAAGTGTTGTCCACAATGATCACATCCATAGGGTTTCTCTCCGGTGTGCATTCTCTTGTGGGTTTTAAGGCTGGATAATTGAGAGAAGTGTTGTCCACAATGATCACATCCATAGGGTTTCTCTCCAGTGTGCATTCTCTTGTGGATTTTAAGGCTGGATAATTGAGAGAAGTGTTGTCCACAATGATCACATCCATAGGGTTTCTCTCCAGTGTGAATGCGTTGGTGTGTTTTAAGGTCGGACATTCTAGAGAAGCATTGTCCACACTGATCACATCCATAGGGTTTCTCTCCAGTGTGCATTATCTGGTGCTTTTTAAGGCTGAACATGGCAGAGAAGTGTTTTCCACACTGATCACATCCATAGGGTTTCTCTCCAGTGTGAATTCTCTGGTGTATCTTAAGGTGGGATTTGTAATGGAAGCGTTGTCCACACTGGTCACAGTTGTGCTGTTTTGGTTTAGCCAAGATTCTATCTTCATTTACTGTTGGTAAGACAGGGAGGCCAGACTGATGATGCAACACTGGATTGGAAACAAAGATAAAGGAAAAACACATTGAGAGGTCGAACGACATATACTTTTATGGACTGAAATGTACATTAACTATTACACAATAATAATAAATTACATGATTATATAATGATTCAGTGGTAAGTAATAGGCCCACTACAAGCACTTAGAGTGAATTAACCTGTGAGACAATATAAAGGCAAAAACACGATCTGAATCAAATTACAATGAAAAATAAAGCGGAAGATTGAGAATGCAATGTTTTAATTATCCAAATATGACAGGTGAAAGGGGCAAGTAACATACCATGGTCTTTGGGTTCCTCCTGTTCAGCAGAGTTGAGGTTGACAGAGTTCATCTTCTCCTGAAGTCTTGAGTCCACAGTCAGATCTGGTTAGAAATGATTGATATCCTTGAGCAGTTGTGGAGAACTGACACAGAGCAACTCTTCTTATACTAGAGAGCCTGAGGTGGAGCCACTAACTGCTTGGATTGATAGGCCGAAGAGGAGAACAATAGAACCATCTCTCAGCCAATCACAATCTAACAAACTGCTGCATGCCCCACCCCTCCCTCCTCCCCCAGGCATGCTCTATCTATATCCAATACATGTATGGTCATTATGTACATAGTATTAAAAGCATAAATGTATGTACTGTATCAGTACAGTGAATTGTTACTGAAGCAGAGACATATTCCTTCAGTCACAACAGAACCAAGTAGAACCAGCTCTGATGAAGATACAACTGCTCCTTATACTGTGATCTTCATTTGTCTTACAAAATGTTATATGCTTTAAAATGACAAAGTTTACGATTGACTCTCTATTTTATGTTACTCGCTAAATGTGTGAACATACATGAACACACAGCACTCCTACAAACCACAGATTAACAACAACTCTTGACTCTGAACATTTAACCAAGATAAATACAATGTAAAAACAATGAGTCTAACAGTTATTTGTTTTCCAAGACACAAACTGCCACCCACCCCTGCACTAAATAGTACACAAGTCATCACACATTGACTTGTAAACTACTCTACATTATTATTAAGTTGCTTCATTATCTAGAAGACCGTTTTCTGGTTTCACAGGACTGGTGTTGTTTTGTACAGAATATCATAAAATGGCCGATTAGCCCACATGCAAGACAGTGAAGACTTGTACACCATGTATCAGAAAATAAAAGCTACAATTAAATTAGTAATCATGTTTCTGCATTTACTCAGATCAGCAAGGAATGCACAAGTCCAGTACTTTACAGCAGAGGAAACAAGAAATTAGATTGAAAATAACATTCATAGCAAGTGGAAATATTTCAAACATGAATTTGTTTGCCTGCTTTTTCACCATTTGACCCAAGTTACATCGATTCGTTGTTGATGTGTGTATGGGCGGGGCTGGGGGTGTCTATTTGGCTATGCTATTGAGATGCAATTCAGTCAGACCATTGACTCATTGAGAATAAAGTAGTGATTTACATAGCTGTGTGTATATGGAACAGTAGCCTATAATGTGTGAAATGATGATGGCTCATTTGCAATTGCTTGGTCTATAGTTTTACTTTTGAGATGTAAGTGAGTCACTAACTACTAGAAGTTAAAATGATATGGTTTGTGTTGAATATGCAATAAAGGCCTACATGTCACTAACTTAGTACTAGAAGTTAAAATGATAGGTTTGCGATCAATATTCAATAAAGACCTACATGTCACTATTAGTACTAGAAGTTAAAATGATATGGTTTGTGATCAATATGCAATAAAGACCTACATGTCACTAACTTAGTAGGCTACTAGAAGTTAAAATTATATGGTTTGTGATCAATATGCAATAAAGACCTACATGTTTGAGTGCAGAACCTTGTCCTTGTTAAGTTGTTCATCATGTTCTTCTCCATGAACAATCCTGTTGGATTTTACAGTAGAATATGTTGTTGAATCTCCACCACTTTACAGGGTAGGGTATATGCACATTTCTACATTTAAGACCCTTTTAATACCAAACATTGTGTATGAAAGAGGCAAACATGAACATGGCAGATCTACAAGCTCAGAACTGAACCCTTACCCGATGCAAACAATGCCACTACTTTGAACTAACACCATAATTATGCTCTTGCAAGACCGACGTCCAATAAGTAAAATATGTTATGATAAACTCTGACCTACTGTTTATACCATTCTTAAATCTGTTCAAGTCTATTCCTACTGTAACTGTACAACAACTATAATGTAGTGTTTTCTTGCATTCTGTGGTTTGGTTTATGGGTGAGCTTGGTGAGGGGAAAATTGTGAATGGAAGGAAAACATACAAAGCCAAATCCAACAAAGGCACAGTGAGCTTTAAACCTACAGCCATGGTGGCAATATGTTTAGCTTGAAAAATGTGATCTATTATTCTGCATATTCTGCTGTGAGTTACATTTTGATTAAATTTAAACCCATATTCATGTCCTTGTATGAGTCTTCCTCACGTTCCACTTGCTATTTAAGCAGAACCATTCAGATAGATGTGACAATCAAGTATACATAGAAACCACTTGATTGCTCCAAATGAAGCTGTTAAATTGTGTTTATAGTATGTTATTGTTCATAACAGCATCTTCATTTATCTTGCTGTTACATGGTATTGTATTGCCTTCTAAATGGTATTTCATGTGATTGACTGGAATTACCACACAGTACAAAAAAGTTAATAAGAAACAAACAAAATAAAAACAGAAAACACCTCTGACTTGTTTGCCTTTATTTGTGACTGCACAACCATTATTTATGCTACGTTTACTTGCAATTAATTAACTAACACAATTAATTAACACATTGATCAAAATAATAAATCATCATGCAACACTTTTATGTAGATGCTGATATGTGTACAACCTTGTGAAAGTCTACATCCTTTGAGCATCTGAAAGGACACACACACACACACACACACACACACACACACACTCGTCTTCTAAATGGTATTTGACTGGAATTACCACACAGTACAAAAAAGTAACTAAGAAACAAACAATCAACACATTCATGTATGGGCGGGGTGGGGGGGTCTATTTGGCTATGCTATCTCTATTGAGATGCAATTCAGTCAGACCATTGACACATTGAGAATAAAGTAGTGATTTGCATAGCTGTGTGTATGGAACAGTAGCCTATAATGTGTGAAAGGATGATGGCTCATTTGCAATTGCTTGGTCTATAGTTTTACTTTTGAGATGTAAGTGAGTCACTAACTACTAGAAGTTAAAATGATATGGTTTGTGTTGAATATGCAATAAAGACCTACATGTCACTAACTTAGTACTAGAAGTTAAAATGGTTTGTGATCAATATGCAATAAAGACCTACATGTCACTAACTTAGTACTAGAATTAGTTAAAATGATATGGTTTGTGATCAATATGCAATAAAGACATACATGTCACTAACTTAGTACTAGAAGTTAAAATGGTTTGTGATCAATATGCAATAAAGACCTACATGCTTGAGAGTGAGAACGTCCTTGTTCATCATGTTCTTCTCCATGAACAATCATGTTGGATTTTACAGTAGAATATTTTATTGAATCTCCACCACCATCTACACCTACGCAGGGTATCTGCACATTTCTACATTTAAGACCTTTTTAATACCAAATGGTCAAACATTTGGTAACAAATGAAGCTGTTAAATTGTGTTTATAATATGTTATTGTTTATAACAGCATCTTCGTTTATCTTGCTGTTACATGGTATACACACACACACACACACACACACACACACACACACACTCGTCTTCTAAATGGTATTTGACTGGAATTACCACACAGTACAAAAAAGTAACTAAGAAACAAACAATCAACACATTCATGTATGGGCGGGGTGGGGGGGTCTATTTGGCTATGCTATCTCTATTGAGATGCAATTCAGTCAGACCATTGACACATTGAGAATAAAGTAGTGATTTGCATAGCTGTGTGTATGGAACAGTAGCCTATAATGTGTGAAAGGATGATGGCTCATTTGCAATTGCTTGGTCTATAGTTTTACTTTTGAGATGTAAGTGAGTCACTAACTACTAGAAGTTAAAATGATATGGTTTGTGTTGAATATGCAATAAAGACCTACATGTCACTAACTTAGTACTAGAAGTTAAAATGGTTTGTGATCAATATGCAATAAAGACCTACATGTCACTAACTTAGTACTAGAATTAGTTAAAATGATATGGTTTGTGATCAATATGCAATAAAGACATACATGTCACTAACTTAGTACTAGAAGTTAAAATGGTTTGTGATCAATATGCAATAAAGACCTACATGCTTGAGAGTGAGAACGTCCTTGTTCATCATGTTCTTCTCCATGAACAATCATGTTGGATTTTACAGTAGAATATTTTATTGAATCTCCACCACCATCTACACCTACGCAGGGTATCTGCACATTTCTACATTTAAGACCTTTTTAATACCAAATGGTCAAACATTTGGTAACAAATGAAGCTGTTAAATTGTGTTTATAATATGTTATTGTTTATAACAGCATCTTCGTTTATCTTGCTGTTACATGGTATTGTATTGCCTTCTAAATGGTATTTCATGTGATTGACTGGAATTACCACACAGTACAAAAAAGTAAATAAGAAACAAACAAAAGAAAAACAGAAAACACCTCTGACTTGTTTGCCTTTATTTGTGACTGCACAACAATTATTTATGCTAAGTTTACTTGCAATTAATCAACACATTGATCAAAAAATAAATCATCATGCAACACTTTTATGTAGATGTGCTTATATCATGTATCGACCTCTATTTAATCAGATTGATGTTCAGTGCTTGATGTAGTAAAACTATTTCCACATAGACCACAAGGGAGCAGTTTAAATCTGGTTGTGTACAACCTTGTGAAAGTCTACATCCTTTGAGCATCTGAAAGCTTTTCTACTCACATATAGGGTTTCTCTCTGGTGTGAATTTTCTGGTGCGTTTTAAGGTTGGACATTTGAGAGAAGTGTTGTCCACACTGATCACATCCATAGGGTTTCTCTCCAGTGTGCATTCTCTGGTGTGTTTTAAGATTGGACATTTGAGAGAAGCGTTGTTCACAATGATCACAACCATAGGGTTTCTCCCTGGTGTGAATTCTCTGGTGATTTTTAAGGCTGGATATTTGAGAGAAGTGTTGTCCACACTGATCACATCCATAGGGTTTCTCTCCAGTGTGAATGCTCTGGTGTGTTTTAAGGTGGGACACCTTAAAAACACCTCTGACTTGTTTGCCTTTATTTGTGACTGCACAACCATTATTTATGCTACGTTTACTTGCAATTAATTAACTAACACCATAATTATGCTCTTGCAAGACCGACGTCCAATAAGTAAAATATGTTATGATAAACTATGACCTACTGTTTATACCATTCTTAAATCTGTTCAAGTCTATTCCTACTGTAACTGTACAACAACTATAATGTAGTGTTTTCTTGCATTCTGTGGTTTGGTTTATGGGTGAGCTTGGTGAGGGGAAAATTGTGAATGGAAGGAAAACATACAAAGCCAAATCCAACAAAGGCACAGTGAGCTTTAAACCTACAGCCATGGTGGCAATATGTTTAGCTTGAAAAATGTGATCTATTATTCTGCATATTCTGCTGTGAGTTACATTTTGATTAAATTTAAACCCATATTCATGTCCTTGTATGAGTCTTCCTCACGTTCCACTTGCTATTTAAGCAGAACCATTCAGATAGATGTGACAATCAAGTATACATAGAAACCACTTGATTGCTCCAAATGAAGCTGTTAAATTGTGTTTATAGTATGTTATTGTTCATAACAGCATCTTCATTTATCTTGCTGTTACATGGTATTGTATTGCCTTCTAAATGGTATTTCATGTGATTGACTGGAATTACCACACAGTACAAAAAAGTTAATAAGAAACAAACAAAATAAAAACAGAAAACACCTCTGACTTGTTTGCCTTTATTTGTGACTGCACAACCATTATTTATGCTACGTTTACTTGCAATTAATTAACTAACACAATTAATTAACACATTGATCAAAATAATAAATCATCATGCAACACTTTTATGTAGATGCTGATATGTGTACAACCTTGTGAAAGTCTACATCCTTTGAGCATCTGAAAGGACACACACACACACACACACACACACACACACACTCGTCTTCTAAATGGTATTTGACTGGAATTACCACACAGTACAAAAAAGTAACTAAGAAACAAACAATCAACACATTCATGTATGGGCGGGGTGGGGGGGTCTATTTGGCTATGCTATCTCTATTGAGATGCAATTCAGTCAGACCATTGACACATTGAGAATAAAGTAGTGATTTGCATAGCTGTGTGTATGGAACAGTAGCCTATAATGTGTGAAAGGATGATGGCTCATTTGCAATTGCTTGGTCTATAGTTTTACTTTTGAGATGTAAGTGAGTCACTAACTACTAGAAGTTAAAATGATATGGTTTGTGTTGAATATGCAATAAAGACCTACATGTCACTAACTTAGTACTAGAAGTTAAAATGGTTTGTGATCAATATGCAATAAAGACCTACATGTCACTAACTTAGTACTAGAATTAGTTAAAATGATATGGTTTGTGATCAATATGCAATAAAGACATACATGTCACTAACTTAGTACTAGAAGTTAAAATGGTTTGTGATCAATATGCAATAAAGACCTACATGCTTGAGAGTGAGAACGTCCTTGTTCATCATGTTCTTCTCCATGAACAATCATGTTGGATTTTACAGTAGAATATTTTATTGAATCTCCACCACCATCTACACCTACGCAGGGTATCTGCACATTTCTACATTTAAGACCTTTTTAATACCAAATGGTCAAACATTTGGTAACAAATGAAGCTGTTAAATTGTGTTTATAATATGTTATTGTTTATAACAGCATCTTCGTTTATCTTGCTGTTACATGGTATACACACACACACACACACACACACACACACACACACACTCGTCTTCTAAATGGTATTTGACTGGAATTACCACACAGTACAAAAAAGTAACTAAGAAACAAACAATCAACACATTCATGTATGGGCGGGGTGGGGGGGTCTATTTGGCTATGCTATCTCTATTGAGATGCAATTCAGTCAGACCATTGACACATTGAGAATAAAGTAGTGATTTGCATAGCTGTGTGTATGGAACAGTAGCCTATAATGTGTGAAAGGATGATGGCTCATTTGCAATTGCTTGGTCTATAGTTTTACTTTTGAGATGTAAGTGAGTCACTAACTACTAGAAGTTAAAATGATATGGTTTGTGTTGAATATGCAATAAAGACCTACATGTCACTAACTTAGTACTAGAAGTTAAAATGGTTTGTGATCAATATGCAATAAAGACCTACATGTCACTAACTTAGTACTAGAATTAGTTAAAATGATATGGTTTGTGATCAATATGCAATAAAGACATACATGTCACTAACTTAGTACTAGAAGTTAAAATGGTTTGTGATCAATATGCAATAAAGACCTACATGCTTGAGAGTGAGAACGTCCTTGTTCATCATGTTCTTCTCCATGAACAATCATGTTGGATTTTACAGTAGAATATTTTATTGAATCTCCACCACCATCTACACCTACGCAGGGTATCTGCACATTTCTACATTTAAGACCTTTTTAATACCAAATGGTCAAACATTTGGTAACAAATGAAGCTGTTAAATTGTGTTTATAATATGTTATTGTTTATAACAGCATCTTCGTTTATCTTGCTGTTACATGGTATTGTATTGCCTTCTAAATGGTATTTCATGTGATTGACTGGAATTACCACACAGTACAAAAAAGTAAATAAGAAACAAACAAAAGAAAAACAGAAAACACCTCTGACTTGTTTGCCTTTATTTGTGACTGCACAACAATTATTTATGCTAAGTTTACTTGCAATTAATCAACACATTGATCAAAAAATAAATCATCATGCAACACTTTTATGTAGATGTGCTTATATCATGTATCGACCTCTATTTAATCAGATTGATGTTCAGTGCTTGATGTAGTAAAACTATTTCCACATAGACCACAAGGGAGCAGTTTAAATCTGGTTGTGTACAACCTTGTGAAAGTCTACATCCTTTGAGCATCTGAAAGCTTTTCTACTCACATATAGGGTTTCTCTCTGGTGTGAATTTTCTGGTGCGTTTTAAGGTTGGACATTTGAGAGAAGTGTTGTCCACACTGATCACATCCATAGGGTTTCTCTCCAGTGTGCATTCTCTGGTGTGTTTTAAGATTGGACATTTGAGAGAAGCGTTGTTCACAATGATCACAACCATAGGGTTTCTCCCTGGTGTGAATTCTCTGGTGATTTTTAAGGCTGGATATTTGAGAGAAGTGTTGTCCACACTGATCACATCCATAGGGTTTCTCTCCAGTGTGAATGCTCTGGTGTGTTTTAAGGTGGGACACCTTAAAAACACCTCTGACTTGTTTGCCTTTATTTGTGACTGCACAACCATTATTTATGCTACGTTTACTTGCAATTAATTAACTAACACCATAATTATGCTCTTGCAAGACCGACGTCCAATAAGTAAAATATGTTATGATAAACTATGACCTACTGTTTATACCATTCTTAAATCTGTTCAAGTCTATTCCTACTGTAACTGTACAACAACTATAATGTAGTGTTTTCTTGCATTCTGTGGTTTGGTTTATGGGTGAGCTTGGTGAGGGGAAAATTGTGAATGGAAGGAAAACATACAAAGCCAAATCCAACAAAGGCACAGTGAGCTTTAAACCTACAGCCATGGTGGCAATATGTTTAGCTTGAAAAATGTGATCTATTATTCTGCATATTCTGCTGTGAGTTACATTTTGATTAAATTTAAACCCATATTCATGTCCTTGTATGAGTCTTCCTCACGTTCCACTTGCTATTTAAGCAGAACCATTCAGATAGATGTGACAATCAAGTATACATAGAAACCACTTGATTGCTCCAAATGAAGCTGTTAAATTGTGTTTATAGTATGTTATTGTTCATAACAGCATCTTCATTTATCTTGCTGTTACATGGTATTGTATTGCCTTCTAAATGGTATTTCATGTGATTGACTGGAATTACCACACAGTACAAAAAAGTTAATAAGAAACAAACAAAATAAAAACAGAAAACACCTCTGACTTGTTTGCCTTTATTTGTGACTGCACAACCATTATTTATGCTACGTTTACTTGCAATTAATTAACTAACACAATTAATTAACACATTGATCAAAATAATAAATCATCATGCAACACTTTTATGTAGATGCTGATATGTGTACAACCTTGTGAAAGTCTACATCCTTTGAGCATCTGAAAGGACACACACACACACACACACACACACACACACACACACACACACTCGTCTTCTAAATGGTATTTGACTGGAATTACCACACAGTACAAAAAAGTAACTAAGAAACAAACAATCAACACATTCATGTATGGGCGGGGTGGGGGGGTCTATTTGGCTATGCTATCTCTATTGAGATGCAATTCAGTCAGACCATTGACACATTGAGAATAAAGTAGTGATTTGCATAGCTGTGTGTATGGAACAGTAGCCTATAATGTGTGAAAGGATGATGGCTCATTTGCAATTGCTTGGTCTATAGTTTTACTTTTGAGATGTAAGTGAGTCACTAACTACTAGAAGTTAAAATGATATGGTTTGTGTTGAATATGCAATAAAGACCTACATGTCACTAACTTAGTACTAGAAGTTAAAATGGTTTGTGATCAATATGCAATAAAGACCTACATGTCACTAACTTAGTACTATAATTAGTTAAAATGATATGGTTTGTGATCAATATGCAATAAAGACATACATGTCACTAACTTAGTACTAGAAGTTAAAATGGTTTGTGATCAATATGCAATAAAGACCTACATGCTTGAGAGTGAGAACGTCCTTGTTCATCATGTTCTTCTCCATGAACAATCATGTTGGATTTTACAGTAGAATATTTTATTGAATCTCCACCACCATCTACACCTACGCAGGGTATCTGCACATTTCTACATTTAAGACCTTTTTAATACCAAATGGTCAAACATTTGGTAACAAATGAAGCTGTTAAATTGTGTTTATAATATGTTATTGTTTATAACAGCATCTTCGTTTATCTTGCTGTTACATGGTATACACACACACACACACACACACACACACACACACACTCGTCTTCTAAATGGTATTTGACTGGAATTACCACACAGTACAAAAAAGTAACTAAGAAACAAACAATCAACACATTCATGTATGGGCGGGGTGGGGGGGTCTATTTGGCTATGCTATCTCTATTGAGATGCAATTCAGTCAGACCATTGACACATTGAGAATAAAGTAGTGATTTGCATAGCTGTGTGTATGGAACAGTAGCCTATAATGTGTGAAAGGATGATGGCTCATTTGCAATTGCTTGGTCTATAGTTTTACTTTTGAGATGTAAGTGAGTCACTAACTACTAGAAGTTAAAATGATATGGTTTGTGTTGAATATGCAATAAAGACCTACATGTCACTAACTTAGTACTAGAAGTTAAAATGGTTTGTGATCAATATGCAATAAAGACCTACATGTCACTAACTTAGTACTAGAATTAGTTAAAATGATATGGTTTGTGATCAATATGCAATAAAGACATACATGTCACTAACTTAGTACTAGAAGTTAAAATGGTTTGTGATCAATATGCAATAAAGACCTACATGCTTGAGAGTGAGAACGTCCTTGTTCATCATGTTCTTCTCCATGAACAATCATGTTGGATTTTACAGTAGAATATTTTATTGAATCTCCACCACCATCTACACCTACGCAGGGTATCTGCACATTTCTACATTTAAGACCTTTTTAATACCAAATGGTCAAACATTTGGTAACAAATGAAGCTGTTAAATTGTGTTTATAATATGTTATTGTTTATAACAGCATCTTCGTTTATCTTGCTGTTACATGGTATACACACACACACACACACACACACACACACACACACACACACACACACACACACACTCGTCTTCTAAATGGTATTTGACTGGAATTACCACACAGTATAAAAAAAGTAACTAAGAAACAAACAATCAACACATTCATGTATGGGCGGGGTGGGGGGGTCTATTTGGCTATGCTATCTCTATTGAGATGCAATTCAGTCAGACCATTGACACATTGAGAATAAAGTAGTGATTTGCATAGCTGTGTGTATGGAACAGTAGCCTATAATGTGTGAAAGGATGATGGCTCATTTGCAATTGCTTGGTCTATAGTTTTACTTTTGAGATGTAAGTGAGTCACTAACTACTAGAAGTTAAAATGATATGGTTTGTGTTGAATATGCAATAAAGACCTACATGTCACTAACTTAGTACTAGAAGTTAAAATGGTTTGTGATCAATATGCAATAAAGACCTACATGTCACTAACTTAGTACTAGAATTAGTTAAAATGATATGGTTTGTGATCAATATGCAATAAAGACATACATGTCACTAACTTAGTACTAGAAGTTAAAATGGTTTGTGATCAATATGCAATAAAGACCTACATGCTTGAGAGTGAGAACGTCCTTGTTCATCATGTTCTTCTCCATGAACAATCATGTTGGATTTTACAGTAGAATATTTTATTGAATCTCCACCACCATCTACACATACGCAGGGTATCTGCACATTTCTACATTTAAGACCTTTTTAATACCAAATGGTCAAACATTTGGTAACAAATGAAGCTGTTAAATTGTGTTTATAATATGTTATTGTTTATAACAGCATCTTCGTTTATCTTGCTGTTACATGGTATTGTATTGCCTTCTAAATGGTATTTCATGTGATTGACTGGAATTACCACACAGTACAAAAAAGTAAATAAGAAACAAACAAAAGAAAAACAGAAAACACCTCTGACTTGTTTGCCTTTATTTGTGACTGCACAACAATTATTTATGCTAAGTTTACTTGCAATTAATCAACACATTGATCAAAAAATAAATCATCATGCAACACTTTTATGTAGATGTGCTTATATCATGTATCGACCTCTATTTAATCAGATTGATGTTCAGTGCTTGATGTAGTAAAACTATTTCCACATAGACCACAAGGGAGCAGTTTAAATCTGGTTGTGTACAACCTTGTGAAAGTCTACATCCTTTGAGCATCTGAAAGCTTTTCTACTCACATATAGGGTTTCTCTCTGGTGTGAATTTTCTGGTGCGTTTTAAGGTTGGACATTTGAGAGAAGTGTTGTCCACACTGATCACATCCATAGGGTTTCTCTCCAGTGTGCATTCTCTGGTGTGTTTTAAGATTGGACATTTGAGAGAAGCGTTGTTCACAATGATCACAACCATAGGGTTTCTCCCTGGTGTGAATTCTTATTGTTCATAACATTATCTTCATTTATCTTGCTGTTACATGGTATTGTATTGCCTTCTAAATGGTATTTCATGTGATTGACTGGAATTACCACACAGTACAAAAAAGTAAATAAGAAACAAACAAAAGAAAAACAGAAAACACCTCTGACTTGTTTGCCTTTATTTGTGACTGCCCAACCATTATTTATGCTAAGTTTACTTGCAATTAATCAACACATTGATCAAAAAAATAAATCATCATGCAACACTTTTATGTAGATGTGCTGATATGTATCGGCCTCTATTTAATCATATTGATGTTCAGTGCTTGATGTAGTAAAACTATTTCCACATCGACCACAAGGGAGCAGATTAAATCCAGTTTAAATCCGGTTGTGTACAACCTTGTGAAAGTCTACATCCTTTGAGCATCTGAAAGCTTTACTACTCACATACAGGGTTTCTCTCTGGTGTGAACTTTCTGGTGCATTTTAAGGTTGGACATTTGAGAGAAGTGTTGTCCACACTGATCACATCCATAGGGTTTCTCTCCAGTGTGAATTCTCTGGTGGCTTTTAAGGTGATGTATTTGAGAGAACCGTTGTCCACACTGATCACATCCATAGGGTTTCTCTCCAGTGTGCATTCTCTTGTGGATTTTAAGGCTGGATAATTGAGAGAAGTGTTGTCCACAATGATCACATCCATAGGGTTTCTCTCCGGTGTGCATTCTCTTGTGGGTTTTAAGGCTGGATAATTGAGAGAAGTGTTGTCCACAATGATCACATCCATAGGGTTTCTCTCCAGTGTGCATTCTCTTGTGGATTTTAAGGCTGGATAATTGAGAGAAGTGTTGTCCACAATGATCACATCCATAGGGTTTCTCTCCAGTGTGAATGCGTTGGTGTGTTTTAAGGTCGGACATTCTAGAGAAGCATTGTCCACACTGATCACATCCATAGGGTTTCTCTCCAGTGTGCATTATCTGGTGCTTTTTAAGGCTGAACATGGCAGAGAAGTGTTTTCCACACTGATCACATCCATAGGGTTTCTCTCCAGTGTGAATTCTCTGGTGTATCTTAAGGTGGGATTTGTAATGGAAGCGTTGTCCACACTGGTCACAGTTGTGCTGTTTTGGTTTAGCCAAGATTCTATCTTCATTTACTGTTGGTAAGACAGGGAGGCCAGACTGATGATGCAACACTGGATTGGAAACAAAGATAAAGGAAAAACACATTGAGAGGTCGAACGACATATACTTTTATGGACTGAAATGTACATTAACTATTACACAATAATAATAAATTACATGATTATATAATGATTCAGTGGTAAGTAATAGGCCCACTACAAGCACTTAGAGTGAATTAACCTGTGAGACAATATAAAGGCAAAAACACGATCTGAATCAAATTACAATGAAAAATAAAGCGGAAGATTGAGAATGCAATGTTTTAATTATCCAAATATGACAGGTGAAAGGGGCAAGTAACATACCATGGTCTTTGGGTTCCTCCTGTTCAGCAGAGTTGAGGTTGACAGAGTTCATCTTCTCCTGAAGTCTTGAGTCCACAGTCAGATCTGGTTAGAAATGATTGATATCCTTGAGCAGTTGTGGAGAACTGACACAGAGCAACTCTTCTTATACTAGAGAGCCTGAGGTGGAGCCACTAACTGCTTGGATTGATAGGCCGAAGAGGAGAACAATAGAACCATCTCTCAGCCAATCACAATCTAACAAACTGCTGCATGCCCCACCCCTCCCTCCTCCCCCAGGCATGCTCTATCTATATCCAATACATGTATGGTCATTATGTACATAGTATTAAAAGCATAAATGTATGTACTGTATCAGTACAGTGAATTGTTACTGAAGCAGAGACATATTCCTTCAGTCACAACAGAACCAAGTGGAACCAGCTCTGATGAAGATACAACTGCTCCTTATACTGTGATCTTCATTTGTCTTACAAAATGTTATATGCTTTAAAATGACAAAGTTTACGATTGACTCTCTATTTTATGTTACTCGCTAAATGTGTGAACATACATGAACACACAGCACTCCTACAAACCACAGATTAACAACAACTCTTGACTCTGAACATTTAACCAAGATAAATACAATGTAAAAACAATGAGTCTAACAGTTATTTGTTTTCCAAGACACAAACTGCCACCCACCCCTGCACTAAATAGTACACAAGTCATCACACATTGACTTGTAAACTACTCTACATTATTATTAAGTTGCTTCATTATCTAGAAGACCGTTTTCTGGTTTCACAGGACTGGTGTTGTTTTGTACAGAATATCATAAAATGGCCGATTAGCCCACATGCAAGACAGTGAAGACTTGTACACCATGTATCAGAAAATAAAAGCTACAATTAAATTAGTAATCATGTTTCTGCATTTACTCAGATCAGCAAGGAATGCACAAGTCCAGTACTTTACAGCAGAGGAAACAAGAAATTAGATTGAAAATAACATTCATAGCAAGTGGAAATATTTCAAACATGAATTTGTTTGCCTGCTTTTTCACCATTTGACCCAAGTTACATCGATTCGTTGTTGATGTGTGTATGGGCGGGGCTGGGGGTGTCTATTTGGCTATGCTATTGAGATGCAATTCAGTCAGACCATTGACTCATTGAGAATAAAGTAGTGATTTACATAGCTGTGTGTATATGGAACAGTAGCCTATAATGTGTGAAATGATGATGGCTCATTTGCAATTGCTTGGTCTATAGTTTTACTTTTGAGATGTAAGTGAGTCACTAACTACTAGAAGTTAAAATGATATGGTTTGTGTTGAATATGCAATAAAGGCCTACATGTCACTAACTTAGTACTAGAAGTTAAAATGATATGTTTGCGATCAATATTCAATAAAGACCTACATGTCACTATTAGTACTAGAAGTTAAAATGATATGGTTTGTGATCAATATGCAATAAAGACCTACATGTCACTAACTTAGTAGGCTACTAGAAGTTAAAATTATATGGTTTGTGATCAATATGCAATAAAGACCTACATGTTTGAGTGCAGAACCTTGTCCTTGTTAAGTTGTTCATCATGTTCTTCTCCATGAACAATCCTGTTGGATTTTACAGTAGAATATGTTGTTGAATCTCCACCACTTTACAGGGTAGGGTATATGCACATTTCTACATTTAAGACCCTTTTAATACCAAACATTGTGTATGAAAGAGGCAAACATGAACATGGCAGATCTACAAGCTCAGAACTGAACCCTTACCCGATGCAAACAATGCCACTACTTTGAACTAACACCATAATTATGCTCTTGCAAGACCGACGTCCAATAAGTAAAATATGTTATGATAAACTATGACCTACTGTTTATACCATTCTTAAATCTGTTCAAGTCTATTCCTACTGTAACTGTACAACAACTATAATGTAGTGTTTTCTTGCATTCTGTGGTTTGGTTTATGGGTGAGCTTGGTGAGGGGAAAATTGTGAATGGAAGGAAAACATACAAAGCCAAATCCAACAAAGGCACAGTGAGCTTTAAACCTACAGCCATGGTGGCAATATGTTTAGCTTGAAAAATGTGATCTATTATTCTGCATATTCTGCTGTGAGTTACATTTTGATTAAATTTAAACCCATATTCATGTCCTTGTATGAGTCTTCCTCACGTTCCACTTGCTATTTAAGCAGAACCATTCAGATAGATGTGACAATCAAGTATACATAGAAACCACTTGATTGCTCCAAATGAAGCTGTTAAATTGTGTTTATAGTATGTTATTGTTCATAACAGCATCTTCATTTATCTTGCTGTTACATGGTATTGTATTGCCTTCTAAATGGTATTTCATGTGATTGACTGGAATTACCACACAGTACAAAAAAGTTAATAAGAAACAAACAAAATAAAAACAGAAAACACCTCTGACTTGTTTGCCTTTATTTGTGACTGCACAACCATTATTTATGCTACGTTTACTTGCAATTAATTAACTAACACAATTAATTAACACATTGATCAAAATAATAAATCATCATGCAACACTTTTATGTAGATGCTGATATGTGTACAACCTTGTGAAAGTCTACATCCTTTGAGCATCTGAAAGGACACACACACACACACACACACACACACACACACACACACTCGTCTTCTAAATGGTATTTGACTGGAATTACCACACAGTACAAAAAAGTAACTAAGAAACAAACAATCAACACATTCATGTATGGGCGGGGTGGGGGGGTCTATTTGGCTATGCTATCTCTATTGAGATGCAATTCAGTCAGACCATTGACACATTGAGAATAAAGTAGTGATTTGCATAGCTGTGTGTATGGAACAGTAGCCTATAATGTGTGAAAGGATGATGGCTCATTTGCAATTGCTTGGTCTATAGTTTTACTTTTGAGATGTAAGTGAGTCACTAACTACTAGAAGTTAAAATGATATGGTTTGTGTTGAATATGCAATAAAGACCTACATGTCACTAACTTAGTACTAGAAGTTAAAATGGTTTGTGATCAATATGCAATAAAGACCTACATGTCACTAACTTAGTACTAGAATTAGTTAAAATGATATGGTTTGTGATCAATATGCAATAAAGACATACATGTCACTAACTTAGTACTAGAAGTTAAAATGGTTTGTGATCAATATGCAATAAAGACCTACATGCTTGAGAGTGAGAACGTCCTTGTTCATCATGTTCTTCTCCATGAACAATCATGTTGGATTTTACAGTAGAATATTTTATTGAATCTCCACCACCATCTACACCTACGCAGGGTATCTGCACATTTCTACATTTAAGACCTTTTTAATACCAAATGGTCAAACATTTGGTAACAAATGAAGCTGTTAAATTGTGTTTATAATATGTTATTGTTTATAACAGCATCTTCGTTTATCTTGCTGTTACATGGTATACACACACACACACACACACACACACACACACTCGTCTTCTAAATGGTATTTGACTGGAATTACCACACAGTACAAAAAAGTAACTAAGAAACAAACAATCAACACATTCATGTATGGGCGGGGTGGGGGGGTCTATTTGGCTATGCTATCTCTATTGAGATGCAATTCAGTCAGACCATTGACACATTGAGAATAAAGTAGTGATTTGCATAGCTGTGTGTATGGAACAGTAGCCTATAATGTGTGAAAGGATGATGGCTCATTTGCAATTGCTTGGTCTATAGTTTTACTTTTGAGATGTAAGTGAGTCACTAACTACTAGAAGTTAAAATGATATGGTTTGTGTTGAATATGCAATAAAGACCTACATGTCACTAACTTAGTACTAGAAGTTAAAATGGTTTGTGATCAATATGCAATAAAGACCTACATGTCACTAACTTAGTACTAGAATTAGTTAAAATGATATGGTTTGTGATCAATATGCAATAAAGACATACATGTCACTAACTTAGTACTAGAAGTTAAAATGGTTTGTGATCAATATGCAATAAAGACCTACATGCTTGAGAGTGAGAACGTCCTTGTTCATCATGTTCTTCTCCATGAACAATCATGTTGGATTTTACAGTAGAATATTTTATTGAATCTCCACCACCATCTACACCTACGCAGGGTATCTGCACATTTCTACATTTAAGACCTTTTTAATACCAAATGGTCAAACATTTGGTAACAAATGAAGCTGTTAAATTGTGTTTATAATATGTTATTGTTTATAACAGCATCTTCGTTTATCTTGCTGTTACATGGTATTGTATTGCCTTCTAAATGGTATTTCATGTGATTGACTGGAATTACCACACAGTACAAAAAAGTAAATAAGAAACAAACAAAAGAAAAACAGAAAACACCTCTGACTTGTTTGCCTTTATTTGTGACTGCACAACAATTATTTATGCTAAGTTTACTTGCAATTAATCAACACATTGATCAAAAAATAAATCATCATGCAACACTTTTATGTAGATATCATGTATCGACCTCTATTTAATCAGATTGATGTTCAGTGCTTGATGTAGTAAAACTATTTCCACATAGACCACAAGGGAGCAGTTTAAATCTGGTTGTGTACAACCTTGTGAAAGTCTACATCCTTTGAGCATCTGAAAGCTTTTCTACTCACATATAGGGTTTCTCTCTGGTGTGAATTTTCTGGTGCGTTTTAAGGTTGGACATTTGAGAGAAGTGTTGTCCACACTGATCACATCCATAGGGTTTCTCTCCAGTGTGCATTCTCTGGTGTGTTTTAAGATTGGACATTTGAGAGAAGCGTTGTTCACAATGATCACAACCATAGGGTTTCTCCCTGGTGTGAATTCTCTGGTGATTTTTAAGGCTGGATATTTGAGAGAAGTGTTGTCCACACTGATCACATCCATAGGGTTTCTCTCCAGTGTGAATTTTCTGGTGCGTTTTAAGGTTGGACATTTGAGAGAAGTGTTGACCACACTGATCACATCCATAGGGTTTCTCTCCAGTGTGTATTCTCTGGTGCTTTTTAAGGCTGGACATGGCAGAGAAGTGTTTTCCACACTGATCACATCCATAGGGTTTCTCTCCAGTGTGAATGCGCTGGTGTGTTTTAAGGTCGGACATTCTAGAGAAGCATTGTCCACAATGATCACATCCATAGGGTTTCTCTCCAGTGTGCATTCTCTTGTGGATTTGAAGGCCGGATAATTGAGAGAAGTGTTGTCCACAATGATCACATCCATAGGGTTTCTCTCCAGTGTGAATGCGCTGGTGTGTCTTAAGTTCGGACATTCTAGAGAAGCGTTGTCCACACTGATCACATCCATAGGGTTTCTCTCCAGTGTGAATTCTCTGGTGCATTTTAAGGCTGGACATTCTAGAGAAGCGTTGTCCACACTGATCACATCCATAGGGTTTCTCTCCAGTGTGAATGCTCTGGTGTGTTTTAAGGTGGGACATTCTAGAGAAGCATTGTCCACACTGATCACATCCATAGGGTTTCTCTCCAGTGTGAATTCTCTGGTGTGTTTTAAGGTCGGACATTCTAGAGAAGCATTGTCCACACTGATCACATCCATAAGGTTTCTCTCCAGTGTGAATGCTCTGGTGTGTTTTAAGGTGGGACATTTGAGAGAAGTGTTGTCCACACTGATCACATCCATAGGGTTTCTCTCCAGTGTGCATTCTCTTGTGGATTTGAAGGCTGGATAATTGAGAGAAGTGTTGTCCACAATGATCACATCCATAGGGTTTCTCTCCAGTGTGAATGCGCTGGTGTGTTTTAAGGTCGGACATTCTAGAGAAGCATTGTCCACACTGATCACATCCATAGGGTTTCTCTCCAGTGTGCATTATCTGGTGCTTTTTAAGGCTGGACATGGCAGAGAAGTGTTTTCCACACTGATCACATCCATAGGGTTTCTCTCCAGTGTGAATTCTCTGGTGTATCTTAAGGTGGGATTTGTAATGGAAGCGTTGTCCACACTGGTCACAGTTGTGCTGTTTTGGTTTAGCCAAGATTCTATCTTCATTTACTGTTGGTAAGACAGGGAGGCCAGACTGATGATGCAACACTGGATTGGAAACAAAGATAAAGGAAAAACACATTGAGAGGTTGAACGACATATACTTTTATGGACTGAAATGTACATTAACTATTACACAATAATAATAAATTACATGATTATATAATGATTCAGTGGTAAGTAATAGGCCCACTACAAGCACTTAGAGTGAATTAACCTGTGAGACAATATAAAGGCAAAAACACGATCTGAATCAAATTACAATGAAAAAAAAAAAGCGGAAGATTGAGAATGCAATGTTTTAATTATCCAAATATGACAGGTGAAAGGGGCAAGTAACATACCATGGTCTTTGGGTTCCTCCTGTTCAGCAGAGTTGAGGTTGACAGAGTTCATCTTCTCCTGAAGTCTTGAGTCCACAGTCAGATCTGATCAGAAATTGATATCCTGGAGCAGTTGTGGAGAACTGACACAGAGCAACTCTTCTTATACTAAAGAGCCTGAGGTGGAGCCACTAAACTGCTTGGATTGATAGGCCGAAGAGGAGAACAATAGAACCATCTCTCAGCCAATCACAATCTAACAAACTGCTGCATGCCCCACCCTTTGAGAGTTTTGAAGGAGTCAAGGGATTCACATGGCATATGAGCGAAAATAATTTAGTCCCTTGTTTGTGCCGAATCTGGGTTGTACATGGTTTGTTGCACTCCCTCTGGTGTTGTGGGTGTGGACTTTATGGCCATTATGTACATAGTATTAAAAGCATAAATGTATGTACTGTATCAGTACAGTTTATTGCTACTGAAGCAGAGACATATTCCTTCAGTCACAACAGAACCAAGTAGAACAAGCTCTGATGAAGATACAACTGCTCCTTATATGTGATCTTCATTTATCTTACAAAATGTTATATTATGCTTTAAATTTAAAACAACGTTTACTATTGACTCTCTATTTTACGTTACTTGCTAAATGGGTGAACACATGTGAACACACAGCACTCCTACAAACCACAGATTAACAACAACTCTTGAACCTTTAACCAAGATAAATAAATCACAAGTAAAAGTCTACCAGTTATTACACAAACTGCCACCCACCCCTGCACTAAATAGTACACAAGTCATCACACATTGACTTGTAAACTATTCTACATTATTATTAAGTTGCTTCATTATCTAGAAGACCGTTTTCTGGTTTCACAGGACTGGTGTTGTTTTGTACAGAATATAATAAAATGACCGATTAGCCCACATGCAATGAAGACAGTGAAGACTTGTACACCATTTATCAGAAAATAAAAGCTACAATTAAATTAGTAATCATGTTTCTGCATTTACTCAGATCAGCAAGGAATGCACAAGTCCAGTACTTTACAGCAGAGGAAACAAGAAATTAGATTGAAAATAACATTCATAGCAAGTGGAAATATTTCAAAAATGAATTTGTTTGCCTGCTTTTTCACCATTTGACCCAAGTTACATCGATTCGTTGTTGATGTGTGTATGGGCGGGGCTGGGGGTGTCTATTTGGCTATGCTATTGAGATGCAATTCAGTCAGACCATTGACTCATTAATTGAGAATAAAGTAGTGATTTACATAGCTGTGTGTATGGAACAGTAGCCTATAATGTGTGAAATGATGATGGCTCATTTGCAATTGCTTGGTCTATAGTTTTACTTTTGAGATGTAAGTGAGTCACTAACTACTAGAAGTTAAAATGATATGGTTTGTGTTGAATATGCAATAAAGGCCTACATGTCACTATTAGTACTAGAAGTTAAAATTATATGGTTTGTGATCAATATGCAATAAAGACCTACATGTCACTAACTTAGTAGGCTACTAGAAGTTAAAATTATATGGTTTGTGATCAATATGCAATAAAGACCTACATGTTTGAGTGCAGAACCTTGTCCTTGTTCATCATGTTCTTCTCCATGAACAATCCTGTTGGATTTTACAGTAGAATATGTTGTTGAATCTCCACCACTTTACAGGGTAGGGTATATGCACATTTCTACATTTAAGACCCTTTTAATACCAAACATTGTGTATGAAAGAGGCAAACATGAACATGGCAGATCTACAAGCTCAGAACTGAACCCTTACCCGATGCAAACAATGCCACTACTTTGAACTAACACCATAATTATGCTCTTGCAAGACCGACGTCCAATAAGTAAAATATGTTATGATAAACTATGACCTAGCCTACTGTTTATACCATTCTTAAATCTGTTCAAGTCTATTCCTACTGTAACTGTACAACAACATAACAACTATAGAATGTAGTGTTTTCTTGCATTCTGTGGTTTGGTTTATGGGTGAGCTTGGTGAGGGGAAAATTGTGAATGGAAGGAAAACATGCAAAGCCAAATCCAACAAATGCACAGTGAGCTTTACCTACAGCCATGGTGGCAGCTTGAAAAATGTGATCTATTATTCTGCATATTCTGCTGTGAGTTACATTTTGATAATTTGATTTGCAGAACCATTCAGATAGATGTGACAATCAAGTACACATAGAAACCACTTGATTGCTCCAAATGAAGCTGTTGTGTTGTGTTTATAGTATGTTATTGTTCATAACAGCATCTTCATTTATCTTGCTGTTACATGGTATTGTATTGCCTTCTAAATGGTATTTCATGTGATTGACTGGAATTACCACACAGTACAAAAAAGTTAATAAGAAACAAACAAAATAAAAACAGAAAACACCTCAGACTTGTTTGCCTTTATTTGTGACTGCACAACCATTATTTATGCTACGTTTACTTGCAATTAATTAACTAACACAATTAATTAACACATTGATCAAAAAAATAAATCATCATGCAACACTTTTATGTAGATGCTGATATGTGTACAACCTTGTGAAAGTCTACATCCTTTGAGCATCTGAAAGGACACACACACACACACACACACACACACACACACACACACACTCGTCTTCTAAATGGTATTTGACTGGAATTACCACACAGTACAAAAAAGTAACTAAGAAACAAACAATCAACACATTCATGTATGGGCGGGGTGGGGGGGTCTATTTGGCTATGCTATCTCTATTGAGATGCAATTCAGTCAGACCATTGACACATTGAGAATAAAGTAGTGATTTGCATAGCTGTGTGTATGGAACAGTAGCCTATAATGTGTGAAAGGATGATGGCTCATTTGCAATTGCTTGGTCTATAGTTTTACTTTTGAGATGTAAGTGAGTCACTAACTACTAGAAGTTAAAATGATATGGTTTGTGTTGAATATGCAATAAAGACCTACATGTCACTAACTTAGTACTAGAAGTTAAAATGGTTTGTGATCAATATGCAATAAAGACCTACATGTCACTAACTTAGTACTAGAATTAGTTAAAATGATATGGTTTGTGATCAATATGCAATAAAGACATACATGTCACTAACTTAGTACTAGAAGTTAAAATGGTTTGTGATCAATATGCAATAAAGACCTACATGCTTGAGAGTGAGAACGTCCTTGTTCATCATGTTCTTCTCCATGAACAATCATGTTGGATTTTACAGTAGAATATTTTATTGAATCTCCACCACCATCTACACCTACGCAGGGTATCTGCACATTTCTACATTTAAGACCTTTTTAATACCAAATGGTCAAACATTTGGTAACAAATGAAGCTGTTAAATTGTGTTTATAATATGTTATTGTTTATAACAGCATCTTCGTTTATCTTGCTGTTACATGGTATACACACACACACACACACACACACACACACACACACACACACTCGTCTTCTAAATGGTATTTGACTGGAATTACCACACAGTACAAAAAAGTAACTAAGAAACAAACAATCAACACATTCATGTATGGGCGGGGTGGGGGGGTCTATTTGGCTATGCTATCTCTATTGAGATGCAATTCAGTCAGACCATTGACACATTGAGAATAAAGTAGTGATTTGCATAGCTGTGTGTATGGAACAGTAGCCTATAATGTGTGAAAGGATGATGGCTCATTTGCAATTGCTTGGTCTATAGTTTTACTTTTGAGATGTAAGTGAGTCACTAACTACTAGAAGTTAAAATGATATGGTTTGTGTTGAATATGCAATAAAGACCTACATGTCACTAACTTAGTACTAGAAGTTAAAATGGTTTGTGATCAATATGCAATAAAGACCTACATGTCACTAACTTAGTACTAGAATTAGTTAAAATGATATGGTTTGTGATCAATATGCAATAAAGACATACATGTCACTAACTTAGTACTAGAAGTTAAAATGGTTTGTGATCAATATGCAATAAAGACCTACATGCTTGAGAGTGAGAACGTCCTTGTTCATCATGTTCTTCTCCATGAACAATCATGTTGGATTTTACAGTAGAATATTTTATTGAATCTCCACCACCATCTACACCTACGCAGGGTATCTGCACATTTCTACATTTAAGACCTTTTTAATACCAAATGGTCAAACATTTGGTAACAAATGAAGCTGTTAAATTGTGTTTATAATATGTTATTGTTTATAACAGCATCTTCGTTTATCTTGCTGTTACATGGTATTGTATTGCCTTCTAAATGGTATTTCATGTGATTGACTGGAATTACCACACAGTACAAAAAAGTAAATAAGAAACAAACAAAAGAAAAACAGAAAACACCTCTGACTTGTTTGCCTTTATTTGTGACTGCACAACAATTATTTATGCTAAGTTTACTTGCAATTAATCAACACATTGATCAAAAAATAAATCATCATGCAACACTTTTATGTAGATATCATGTATCGACCTCTATTTAATCAGATTGATGTTCAGTGCTTGATGTAGTAAAACTATTTCCACATAGACCACAAGGGAGCAGTTTAAATCTGGTTGTGTACAACCTTGTGAAAGTCTACATCCTTTGAGCATCTGAAAGCTTTTCTACTCACATATAGGGTTTCTCTCTGGTGTGAATTTTCTGGTGCGTTTTAAGGTTGGACATTTGAGAGAAGTGTTGTCCACACTGATCACATCCATAGGGTTTCTCTCCAGTGTGCATTCTCTGGTGTGTTTTAAGATTGGACATTTGAGAGAAGCGTTGTTCACAATGATCACAACCATAGGGTTTCTCCCTGGTGTGAATTCTCTGGTGATTTTTAAGGCTGGATATTTGAGAGAAGTGTTGTCCACACTGATCACATCCATAGGGTTTCTCTCCAGTGTGAATTTTCTGGTGCGTTTTAAGGTTGGACATTTGAGAGAAGTGTTGACCACACTGATCACATCCATAGGGTTTCTCTCCAGTGTGTATTCTCTGGTGCTTTTTAAGGCTGGACATGGCAGAGAAGTGTTTTCCACACTGATCACATCCATAGGGTTTCTCTCCAGTGTGAATGCGCTGGTGTGTTTTAAGGTCGGACATTCTAGAGAAGCATTGTCCACAATGATCACATCCATAGGGTTTCTCTCCAGTGTGCATTCTCTTGTGGATTTGAAGGCCGGATAATTGAGAGAAGTGTTGTCCACAATGATCACATCCATAGGGTTTCTCTCCAGTGTGAATGCGCTGGTGTGTCTTAAGTTCGGACATTCTAGAGAAGCGTTGTCCACACTGATCACATCCATAGGGTTTCTCTCCAGTGTGAATTCTCTGGTGCATTTTAAGGCTGGACATTCTAGAGAAGCGTTGTCCACACTGATCACATCCATAGGGTTTCTCTCCAGTGTGAATGCTCTGGTGTGTTTTAAGGTGGGACATTCTAGAGAAGCATTGTCCACACTGATCACATCCATAGGGTTTCTCTCCAGTGTGAATTCTCTGGTGTGTTTTAAGGTCGGACATTCTAGAGAAGCATTGTCCACACTGATCACATCCATAAGGTTTCTCTCCAGTGTGAATGCTCTGGTGTGTTTTAAGGTGGGACATTTGAGAGAAGTGTTGTCCACACTGATCACATCCATAGGGTTTCTCTCCAGTGTGCATTCTCTTGTGGATTTGAAGGCTGGATAATTGAGAGAAGTGTTGTCCACAATGATCACATCCATAGGGTTTCTCTCCAGTGTGAATGCGCTGGTGTGTTTTAAGGTCGGACATTCTAGAGAAGCATTGTCCACACTGATCACATCCATAGGGTTTCTCTCCAGTGTGCATTATCTGGTGCTTTTTAAGGCTGGACATGGCAGAGAAGTGTTTTCCACACTGATCACATCCATAGGGTTTCTCTCCAGTGTGAATTCTCTGGTGTATCTTAAGGTGGGATTTGTAATGGAAGCGTTGTCCACACTGGTCACAGTTGTGCTGTTTTGGTTTAGCCAAGATTCTATCTTCATTTACTGTTGGTAAGACAGGGAGGCCAGACTGATGATGCAACACTGGATTGGAAACAAAGATAAAGGAAAAACACATTGAGAGGTTGAACGACATATACTTTTATGGACTGAAATGTACATTAACTATTACACAATAATAATAAATTACATGATTATATAATGATTCAGTGGTAAGTAATAGGCCCACTACAAGCACTTAGAGTGAATTAACCTGACAATATAAAGGCAAAAACACGATCTGAATCAAATTACAATGAAAAAAAAAAAGCGGAAGATTGAGAATGCAATGTTTTAATTATCCAAATATGACAGGTGAAAGGGGCAAGTAACATACCATGGTCTTTGGGTTCCTCCTGTTCAGCAGAGTTGAGGTTGACAGAGTTCATCTTCTCCTGAAGTCTTGAGTCCACAGTCAGATCTGATCAGAAATTGATATCCTGGAGCAGTTGTGGAGAACTGACACAGAGCAACTCTTCTTATACTAAAGAGCCTGAGGTGGAGCCACTAAACTGCTTGGATTGATAGGCCGAAGAGGAGAACAATAGAACCATCTCTCAGCCAATCACAATCTAACAAACTGCTGCATGCCCCACCCTTTGAGAGTTTTGAAGGAGTCAAGGGATTCACATGGCATATGAGCGAAAATAATTTAGTCCCTTGTTTGTGCCGAATCTGGGTTGTACATGGTTTGTTGCACTCCCTCTGGTGTTGTGGGTGTGGACTTTATGGCCATTATGTACATAGTATTAAAAGCATAAATGTATGTACTGTATCAGTACAGTTTATTGCTACTGAAGCAGAGACATATTCCTTCAGTCACAACAGAACCAAGTAGAACAAGCTCTGATGAAGATACAACTGCTCCTTATATGTGATCTTCATTTATCTTACAAAATGTTATATTATGCTTTAAATTTAAAACAACGTTTACTATTGACTCTCTATTTTACGTTACTTGCTAAATGGGTGAACACATGTGAACACACAGCACTCCTACAAACCACAGATTAACAACAACTCTTGAACCTTTAACCAAGATAAATAAATCACAAGTAAAAGTCTACCAGTTATTACACAAACTGCCACCCACCCCTGCACTAAATAGTACACAAGTCATCACACATTGACTTGTAAACTATTCTACATTATTATTAAGTTGCTTCATTATCTAGAAGACCGTTTTCTGGTTTCACAGGACTGGTGTTGTTTTGTACAGAATATAATAAAATGACCGATTAGCCCACATGCAATGAAGACAGTGAAGACTTGTACACCATTTATCAGAAAATAAAAGCTACAATTAAATTAGTAATCATGTTTCTGCATTTACTCAGATCAGCAAGGAATGCACAAGTCCAGTACTTTACAGCAGAGGAAACAAGAAATTAGATTGAAAATAACATTCATAGCAAGTGGAAATATTTCAAAAATGAATTTGTTTGCCTGCTTTTTCACCATTTGACCCAAGTTACATCGATTCGTTGTTGATGTGTGTATGGGCGGGGCTGGGGGTGTCTATTTGGCTATGCTATTGAGATGCAATTCAGTCAGACCATTGACTCATTAATTGAGAATAAAGTAGTGATTTACATAGCTGTGTGTATGGAACAGTAGCCTATAATGTGTGAAATGATGATGGCTCATTTGCAATTGCTTGGTCTATAGTTTTACTTTTGAGATGTAAGTGAGTCACTAACTACTAGAAGTTAAAATGATATGGTTTGTGTTGAATATGCAATAAAGGCCTACATGTCACTAACTTAGTACTAGAAGTTAAAATGGTTTGTGATCAATATGCAATAAAGACCTACATGTCACTAACTTAGTACTAGAATTAGTTAAAATGATATGGTTTGTGATCAATATGCAATAAAGACATACATGTCACTAACTTAGTACTAGAAGTTAAAATGGTTTGTGATCAATATGCAATAAAGACCTACATGCTTGAGAGTGAGAACGTCCTTGTTCATCATGTTCTTCTCCATGAACAATCATGTTGGATTTTACAGTAGAATATTTTATTGAATCTCCACCACCATCTACACCTACGCAGGGTATCTGCACATTTCTACATTTAAGACCTTTTTAATACCAAATGGTCAAACATTTGGTAACAAATGAAGCTGTTAAATTGTGTTTATAATATGTTATTGTTTATAACAGCATCTTCGTTTATCTTGCTGTTACATGGTATACACACACACACACACACACACACACACACACACACTCGTCTTCTAAATGGTATTTGACTGGAATTACCACACAGTACAAAAAAGTAACTAAGAAACAAACAATCAACACATTCATGTATGGGCGGGGTGGGGGGGTCTATTTGGCTATGCTATCTCTATTGAGATGCAATTCAGTCAGACCATTGACACATTGAGAATAAAGTAGTGATTTGCATAGCTGTGTGTATGGAACAGTAGCCTATAATGTGTGAAAGGATGATGGCTCATTTGCAATTGCTTGGTCTATAGTTTTACTTTTGAGATGTAAGTGAGTCACTAACTACTAGAAGTTAAAATGATATGGTTTGTGTTGAATATGCAATAAAGACCTACATGTCACTAACTTAGTACTAGAAGTTAAAATGGTTTGTGATCAATATGCAATAAAGACCTACATGTCACTAACTTAGTACTAGAATTAGTTAAAATGATATGGTTTGTGATCAATATGCAATAAAGACATACATGTCACTAACTTAGTACTAGAAGTTAAAATGGTTTGTGATCAATATGCAATAAAGACCTACATGCTTGAGAGTGAGAACGTCCTTGTTCATCATGTTCTTCTCCATGAACAATCATGTTGGATTTTACAGTAGAATATTTTATTGAATCTCCACCACCATCTACACCTACGCAGGGTATCTGCACATTTCTACATTTAAGACCTTTTTAATACCAAATGGTCAAACATTTGGTAACAAATGAAGCTGTTAAATTGTGTTTATAATATGTTATTGTTTATAACAGCATCTTCGTTTATCTTGCTGTTACATGGTATTGTATTGCCTTCTAAATGGTATTTCATGTGATTGACTGGAATTACCACACAGTACAAAAAAGTAAATAAGAAACAAACAAAAGAAAAACAGAAAACACCTCTGACTTGTTTGCCTTTATTTGTGACTGCACAACAATTATTTATGCTAAGTTTACTTGCAATTAATCAACACATTGATCAAAAAATAAATCATCATGCAACACTTTTATGTAGATATCATGTATCGACCTCTATTTAATCAGATTGATGTTCAGTGCTTGATGTAGTAAAACTATTTCCACATAGACCACAAGGGAGCAGTTTAAATCTGGTTGTGTACAACCTTGTGAAAGTCTACATCCTTTGAGCATCTGAAAGCTTTTCTACTCACATATAGGGTTTCTCTCTGGTGTGAATTTTCTGGTGCGTTTTAAGGTTGGACATTTGAGAGAAGTGTTGTCCACACTGATCACATCCATAGGGTTTCTCTCCAGTGTGCATTCTCTGGTGTGTTTTAAGATTGGACATTTGAGAGAAGCGTTGTTCACAATGATCACAACCATAGGGTTTCTCCCTGGTGTGAATTCTCTGGTGATTTTTAAGGCTGGATATTTGAGAGAAGTGTTGTCCACACTGATCACATCCATAGGGTTTCTCTCCAGTGTGAATTTTCTGGTGCGTTTTAAGGTTGGACATTTGAGAGAAGTGTTGACCACACTGATCACATCCATAGGGTTTCTCTCCAGTGTGTATTCTCTGGTGCTTTTTAAGGCTGGACATGGCAGAGAAGTGTTTTCCACACTGATCACATCCATAGGGTTTCTCTCCAGTGTGAATGCGCTGGTGTGTTTTAAGGTCGGACATTCTAGAGAAGCATTGTCCACAATGATCACATCCATAGGGTTTCTCTCCAGTGTGCATTCTCTTGTGGATTTGAAGGCCGGATAATTGAGAGAAGTGTTGTCCACAATGATCACATCCATAGGGTTTCTCTCCAGTGTGAATGCGCTGGTGTGTCTTAAGTTCGGACATTCTAGAGAAGCGTTGTCCACACTGATCACATCCATAGGGTTTCTCTCCAGTGTGAATTCTCTGGTGCATTTTAAGGCTGGACATTCTAGAGAAGCGTTGTCCACACTGATCACATCCATAGGGTTTCTCTCCAGTGTGAATGCTCTGGTGTGTTTTAAGGTGGGACATTCTAGAGAAGCATTGTCCACACTGATCACATCCATAGGGTTTCTCTCCAGTGTGAATTCTCTGGTGTGTTTTAAGGTCGGACATTCTAGAGAAGCATTGTCCACACTGATCACATCCATAAGGTTTCTCTCCAGTGTGAATGCTCTGGTGTGTTTTAAGGTGGGACATTTGAGAGAAGTGTTGTCCACACTGATCACATCCATAGGGTTTCTCTCCAGTGTGCATTCTCTTGTGGATTTGAAGGCTGGATAATTGAGAGAAGTGTTGTCCACAATGATCACATCCATAGGGTTTCTCTCCAGTGTGAATGCGCTGGTGTGTTTTAAGGTCGGACATTCTAGAGAAGCATTGTCCACACTGATCACATCCATAGGGTTTCTCTCCAGTGTGCATTATCTGGTGCTTTTTAAGGCTGGACATGGCAGAGAAGTGTTTTCCACACTGATCACATCCATAGGGTTTCTCTCCAGTGTGAATTCTCTGGTGTATCTTAAGGTGGGATTTGTAATGGAAGCGTTGTCCACACTGGTCACAGTTGTGCTGTTTTGGTTTAGCCAAGATTCTATCTTCATTTACTGTTGGTAAGACAGGGAGGCCAGACTGATGATGCAACACTGGATTGGAAACAAAGATAAAGGAAAAACACATTGAGAGGTTGAACGACATATACTTTTATGGACTGAAATGTACATTAACTATTACACAATAATAATAAATTACATGATTATATAATGATTCAGTGGTAAGTAATAGGCCCACTACAAGCACTTAGAGTGAATTAACCTGACAATATAAAGGCAAAAACACGATCTGAATCAAATTACAATGAAAAAAAAAAAGCGGAAGATTGAGAATGCAATGTTTTAATTATCCAAATATGACAGGTGAAAGGGGCAAGTAACATACCATGGTCTTTGGGTTCCTCCTGTTCAGCAGAGTTGAGGTTGACAGAGTTCATCTTCTCCTGAAGTCTTGAGTCCACAGTCAGATCTGATCAGAAATTGATATCCTGGAGCAGTTGTGGAGAACTGACACAGAGCAACTCTTCTTATACTAAAGAGCCTGAGGTGGAGCCACTAAACTGCTTGGATTGATAGGCCGAAGAGGAGAACAATAGAACCATCTCTCAGCCAATCACAATCTAACAAACTGCTGCATGCCCCACCCTTTGAGAGTTTTGAAGGAGTCAAGGGATTCACATGGCATATGAGCGAAAATAATTTAGTCCCTTGTTTGTGCCGAATCTGGGTTGTACATGGTTTGTTGCACTCCCTCTGGTGTTGTGGGTGTGGACTTTATGGCCATTATGTACATAGTATTAAAAGCATAAATGTATGTACTGTATCAGTACAGTTTATTGCTACTGAAGCAGAGACATATTCCTTCAGTCACAACAGAACCAAGTAGAACAAGCTCTGATGAAGATACAACTGCTCCTTATATGTGATCTTCATTTATCTTACAAAATGTTATATTATGCTTTAAATTTAAAACAACGTTTACTATTGACTCTCTATTTTACGTTACTTGCTAAATGGGTGAACACATGTGAACACACAGCACTCCTACAAACCACAGATTAACAACAACTCTTGAACCTTTAACCAAGATAAATAAATCACAAGTAAAAGTCTACCAGTTATTACACAAACTGCCACCCACCCCTGCACTAAATAGTACACAAGTCATCACACATTGACTTGTAAACTATTCTACATTATTATTAAGTTGCTTCATTATCTAGAAGACCGTTTTCTGGTTTCACAGGACTGGTGTTGTTTTGTACAGAATATAATAAAATGACCGATTAGCCCACATGCAATGAAGACAGTGAAGACTTGTACACCATTTATCAGAAAATAAAAGCTACAATTAAATTAGTAATCATGTTTCTGCATTTACTCAGATCAGCAAGGAATGCACAAGTCCAGTACTTTACAGCAGAGGAAACAAGAAATTAGATTGAAAATAACATTCATAGCAAGTGGAAATATTTCAAAAATGAATTTGTTTGCCTGCTTTTTCACCATTTGACCCAAGTTACATCGATTCGTTGTTGATGTGTGTATGGGCGGGGCTGGGGGTGTCTATTTGGCTATGCTATTGAGATGCAATTCAGTCAGACCATTGACTCATTAATTGAGAATAAAGTAGTGATTTACATAGCTGTGTGTATGGAACAGTAGCCTATAATGTGTGAAATGATGATGGCTCATTTGCAATTGCTTGGTCTATAGTTTTACTTTTGAGATGTAAGTGAGTCACTAACTACTAGAAGTTAAAATGATATGGTTTGTGTTGAATATGCAATAAAGGCCTACATGTCACTATTAGTACTAGAAGTTAAAATTATATGGTTTGTGATCAATATGCAATAAAGACCTACATGTCACTAACTTAGTAGGCTACTAGAAGTTAAAATTATATGGTTTGTGATCAATATGCAATAAAGACCTACATGTTTGAGTGCAGAACCTTGTCCTTGTTCATCATGTTCTTCTCCATGAACAATCCTGTTGGATTTTACAGTAGAATATGTTGTTGAATCTCCACCACTTTACAGGGTAGGGTATATGCACATTTCTACATTTAAGACCCTTTTAATACCAAACATTGTGTATGAAAGAGGCAAACATGAACATGGCAGATCTACAAGCTCAGAACTGAACCCTTACCCGATGCAAACAATGCCACTACTTTGAACTAACACCATAATTATGCTCTTGCAAGACCGACGTCCAATAAGTAAAATATGTTATGATAAACTATGACCTAGCCTACTGTTTATACCATTCTTAAATCTGTTCAAGTCTATTCCTACTGTAACTGTACAACAACATAACAACTATAGAATGTAGTGTTTTCTTGCATTCTGTGGTTTGGTTTATGGGTGAGCTTGGTGAGGGGAAAATTGTGAATGGAAGGAAAACATGCAAAGCCAAATCCAACAAATGCACAGTGAGCTTTACCTACAGCCATGGTGGCAGCTTGAAAAATGTGATCTATTATTCTGCATATTCTGCTGTGAGTTACATTTTGATAATTTGATTTGCAGAACCATTCAGATAGATGTGACAATCAAGTACACATAGAAACCACTTGATTGCTCCAAATGAAGCTGTTGTGTTGTGTTTATAGTATGTTATTGTTCATAACAGCATCTTCATTTATCTTGCTGTTACATGGTATTGTATTGCCTTCTAAATGGTATTTCATGTGATTGACTGGAATTACCACACAGTACAAAAAAGTTAATAAGAAACAAACAAAATAAAAACAGAAAACACCTCAGACTTGTTTGCCTTTATTTGTGACTGCACAACCATTATTTATGCTACGTTTACTTGCAATTAATTAACTAACACAATTAATTAACACATTGATCAAAAAAATAAATCATCATGCAACACTTTTATGTAGATGCTGATATGTGTACAACCTTGTGAAAGTCTACATCCTTTGAGCATCTGAAAGCTTTTCTACTCACATATGGGTTTCTCTCTGGTGTGCATTCTCTGGTGCCTTTTAAGGTTGGACATGGCAGAGAAGTGTTTTCCACACTGATCACATCCATAGGGTTTCTCTCCAGTGTGAATTCTCTGGTGGCTTTTAAGGTGGTGTATTTGAGAGAAGAGTTGTCCACACTGATCACATCCATAGGGTTTCTCTCCAGTGTGCACAATTCTCTGGTGTGTTTTAAGGTTGGATATTTGAGAGAAGTGTTGTCCACACTGATCACATCCATAGGGTTTCTCTTCAGTGTGCATTCTCTTGTGGATTTTAAGGCTGGATAATTGAGAGAAGTGTTGTCCACAATGATCACATCCATAGGGTTTCTCCCCGGTGTGAATTCTCTGGTGCTTTTTAAGGCTGGATATTTGAGAAAAGTGTTGTCCACACTGATCACATCCATAGGGTTTCTCTCCAGTGTGAATGCGCTGGTGTGTTTTAAGGTCGGACATTCTAGAGAAGCATTGTCCACACTGATCACATCCATAGGGTTTCTCTCCAGTGTGCATTATCTGGTGTATCTTAAGGTGGGATTTGTAATGGAAGCGTTGTCCACACTGGTCACAGTTGTGCTGTTTTGGTTTAGCCAAGATTCTATCTTCATTTACTGTTGGTAAGACAGGGAGGCCAGACTGATGATGCAACACTGGATTGGAAACAAAGATAAAGGAAAAACACATTGAGAGGTTGAACGACATATACTTTTATGGACTGAAATGTACATTAACTATTACACAATAATAATAAATTACATGATTATATAATGATTCAGTGGTAAGTAATAGGCCCACTACAAGCACTTAGAGTGAATTAACCTGTGAGACAATATAAAGGCAAAAACACGATCTGAATCAAATTACAATGAAAAAAAAAAAGCGGAAGATTGAGAATGCAATGTTTTAATTATCCAAATATGACAGGTGAAAGGGGCAAGTAACATACCATGGTCTTTGGGTTCCTCCTGTTCAGCAGAGTTGAGGTTGACAGAGTTCATCTTCTCCTGAAGTCTTGAGTCCACAGTCAGATCTGATCAGAAATTGATATCCTGGAGCAGTTGTGGAGAACTGACACAGAGCAACTCTTCTTATACTAAAGAGCCTGAGGTGGAGCCACTAAACTGCTTGGATTGATAGGCCGAAGAGGAGAACAATAGAACCATCTCTCAGCCAATCACAATCTAACAAACTGCTGCATGCCCCACCCTTTGAGAGTTTTGAAGGAGTCAAGGGATTCACATGGCATATGAGCGAAAATAATTTAGTCCCTTGTTTGTGCCGAATCTGGGTTGTACATGGTTTGTTGCACTCCCTCTGGTGTTGTGGGTGTGGACTTTATGGCCATTATGTACATAGTATTAAAAGCATAAATGTATGTACTGTATCAGTACAGTTTATTGCTACTGAAGCAGAGACATATTCCTTCAGTCACAACAGAACCAAGTAGAACAAGCTCTGATGAAGATACAACTGCTCCTTATATGTGATCTTCATTTATCTTACAAAATGTTATATTATGCTTTAAATTTAAAACAACGTTTACTATTGACTCTCTATTTTACGTTACTTGCTAAATGGGTGAACACATGTGAACACACAGCACTCCTACAAACCACAGATTAACAACAACTCTTGAACCTTTAACCAAGATAAATAAATCACAAGTAAAAGTCTACCAGTTATTACACAAACTGCCACCCACCCCTGCACTAAATAGTACACAAGTCATCACACATTGACTTGTAAACTATTCTACATTATTATTAAGTTGCTTCATTATCTAGAAGACCGTTTTCTGGTTTCACAGGACTGGTGTTGTTTTGTACAGAATATAATAAAATGACCGATTAGCCCACATGCAATGAAGACAGTGAAGACTTGTACACCATTTATCAGAAAATAAAAGCTACAATTAAATTAGTAATCATGTTTCTGCATTTACTCAGATCAGCAAGGAATGCACAAGTCCAGTACTTTACAGCAGAGGAAACAAGAAATTAGATTGAAAATAACATTCATAGCAAGTGGAAATATTTCAAAAATGAATTTGTTTGCCTGCTTTTTCACCATTTGACCCAAGTTACATCGATTCGTTGTTGATGTGTGTATGGGCGGGGCTGGGGGTGTCTATTTGGCTATGCTATTGAGATGCAATTCAGTCAGACCATTGACTCATTAATTGAGAATAAAGTAGTGATTTACATAGCTGTGTGTATGGAACAGTAGCCTATAATGTGTGAAATGATGATGGCTCATTTGCAATTGCTTGGTCTATAGTTTTACTTTTGAGATGTAAGTGAGTCACTAACTACTAGAAGTTAAAATGATATGGTTTGTGTTGAATATGCAATAAAGGCCTACATGTCACTATTAGTACTAGAAGTTAAAATTATATGGTTTGTGATCAATATGCAATAAAGACCTACATGTCACTAACTTAGTAGGCTACTAGAAGTTAAAATTATATGGTTTGTGATCAATATGCAATAAAGACCTACATGTTTGAGTGCAGAACCTTGTCCTTGTTCATCATGTTCTTCTCCATGAACAATCCTGTTGGATTTTACAGTAGAATATGTTGTTGAATCTCCACCACTTTACAGGGTAGGGTATATGCACATTTCTACATTTAAGACCCTTTTAATACCAAACATTGTGTATGAAAGAGGCAAACATGAACATGGCAGATCTACAAGCTCAGAACTGAACCCTTACCCGATGCAAACAATGCCACTACTTTGAACTAACACCATAATTATGCTCTTGCAAGACCGACGTCCAATAAGTAAAATATGTTATGATAAACTATGACCTAGCCTACTGTTTATACCATTCTTAAATCTGTTCAAGTCTATTCCTACTGTAACTGTACAACAACATAACAACTATAGAATGTAGTGTTTTCTTGCATTCTGTGGTTTGGTTTATGGGTGAGCTTGGTGAGGGGAAAATTGTGAATGGAAGGAAAACATGCAAAGCCAAATCCAACAAATGCACAGTGAGCTTTACCTACAGCCATGGTGGCAGCTTGAAAAATGTGATCTATTATTCTGCATATTCTGCTGTGAGTTACATTTTGATAATTTGATTTGCAGAACCATTCAGATAGATGTGACAATCAAGTACACATAGAAACCACTTGATTGCTCCAAATGAAGCTGTTGTGTTGTGTTTATAGTATGTTATTGTTCATAACAGCATCTTCATTTATCTTGCTGTTACATGGTATTGTATTGCCTTCTAAATGGTATTTCATGTGATTGACTGGAATTACCACACAGTACAAAAAAGTTAATAAGAAACAAACAAAATAAAAACAGAAAACACCTCAGACTTGTTTGCCTTTATTTGTGACTGCACAACCATTATTTATGCTACGTTTACTTGCAATTAATTAACTAACACAATTAATTAACACATTGATCAAAAAAATAAATCATCATGCAACACTTTTATGTAGATGCTGATATGTGTACAACCTTGTGAAAGTCTACATCCTTTGAGCATCTGAAAGCTTTTCTACTCACATATGGGTTTCTCTCTGGTGTGCATTCTCTGGTGCCTTTTAAGGTTGGACATGGCAGAGAAGTGTTTTCCACACTGATCACATCCATAGGGTTTCTCTCCAGTGTGAATTCTCTGGTGGCTTTTAAGGTGGTGTATTTGAGAGAAGAGTTGTCCACACTGATCACATCCATAGGGTTTCTCTCCAGTGTGCACAATTCTCTGGTGTGTTTTAAGGTTGGATATTTGAGAGAAGTGTTGTCCACACTGATCACATCCATAGGGTTTCTCTTCAGTGTGCATTCTCTTGTGGATTTTAAGGCTGGATAATTGAGAGAAGTGTTGTCCACAATGATCACATCCATAGGGTTTCTCCCCGGTGTGAATTCTCTGGTGCTTTTTAAGGCTGGATATTTGAGAAAAGTGTTGTCCACACTGATCACATCCATAGGGTTTCTCTCCAGTGTGAATGCGCTGGTGTGTTTTAAGGTCGGACATTCTAGAGAAGCATTGTCCACACTGATCACATCCATAGGGTTTCTCTCCAGTGTGCATTATCTGGTGCTTTTTAAGGCTGGACATGGCAGAGAAGTGTTTTCCACACTGATCCATGGGGTTTCTCTCCAGTGTGAATTCTCTGGTGTATCTTAAGGTGGGATTTGTAATGGAAGCGTTGTCCACACTGGTCACAGTTGTGCTGTTTTGGTTTAGCCAAGATTCTATCTTCATTCTATCTTAGTACTAGAAGTTAAAATGGTTTGTGATCAATATGCAATAAAGACCTACATGTCACTAACTTAGTACTAGAATTAGTTAAAATGATATGGTTTGTGATCAATATGCAATAAAGACATACATGTCACTAACTTAGTACTAGAAGTTAAAATGGTTTGTGATCAATATGCAATAAAGACCTACATGCTTGAGAGTGAGAACGTCCTTGTTCATCATGTTCTTCTCCATGAACAATCATGTTGGATTTTACAGTAGAATATTTTATTGAATCTCCACCACCATCTACACCTACGCAGGGTATCTGCACATTTCTACATTTAAGACCTTTTTAATACCAAATGGTCAAACATTTGGTAACAAATGAAGCTGTTAAATTGTGTTTATAATATGTTATTGTTTATAACAGCATCTTCGTTTATCTTGCTGTTACATGGTATTGTATTGCCTTCTAAATGGTATTTCATGTGATTGACTGGAATTACCACACAGTACAAAAAAGTAAATAAGAAACAAACAAAAGAAAAACAGAAAACACCTCTGACTTGTTTGCCTTTATTTGTGACTGCACAACAATTATTTATGCTAAGTTTACTTGCAATTAATCAACACATTGATCAAAAAATAAATCATCATGCAACACTTTTATGTAGATATCATGTATCGACCTCTATTTAATCAGATTGATGTTCAGTGCTTGATGTAGTAAAACTATTTCCACATAGACCACAAGGGAGCAGTTTAAATCTGGTTGTGTACAACCTTGTGAAAGTCTACATCCTTTGAGCATCTGAAAGCTTTTCTACTCACATATAGGGTTTCTCTCTGGTGTGAATTTTCTGGTGCGTTTTAAGGTTGGACATTTGAGAGAAGTGTTGTCCACACTGATCACATCCATAGGGTTTCTCTCCAGTGTGCATTCTCTGGTGTGTTTTAAGATTGGACATTTGAGAGAAGCGTTGTTCACAATGATCACAACCATAGGGTTTCTCCCTGGTGTGAATTCTCTGGTGATTTTTAAGGCTGGATATTTGAGAGAAGTGTTGTCCACACTGATCACATCCATAGGGTTTCTCTCCAGTGTGAATTTTCTGGTGCGTTTTAAGGTTGGACATTTGAGAGAAGTGTTGACCACACTGATCACATCCATAGGGTTTCTCTCCAGTGTGTATTCTCTGGTGCTTTTTAAGGCTGGACATGGCAGAGAAGTGTTTTCCACACTGATCACATCCATAGGGTTTCTCTCCAGTGTGAATGCGCTGGTGTGTTTTAAGGTCGGACATTCTAGAGAAGCATTGTCCACAATGATCACATCCATAGGGTTTCTCTCCAGTGTGCATTCTCTTGTGGATTTGAAGGCCGGATAATTGAGAGAAGTGTTGTCCACAATGATCACATCCATAGGGTTTCTCTCCAGTGTGAATGCGCTGGTGTGTCTTAAGTTCGGACATTCTAGAGAAGCGTTGTCCACACTGATCACATCCATAGGGTTTCTCTCCAGTGTGAATTCTCTGGTGCATTTTAAGGCTGGACATTCTAGAGAAGCGTTGTCCACACTGATCACATCCATAGGGTTTCTCTCCAGTGTGAATGCTCTGGTGTGTTTTAAGGTGGGACATTCTAGAGAAGCATTGTCCACACTGATCACATCCATAGGGTTTCTCTCCAGTGTGAATTCTCTGGTGTGTTTTAAGGTCGGACATTCTAGAGAAGCATTGTCCACACTGATCACATCCATAAGGTTTCTCTCCAGTGTGAATGCTCTGGTGTGTTTTAAGGTGGGACATTTGAGAGAAGTGTTGTCCACACTGATCACATCCATAGGGTTTCTCTCCAGTGTGCATTCTCTTGTGGATTTGAAGGCTGGATAATTGAGAGAAGTGTTGTCCACAATGATCACATCCATAGGGTTTCTCTCCAGTGTGAATGCGCTGGTGTGTTTTAAGGTCGGACATTCTAGAGAAGCATTGTCCACACTGATCACATCTGTGGTTTGGTTTATGGGTGAGCTTGGTGAGGGGAAAATTGTGAATGGAAGGAAAACATGCAAAGCCAAATCCAACAAATGCACAGTGAGCTTTACCTACAGCCATGGTGGCAGCTTGAAAAATGTGATCTATTATTCTGCATATTCTGCTGTGAGTTACATTTTGATAATTTGATTTGCAGAACCATTCAGATAGATGTGACAATCAAGTACACATAGAAACCACTTGATTGCTCCAAATGAAGCTGTTGTGTTGTGTTTATAGTATGTTATTGTTCATAACAGCATCTTCATTTATCTTGCTGTTACATGGTATTGTATTGCCTTCTAAATGGTATTTCATGTGATTGACTGGAATTACCACACAGTACAAAAAAGTTAATAAGAAACAAACAAAATAAAAACAGAAAACACCTCAGACTTGTTTGCCTTTATTTGTGACTGCACAACCATTATTTATGCTACGTTTACTTGCAATTAATTAACTAACACAATTAATTAACACATTGATCAAAAAAATAAATCATCATGCAACACTTTTATGTAGATGCTGATATGTGTACAACCTTGTGAAAGTCTACATCCTTTGAGCATCTGAAAGCTTTTCTACTCACATATGGGTTTCTCTCTGGTGTGCATTCTCTGGTGCCTTTTAAGGTTGGACATGGCAGAGAAGTGTTTTCCACACTGATCACATCCATAGGGTTTCTCTCCAGTGTGAATTCTCTGGTGGCTTTTAAGGTGGTGTATTTGAGAGAAGAGTTGTCCACACTGATCACATCCATAGGGTTTCTCTCCAGTGTGCACAATTCTCTGGTGTGTTTTAAGGTTGGATATTTGAGAGAAGTGTTGTCCACACTGATCACATCCATAGGGTTTCTCTTCAGTGTGCATTCTCTTGTGGATTTTAAGGCTGGATAATTGAGAGAAGTGTTGTCCACAATGATCACATCCATAGGGTTTCTCCCCGGTGTGAATTCTCTGGTGCTTTTTAAGGCTGGATATTTGAGAAAAGTGTTGTCCACACTGATCACATCCATAGGGTTTCTCTCCAGTGTGAATGCGCTGGTGTGTTTTAAGGTCGGACATTCTAGAGAAGCATTGTCCACACTGATCACATCCATAGGGTTTCTCTCCAGTGTGCATTATCTGGTGTATCTTAAGGTGGGATTTGTAATGGAAGCGTTGTCCACACTGGTCACAGTTGTGCTGTTTTGGTTTAGCCAAGATTCTATCTTCATTTACTGTTGGTAAGACAGGGAGGCCAGACTGATGATGCAACACTGGATTGGAAACAAAGATAAAGGAAAAACACATTGAGAGGTTGAACGACATATACTTTTATGGACTGAAATGTACATTAACTATTACACAATAATAATAAATTACATGATTATATAATGATTCAGTGGTAAGTAATAGGCCCACTACAAGCACTTAGAGTGAATTAACCTGTGAGACAATATAAAGGCAAAAACACGATCTGAATCAAATTACAATGAAAAAAAAAAAGCGGAAGATTGAGAATGCAATGTTTTAATTATCCAAATATGACAGGTGAAAGGGGCAAGTAACATACCATGGTCTTTGGGTTCCTCCTGTTCAGCAGAGTTGAGGTTGACAGAGTTCATCTTCTCCTGAAGTCTTGAGTCCACAGTCAGATCTGATCAGAAATTGATATCCTGGAGCAGTTGTGGAGAACTGACACAGAGCAACTCTTCTTATACTAAAGAGCCTGAGGTGGAGCCACTAAACTGCTTGGATTGATAGGCCGAAGAGGAGAACAATAGAACCATCTCTCAGCCAATCACAATCTAACAAACTGCTGCATGCCCCACCCTTTGAGAGTTTTGAAGGAGTCAAGGGATTCACATGGCATATGAGCGAAAATAATTTAGTCCCTTGTTTGTGCCGAATCTGGGTTGTACATGGTTTGTTGCACTCCCTCTGGTGTTGTGGGTGTGGACTTTATGGCCATTATGTACATAGTATTAAAAGCATAAATGTATGTACTGTATCAGTACAGTTTATTGCTACTGAAGCAGAGACATATTCCTTCAGTCACAACAGAACCAAGTAGAACAAGCTCTGATGAAGATACAACTGCTCCTTATATGTGATCTTCATTTATCTTACAAAATGTTATATTATGCTTTAAATTTAAAACAACGTTTACTATTGACTCTCTATTTTACGTTACTTGCTAAATGGGTGAACACATGTGAACACACAGCACTCCTACAAACCACAGATTAACAACAACTCTTGAACCTTTAACCAAGATAAATAAATCACAAGTAAAAGTCTACCAGTTATTACACAAACTGCCACCCACCCCTGCACTAAATAGTACACAAGTCATCACACATTGACTTGTAAACTATTCTACATTATTATTAAGTTGCTTCATTATCTAGAAGACCGTTTTCTGGTTTCACAGGACTGGTGTTGTTTTGTACAGAATATAATAAAATGACCGATTAGCCCACATGCAATGAAGACAGTGAAGACTTGTACACCATTTATCAGAAAATAAAAGCTACAATTAAATTAGTAATCATGTTTCTGCATTTACTCAGATCAGCAAGGAATGCACAAGTCCAGTACTTTACAGCAGAGGAAACAAGAAATTAGATTGAAAATAACATTCATAGCAAGTGGAAATATTTCAAAAATGAATTTGTTTGCCTGCTTTTTCACCATTTGACCCAAGTTACATCGATTCGTTGTTGATGTGTGTATGGGCGGGGCTGGGGGTGTCTATTTGGCTATGCTATTGAGATGCAATTCAGTCAGACCATTGACTCATTAATTGAGAATAAAGTAGTGATTTACATAGCTGTGTGTATGGAACAGTAGCCTATAATGTGTGAAATGATGATGGCTCATTTGCAATTGCTTGGTCTATAGTTTTACTTTTGAGATGTAAGTGAGTCACTAACTACTAGAAGTTAAAATGATATGGTTTGTGTTGAATATGCAATAAAGGCCTACATGTCACTATTAGTACTAGAAGTTAAAATTATATGGTTTGTGATCAATATGCAATAAAGACCTACATGTCACTAACTTAGTAGGCTACTAGAAGTTAAAATTATATGGTTTGTGATCAATATGCAATAAAGACCTACATGTTTGAGTGCAGAACCTTGTCCTTGTTCATCATGTTCTTCTCCATGAACAATCCTGTTGGATTTTACAGTAGAATATGTTGTTGAATCTCCACCACTTTACAGGGTAGGGTATATGCACATTTCTACATTTAAGACCCTTTTAATACCAAACATTGTGTATGAAAGAGGCAAACATGAACATGGCAGATCTACAAGCTCAGAACTGAACCCTTACCCGATGCAAACAATGCCACTACTTTGAACTAACACCATAATTATGCTCTTGCAAGACCGACGTCCAATAAGTAAAATATGTTATGATAAACTATGACCTAGCCTACTGTTTATACCATTCTTAAATCTGTTCAAGTCTATTCCTACTGTAACTGTACAACAACATAACAACTATAGAATGTAGTGTTTTCTTGCATTCTGTGGTTTGGTTTATGGGTGAGCTTGGTGAGGGGAAAATTGTGAATGGAAGGAAAACATGCAAAGCCAAATCCAACAAATGCACAGTGAGCTTTACCTACAGCCATGGTGGCAGCTTGAAAAATGTGATCTATTATTCTGCATATTCTGCTGTGAGTTACATTTTGATAATTTGATTTGCAGAACCATTCAGATAGATGTGACAATCAAGTACACATAGAAACCACTTGATTGCTCCAAATGAAGCTGTTGTGTTGTGTTTATAGTATGTTATTGTTCATAACAGCATCTTCATTTATCTTGCTGTTACATGGTATTGTATTGCCTTCTAAATGGTATTTCATGTGATTGACTGGAATTACCACACAGTACAAAAAAGTTAATAAGAAACAAACAAAATAAAAACAGAAAACACCTCAGACTTGTTTGCCTTTATTTGTGACTGCACAACCATTATTTATGCTACGTTTACTTGCAATTAATTAACTAACACAATTAATTAACACATTGATCAAAAAAATAAATCATCATGCAACACTTTTATGTAGATGCTGATATGTGTACAACCTTGTGAAAGTCTACATCCTTTGAGCATCTGAAAGCTTTTCTACTCACATATGGGTTTCTCTCTGGTGTGCATTCTCTGGTGCCTTTTAAGGTTGGACATGGCAGAGAAGTGTTTTCCACACTGATCACATCCATAGGGTTTCTCTCCAGTGTGAATTCTCTGGTGGCTTTTAAGGTGGTGTATTTGAGAGAAGAGTTGTCCACACTGATCACATCCATAGGGTTTCTCTCCAGTGTGCACAATTCTCTGGTGTGTTTTAAGGTTGGATATTTGAGAGAAGTGTTGTCCACACTGATCACATCCATAGGGTTTCTCTTCAGTGTGCATTCTCTTGTGGATTTTAAGGCTGGATAATTGAGAGAAGTGTTGTCCACAATGATCACATCCATAGGGTTTCTCCCCGGTGTGAATTCTCTGGTGCTTTTTAAGGCTGGATATTTGAGAAAAGTGTTGTCCACACTGATCACATCCATAGGGTTTCTCTCCAGTGTGAATGCGCTGGTGTGTTTTAAGGTCGGACATTCTAGAGAAGCATTGTCCACACTGATCACATCCATAGGGTTTCTCTCCAGTGTGCATTATCTGGTGCTTTTTAAGGCTGGACATGGCAGAGAAGTGTTTTCCACACTGATCCATGGGGTTTCTCTCCAGTGTGAATTCTCTGGTGTATCTTAAGGTGGGATTTGTAATGGAAGCGTTGTCCACACTGGTCACAGTTGTGCTGTTTTGGTTTAGCCAAGATTCTATCTTCATTCTATCTTAGTACTAGAAGTTAAAATGGTTTGTGATCAATATGCAATAAAGACCTACATGTCACTAACTTAGTACTAGAATTAGTTAAAATGATATGGTTTGTGATCAATATGCAATAAAGACATACATGTCACTAACTTAGTACTAGAAGTTAAAATGGTTTGTGATCAATATGCAATAAAGACCTACATGCTTGAGAGTGAGAACGTCCTTGTTCATCATGTTCTTCTCCATGAACAATCATGTTGGATTTTACAGTAGAATATTTTATTGAATCTCCACCACCATCTACACCTACGCAGGGTATCTGCACATTTCTACATTTAAGACCTTTTTAATACCAAATGGTCAAACATTTGGTAACAAATGAAGCTGTTAAATTGTGTTTATAATATGTTATTGTTTATAACAGCATCTTCGTTTATCTTGCTGTTACATGGTATTGTATTGCCTTCTAAATGGTATTTCATGTGATTGACTGGAATTACCACACAGTACAAAAAAGTAAATAAGAAACAAACAAAAGAAAAACAGAAAACACCTCTGACTTGTTTGCCTTTATTTGTGACTGCACAACAATTATTTATGCTAAGTTTACTTGCAATTAATCAACACATTGATCAAAAAATAAATCATCATGCAACACTTTTATGTAGATATCATGTATCGACCTCTATTTAATCAGATTGATGTTCAGTGCTTGATGTAGTAAAACTATTTCCACATAGACCACAAGGGAGCAGTTTAAATCTGGTTGTGTACAACCTTGTGAAAGTCTACATCCTTTGAGCATCTGAAAGCTTTTCTACTCACATATAGGGTTTCTCTCTGGTGTGAATTTTCTGGTGCGTTTTAAGGTTGGACATTTGAGAGAAGTGTTGTCCACACTGATCACATCCATAGGGTTTCTCTCCAGTGTGCATTCTCTGGTGTGTTTTAAGATTGGACATTTGAGAGAAGCGTTGTTCACAATGATCACAACCATAGGGTTTCTCCCTGGTGTGAATTCTCTGGTGATTTTTAAGGCTGGATATTTGAGAGAAGTGTTGTCCACACTGATCACATCCATAGGGTTTCTCTCCAGTGTGAATTTTCTGGTGCGTTTTAAGGTTGGACATTTGAGAGAAGTGTTGACCACACTGATCACATCCATAGGGTTTCTCTCCAGTGTGTATTCTCTGGTGCTTTTTAAGGCTGGACATGGCAGAGAAGTGTTTTCCACACTGATCACATCCATAGGGTTTCTCTCCAGTGTGAATGCGCTGGTGTGTTTTAAGGTCGGACATTCTAGAGAAGCATTGTCCACAATGATCACATCCATAGGGTTTCTCTCCAGTGTGCATTCTCTTGTGGATTTGAAGGCCGGATAATTGAGAGAAGTGTTGTCCACAATGATCACATCCATAGGGTTTCTCTCCAGTGTGAATGCGCTGGTGTGTCTTAAGTTCGGACATTCTAGAGAAGCGTTGTCCACACTGATCACATCCATAGGGTTTCTCTCCAGTGTGAATTCTCTGGTGCATTTTAAGGCTGGACATTCTAGAGAAGCGTTGTCCACACTGATCACATCCATAGGGTTTCTCTCCAGTGTGAATGCTCTGGTGTGTTTTAAGGTGGGACATTCTAGAGAAGCATTGTCCACACTGATCACATCCATAGGGTTTCTCTCCAGTGTGAATTCTCTGGTGTGTTTTAAGGTCGGACATTCTAGAGAAGCATTGTCCACACTGATCACATCCATAAGGTTTCTCTCCAGTGTGAATGCTCTGGTGTGTTTTAAGGTGGGACATTTGAGAGAAGTGTTGTCCACACTGATCACATCCATAGGGTTTCTCTCCAGTGTGCATTCTCTTGTGGATTTGAAGGCTGGATAATTGAGAGAAGTGTTGTCCACAATGATCACATCCATAGGGTTTCTCTCCAGTGTGAATGCGCTGGTGTGTTTTAAGGTCGGACATTCTAGAGAAGCATTGTCCACACTGATCACATCCATAGGGTTTCTCTCCAGTGTGCATTATCTGGTGCTTTTTAAGGCTGGACATGGCAGAGAAGTGTTTTCCACACTGATCACATCCATAGGGTTTCTCTCCAGTGTGAATTCTCTGGTGTATCTTAAGGTGGGATTTGTAATGGAAGCGTTGTCCACACTGGTCACAGTTGTGCTGTTTTGGTTTAGCCAAGATTCTATCTTCATTTACTGTTGGTAAGACAGGGAGGCCAGACTGATGATGCAACACTGGATTGGAAACAAAGATAAAGGAAAAACACATTGAGAGGTTGAACGACATATACTTTTATGGACTGAAATGTACATTAACTATTACACAATAATAATAAATTACATGATTATATAATGATTCAGTGGTAAGTAATAGGCCCACTACAAGCACTTAGAGTGAATTAACCTGACAATATAAAGGCAAAAACACGATCTGAATCAAATTACAATGAAAAAAAAAAAGCGGAAGATTGAGAATGCAATGTTTTAATTATCCAAATATGACAGGTGAAAGGGGCAAGTAACATACCATGGTCTTTGGGTTCCTCCTGTTCAGCAGAGTTGAGGTTGACAGAGTTCATCTTCTCCTGAAGTCTTGAGTCCACAGTCAGATCTGATCAGAAATTGATATCCTGGAGCAGTTGTGGAGAACTGACACAGAGCAACTCTTCTTATACTAAAGAGCCTGAGGTGGAGCCACTAAACTGCTTGGATTGATAGGCCGAAGAGGAGAACAATAGAACCATCTCTCAGCCAATCACAATCTAACAAACTGCTGCATGCCCCACCCTTTGAGAGTTTTGAAGGAGTCAAGGGATTCACATGGCATATGAGCGAAAATAATTTAGTCCCTTGTTTGTGCCGAATCTGGGTTGTACATGGTTTGTTGCACTCCCTCTGGTGTTGTGGGTGTGGACTTTATGGCCATTATGTACATAGTATTAAAAGCATAAATGTATGTACTGTATCAGTACAGTTTATTGCTACTGAAGCAGAGACATATTCCTTCAGTCACAACAGAACCAAGTAGAACAAGCTCTGATGAAGATACAACTGCTCCTTATATGTGATCTTCATTTATCTTACAAAATGTTATATTATGCTTTAAATTTAAAACAACGTTTACTATTGACTCTCTATTTTACGTTACTTGCTAAATGGGTGAACACATGTGAACACACAGCACTCCTACAAACCACAGATTAACAACAACTCTTGAACCTTTAACCAAGATAAATAAATCACAAGTAAAAGTCTACCAGTTATTACACAAACTGCCACCCACCCCTGCACTAAATAGTACACAAGTCATCACACATTGACTTGTAAACTATTCTACATTATTATTAAGTTGCTTCATTATCTAGAAGACCGTTTTCTGGTTTCACAGGACTGGTGTTGTTTTGTACAGAATATAATAAAATGACCGATTAGCCCACATGCAATGAAGACAGTGAAGACTTGTACACCATTTATCAGAAAATAAAAGCTACAATTAAATTAGTAATCATGTTTCTGCATTTACTCAGATCAGCAAGGAATGCACAAGTCCAGTACTTTACAGCAGAGGAAACAAGAAATTAGATTGAAAATAACATTCATAGCAAGTGGAAATATTTCAAAAATGAATTTGTTTGCCTGCTTTTTCACCATTTGACCCAAGTTACATCGATTCGTTGTTGATGTGTGTATGGGCGGGGCTGGGGGTGTCTATTTGGCTATGCTATTGAGATGCAATTCAGTCAGACCATTGACTCATTAATTGAGAATAAAGTAGTGATTTACATAGCTGTGTGTATGGAACAGTAGCCTATAATGTGTGAAATGATGATGGCTCATTTGCAATTGCTTGGTCTATAGTTTTACTTTTGAGATGTAAGTGAGTCACTAACTACTAGAAGTTAAAATGATATGGTTTGTGTTGAATATGCAATAAAGGCCTACATGTCACTATTAGTACTAGAAGTTAAAATTATATGGTTTGTGATCAATATGCAATAAAGACCTACATGTCACTAACTTAGTAGGCTACTAGAAGTTAAAATTATATGGTTTGTGATCAATATGCAATAAAGACCTACATGTTTGAGTGCAGAACCTTGTCCTTGTTCATCATGTTCTTCTCCATGAACAATCCTGTTGGATTTTACAGTAGAATATGTTGTTGAATCTCCACCACTTTACAGGGTAGGGTATATGCACATTTCTACATTTAAGACCCTTTTAATACCAAACATTGTGTATGAAAGAGGCAAACATGAACATGGCAGATCTACAAGCTCAGAACTGAACCCTTACCCGATGCAAACAATGCCACTACTTTGAACTAACACCATAATTATGCTCTTGCAAGACCGACGTCCAATAAGTAAAATATGTTATGATAAACTATGACCTAGCCTACTGTTTATACCATTCTTAAATCTGTTCAAGTCTATTCCTACTGTAACTGTACAACAACATAACAACTATAGAATGTAGTGTTTTCTTGCATTCTGTGGTTTGGTTTATGGGTGAGCTTGGTGAGGGGAAAATTGTGAATGGAAGGAAAACATGCAAAGCCAAATCCAACAAATGCACAGTGAGCTTTACCTACAGCCATGGTGGCAGCTTGAAAAATGTGATCTATTATTCTGCATATTCTGCTGTGAGTTACATTTTGATAATTTGATTTGCAGAACCATTCAGATAGATGTGACAATCAAGTACACATAGAAACCACTTGATTGCTCCAAATGAAGCTGTTGTGTTGTGTTTATAGTATGTTATTGTTCATAACAGCATCTTCATTTATCTTGCTGTTACATGGTATTGTATTGCCTTCTAAATGGTATTTCATGTGATTGACTGGAATTACCACACAGTACAAAAAAGTTAATAAGAAACAAACAAAATAAAAACAGAAAACACCTCAGACTTGTTTGCCTTTATTTGTGACTGCACAACCATTATTTATGCTACGTTTACTTGCAATTAATTAACTAACACAATTAATTAACACATTGATCAAAAAAATAAATCATCATGCAACACTTTTATGTAGATGCTGATATGTGTACAACCTTGTGAAAGTCTACATCCTTTGAGCATCTGAAAGCTTTTCTACTCACATATGGGTTTCTCTCTGGTGTGCATTCTCTGGTGCCTTTTAAGGTTGGACATGGCAGAGAAGTGTTTTCCACACTGATCACATCCATAGGGTTTCTCTCCAGTGTGAATTCTCTGGTGGCTTTTAAGGTGGTGTATTTGAGAGAAGAGTTGTCCACACTGATCACATCCATAGGGTTTCTCTCCAGTGTGCACAATTCTCTGGTGTGTTTTAAGGTTGGATATTTGAGAGAAGTGTTGTCCACACTGATCACATCCATAGGGTTTCTCTTCAGTGTGCATTCTCTTGTGGATTTTAAGGCTGGATAATTGAGAGAAGTGTTGTCCACAATGATCACATCCATAGGGTTTCTCCCCGGTGTGAATTCTCTGGTGCTTTTTAAGGCTGGATATTTGAGAAAAGTGTTGTCCACACTGATCACATCCATAGGGTTTCTCTCCAGTGTGAATGCGCTGGTGTGTTTTAAGGTCGGACATTCTAGAGAAGCATTGTCCACACTGATCACATCCATAGGGTTTCTCTCCAGTGTGCATTATCTGGTGTATCTTAAGGTGGGATTTGTAATGGAAGCGTTGTCCACACTGGTCACAGTTGTGCTGTTTTGGTTTAGCCAAGATTCTATCTTCATTTACTGTTGGTAAGACAGGGAGGCCAGACTGATGATGCAACACTGGATTGGAAACAAAGATAAAGGAAAAACACATTGAGAGGTTGAACGACATATACTTTTATGGACTGAAATGTACATTAACTATTACACAATAATAATAAATTACATGATTATATAATGATTCAGTGGTAAGTAATAGGCCCACTACAAGCACTTAGAGTGAATTAACCTGTGAGACAATATAAAGGCAAAAACACGATCTGAATCAAATTACAATGAAAAAAAAAAAGCGGAAGATTGAGAATGCAATGTTTTAATTATCCAAATATGACAGGTGAAAGGGGCAAGTAACATACCATGGTCTTTGGGTTCCTCCTGTTCAGCAGAGTTGAGGTTGACAGAGTTCATCTTCTCCTGAAGTCTTGAGTCCACAGTCAGATCTGATCAGAAATTGATATCCTGGAGCAGTTGTGGAGAACTGACACAGAGCAACTCTTCTTATACTAAAGAGCCTGAGGTGGAGCCACTAAACTGCTTGGATTGATAGGCCGAAGAGGAGAACAATAGAACCATCTCTCAGCCAATCACAATCTAACAAACTGCTGCATGCCCCACCCTTTGAGAGTTTTGAAGGAGTCAAGGGATTCACATGGCATATGAGCGAAAATAATTTAGTCCCTTGTTTGTGCCGAATCTGGGTTGTACATGGTTTGTTGCACTCCCTCTGGTGTTGTGGGTGTGGACTTTATGGCCATTATGTACATAGTATTAAAAGCATAAATGTATGTACTGTATCAGTACAGTTTATTGCTACTGAAGCAGAGACATATTCCTTCAGTCACAACAGAACCAAGTAGAACAAGCTCTGATGAAGATACAACTGCTCCTTATATGTGATCTTCATTTATCTTACAAAATGTTATATTATGCTTTAAATTTAAAACAACGTTTACTATTGACTCTCTATTTTACGTTACTTGCTAAATGGGTGAACACATGTGAACACACAGCACTCCTACAAACCACAGATTAACAACAACTCTTGAACCTTTAACCAAGATAAATAAATCACAAGTAAAAGTCTACCAGTTATTACACAAACTGCCACCCACCCCTGCACTAAATAGTACACAAGTCATCACACATTGACTTGTAAACTATTCTACATTATTATTAAGTTGCTTCATTATCTAGAAGACCGTTTTCTGGTTTCACAGGACTGGTGTTGTTTTGTACAGAATATAATAAAATGACCGATTAGCCCACATGCAATGAAGACAGTGAAGACTTGTACACCATTTATCAGAAAATAAAAGCTACAATTAAATTAGTAATCATGTTTCTGCATTTACTCAGATCAGCAAGGAATGCACAAGTCCAGTACTTTACAGCAGAGGAAACAAGAAATTAGATTGAAAATAACATTCATAGCAAGTGGAAATATTTCAAAAATGAATTTGTTTGCCTGCTTTTTCACCATTTGACCCAAGTTACATCGATTCGTTGTTGATGTGTGTATGGGCGGGGCTGGGGGTGTCTATTTGGCTATGCTATTGAGATGCAATTCAGTCAGACCATTGACTCATTAATTGAGAATAAAGTAGTGATTTACATAGCTGTGTGTATGGAACAGTAGCCTATAATGTGTGAAATGATGATGGCTCATTTGCAATTGCTTGGTCTATAGTTTTACTTTTGAGATGTAAGTGAGTCACTAACTACTAGAAGTTAAAATGATATGGTTTGTGTTGAATATGCAATAAAGGCCTACATGTCACTATTAGTACTAGAAGTTAAAATTATATGGTTTGTGATCAATATGCAATAAAGACCTACATGTCACTAACTTAGTAGGCTACTAGAAGTTAAAATTATATGGTTTGTGATCAATATGCAATAAAGACCTACATGTTTGAGTGCAGAACCTTGTCCTTGTTCATCATGTTCTTCTCCATGAACAATCCTGTTGGATTTTACAGTAGAATATGTTGTTGAATCTCCACCACTTTACAGGGTAGGGTATATGCACATTTCTACATTTAAGACCCTTTTAATACCAAACATTGTGTATGAAAGAGGCAAACATGAACATGGCAGATCTACAAGCTCAGAACTGAACCCTTACCCGATGCAAACAATGCCACTACTTTGAACTAACACCATAATTATGCTCTTGCAAGACCGACGTCCAATAAGTAAAATATGTTATGATAAACTATGACCTAGCCTACTGTTTATACCATTCTTAAATCTGTTCAAGTCTATTCCTACTGTAACTGTACAACAACATAACAACTATAGAATGTAGTGTTTTCTTGCATTCTGTGGTTTGGTTTATGGGTGAGCTTGGTGAGGGGAAAATTGTGAATGGAAGGAAAACATGCAAAGCCAAATCCAACAAATGCACAGTGAGCTTTACCTACAGCCATGGTGGCAGCTTGAAAAATGTGATCTATTATTCTGCATATTCTGCTGTGAGTTACATTTTGATAATTTGATTTGCAGAACCATTCAGATAGATGTGACAATCAAGTACACATAGAAACCACTTGATTGCTCCAAATGAAGCTGTTGTGTTGTGTTTATAGTATGTTATTGTTCATAACAGCATCTTCATTTATCTTGCTGTTACATGGTATTGTATTGCCTTCTAAATGGTATTTCATGTGATTGACTGGAATTACCACACAGTACAAAAAAGTTAATAAGAAACAAACAAAATAAAAACAGAAAACACCTCAGACTTGTTTGCCTTTATTTGTGACTGCACAACCATTATTTATGCTACGTTTACTTGCAATTAATTAACTAACACAATTAATTAACACATTGATCAAAAAAATAAATCATCATGCAACACTTTTATGTAGATGCTGATATGTGTACAACCTTGTGAAAGTCTACATCCTTTGAGCATCTGAAAGCTTTTCTACTCACATATGGGTTTCTCTCTGGTGTGCATTCTCTGGTGCCTTTTAAGGTTGGACATGGCAGAGAAGTGTTTTCCACACTGATCACATCCATAGGGTTTCTCTCCAGTGTGAATTCTCTGGTGGCTTTTAAGGTGGTGTATTTGAGAGAAGAGTTGTCCACACTGATCACATCCATAGGGTTTCTCTCCAGTGTGCACAATTCTCTGGTGTGTTTTAAGGTTGGATATTTGAGAGAAGTGTTGTCCACACTGATCACATCCATAGGGTTTCTCTTCAGTGTGCATTCTCTTGTGGATTTTAAGGCTGGATAATTGAGAGAAGTGTTGTCCACAATGATCACATCCATAGGGTTTCTCCCCGGTGTGAATTCTCTGGTGCTTTTTAAGGCTGGATATTTGAGAAAAGTGTTGTCCACACTGATCACATCCATAGGGTTTCTCTCCAGTGTGAATGCGCTGGTGTGTTTTAAGGTCGGACATTCTAGAGAAGCATTGTCCACACTGATCACATCCATAGGGTTTCTCTCCAGTGTGCATTATCTGGTGCTTTTTAAGGCTGGACATGGCAGAGAAGTGTTTTCCACACTGATCCATGGGGTTTCTCTCCAGTGTGAATTCTCTGGTGTATCTTAAGGTGGGATTTGTAATGGAAGCGTTGTCCACACTGGTCACAGTTGTGCTGTTTTGGTTTAGCCAAGATTCTATCTTCATTTACTGTTGGTAAGACAGGGAGGCCAGACTGATGATGCAACACTGGATTGGAAACAAAGATAAAGGAAAAACACATTGAGAGGTTGAACGACATATACTTTTATGGACTGAAATGTACATTAACTATTACACAATAATAATAAATTACATGATTATATAATTATTCAGTGGTAAGTAATAGGCCCACTACAAGCACTTAGAGTGAATTAACCTGTGAGACAATATAAAGGTAAAACACGATCTGAATCAAATTACAATGGAAAAAAAAGCGGAAGATTGAGAATGCAATGTTTTAATTATCCAAATATGACAGGTGAAAGGGGCAAGTAACATACCATGGTCTTTGGGTTCCTCCTGTTCAGCAGAGTTGAGGTTGACAGAGTTCATCTTCTCCTGAAGTCTTGAGTCCACAGTCAGATCTGGTCAGAAATGATTGATATCCTTGAGCAGTTGTGGAGAACTGACACAGAGCAACTCTTCTTATACTAGAGAGCCTGAGGTGGAGCCACTAACTGCTTGGATTGATAGGCCGAAGAGGAGAACAATAGAACCATCTCTCAGCCAATCACAATCTAACAAACTGCTGCATGCCCCACCCCTCCCTCCTCCCCCAGGCATGCTCTATCTATACCCAATACATGTGTAGCAGGGGGGATTTTTGAGGGACTAATAATAAAATATACAAGTAATGCCTACTAAACTACGCCACCTTTTTCTAGAGGGAAGGTCCTCTTTAACAATAGAAAGCACAGGTTTGTGTGACCAGGGTTGAGCATGGAAATAAGACATATTGGGATTTCAAACAAGGCATTTTTATTCTCTTTTCGTTTTGTACACAGTTATTCTTTTAAAATACTCATATTAAAAGTCAACATCATATAAACAACCAATACATACTATACTGTACCATACACTTGGCTGGCGTACCGGAGGAGGAGCACAGCAGCATGGAATAAGGGCATTTCTACTTACTAATTCTAATTCACCAGGCAGCCAGTGTGCTGATACATTTAGGAAAAGCCATGCCTTCAAACTCTTGTCCTCAGGTACGCCAACCTTACAGCAAGCTAGGGGATCCCCTGAATGAAAGCAGCCCAGCCCTTTTAAACCTGTTTGCCAAAAAACCCCACCCTTAATTTGAAACAAGGAGCACCTGGCTGATGTTGCCATAGTAACAGGTCTACCTGGTTACATGTATGGCCATTATGTACATAGTATTAAAAGCATAAATGTATGTACTGTATCAGTACAGTTTATTGCTACTGAAGCAGAGACATATTCCTTCAGTCACAACAGAACCAAGTAGAACCAGCTCTGATGAAGATACAACTGCTCCTTATACTGTGATCTTCATTTATCTTACAAAATGTTATATGCTTTAAATTTAAAACAAAGTGTACTATTGACTCTCTATTTTACGTTACTCGCTAAATGGGTGAACACATGTGAACACACAGCACTCCTACAAACCACAGATTAACAACAACTCTTGAGCATTTAACCTAGATAAATAAATCACAAGTAAAAGTCTACCAGTTATTACACAAACTGCCACCCACCCCTGCACTAAATAGTACACAAGTCATCACACATTGACTTGTAAACTATTCTACATTATTATTAAGTTGCTTCATTATCTAGAAGACCGTTTTCTGGTTTCACAGGACTGGTGTTGTTTTGTACAGAATATAATAAAATGACCGATTAGCCCACATGCAATGAAGACAGTGAAGACTTGTACACCATTTATCAGAAAATAAAAGCTACAATTAAATTAGTAATCATGTTTCTGCATTTACTCAGATCAGCAAGGAATGCACAAGTCCAGTACTTTACAGCAGAGGAAACAAGAAATTAGATTGAAAATAACATTCATAGCAAGTGGAAATATTTCAAAAATGAATTTGTTTGCCTGCTTTTTCACCATTTGACCCAAGTTACATCGATTCGTTGTTGATGTGTGTATGGGCGGGGCTGGGGGTGTCTATTTGGCTATGCTATTGAGATGCAATTCAGTCAGACCATTGACTCATTAATTGAGAATAAAGTAGTGATTTACATAGCTGTGTGTATGGAACAGTAGCCTATAATGTGTGAAATGATGATGGCTCATTTGCAATTGCTTGGTCTATAGTTTTACTTTTGAGATGTAAGTGAGTCACTAACTACTAGAAGTTAAAATGATATGGTTTGTGTTGAATATGCAATAAAGGCCTACATGTCACTATTAGTACTAGAAGTTAAAATTATATGGTTTGTGATCAATATGCAATAAAGACCTACATGTCACTAACTTAGTAGGCTACTAGAAGTTAAAATTATATGGTTTGTGATCAATATGCAATAAAGACCTACATGTTTGAGTGCAGAACCTTGTCCTTGTTCATCATGTTCTTCTCCATGAACAATCCTGTTGGATTTTACAGTAGAATATGTTGTTGAATCTCCACCACTTTACAGGGTAGGGTATATGCACATTTCTACATTTAAGACCCTTTTAATACCAAACATTGTGTATGAAAGAGGCAAACATGAACATGGCAGATCTACAAGCTCAGAACTGAACCCTTACCCGATGCAAACAATGCCACTACTTTGAACTAACACCATAATTATGCTCTTGCAAGACCGACGTCCAATAAGTAAAATATGTTATGATAAACTATGACCTAGCCTACTGTTTATACCATTCTTAAATCTGTTCAAGTCTATTCCTACTGTAACTGTACAACAACATAACAACTATAGAATGTAGTGTTTTCTTGCATTCTGTGGTTTGGTTTATGGGTGAGCTTGGTGAGGGGAAAATTGTGAATGGAAGGAAAACATGCAAAGCCAAATCCAACAAATGCACAGTGAGCTTTACCTACAGCCATGGTGGCAGCTTGAAAAATGTGATCTATTATTCTGCATATTCTGCTGTGAGTTACATTTTGATAATTTGATTTGCAGAACCATTCAGATAGATGTGACAATCAAGTACACATAGAAACCACTTGATTGCTCCAAATGAAGCTGTTGTGTTGTGTTTATAGTATGTTATTGTTCATAACAGCATCTTCATTTATCTTGCTGTTACATGGTATTGTATTGCCTTCTAAATGGTATTTCATGTGATTGACTGGAATTACCACACAGTACAAAAAAGTTAATAAGAAACAAACAAAATAAAAACAGAAAACACCTCAGACTTGTTTGCCTTTATTTGTGACTGCACAACCATTATTTATGCTACGTTTACTTGCAATTAATTAACTAACACAATTAATTAACACATTGATCAAAAAAATAAATCATCATGCAACACTTTTATGTAGATGCTGATATGTGTACAACCTTGTGAAAGTCTACATCCTTTGAGCATCTGAAAGCTTTTCTACTCACATATGGGTTTCTCTCTGGTGTGCATTCTCTGGTGCCTTTTAAGGTTGGACATGGCAGAGAAGTGTTTTCCACACTGATCACATCCATAGGGTTTCTCTCCAGTGTGAATTCTCTGGTGGCTTTTAAGGTGGTGTATTTGAGAGAAGAGTTGTCCACACTGATCACATCCATAGGGTTTCTCTCCAGTGTGCACAATTCTCTGGTGTGTTTTAAGGTTGGATATTTGAGAGAAGTGTTGTCCACACTGATCACATCCATAGGGTTTCTCTTCAGTGTGCATTCTCTTGTGGATTTTAAGGCTGGATAATTGAGAGAAGTGTTGTCCACAATGATCACATCCATAGGGTTTCTCCCCGGTGTGAATTCTCTGGTGCTTTTTAAGGCTGGATATTTGAGAAAAGTGTTGTCCACACTGATCACATCCATAGGGTTTCTCTCCAGTGTGAATGCGCTGGTGTGTTTTAAGGTCGGACATTCTAGAGAAGCATTGTCCACACTGATCACATCCATAGGGTTTCTCTCCAGTGTGCATTATCTGGTGCTTTTTAAGGCTGGACATGGCAGAGAAGTGTTTTCCACACTGATCCATGGGGTTTCTCTCCAGTGTGAATTCTCTGGTGTATCTTAAGGTGGGATTTGTAATGGAAGCGTTGTCCACACTGGTCACAGTTGTGCTGTTTTGGTTTAGCCAAGATTCTATCTTCATTTACTGTTGGTAAGACAGGGAGGCCAGACTGATGATGCAACACTGGATTGGAAACAAAGATAAAGGAAAAACACATTGAGAGGTTGAACGACATATACTTTTATGGACTGAAATGTACATTAACTATTACACAATAATAATAAATTACATGATTATATAATTATTCAGTGGTAAGTAATAGGCCCACTACAAGCACTTAGAGTGAATTAACCTGTGAGACAATATAAAGGTAAAACACGATCTGAATCAAATTACAATGGAGAAAAAAAGCGGAAGATTGAGAATGCAATGTTTTAATTATCCAAATATGACAGGTGAAAGGGGCAAGTAACATACCATGGTCTTTGGGTTCCTCCTGTTCAGCAGAGTTGAGGTTGACAGAGTTCATCTTCTCCTGAAGTCTTGAGTCCACAGTCAGATCTGGTCAGAAATGATTGATATCCTTGAGCAGTTGTGGAGAACTGACACAGAGCAACTCTTCTTATACTAGAGAGCCTGAGGTGGAGCCACTAACTGCTTGGATTGATAGGCCGAAGAGGAGAACAATAGAACCATCTCTCAGCCAATCACAATCTAACAAACTGCTGCATGCCCCACCCCTCCCTCCTCCCCCAGGCATGCTCTATCTATACCCAATACATGTGTAGCAGGGGGGATTTTTGAGGGACTAATAATAAAATATACAAGTAATGCCTACTAAACTACGCCACCTTTTTCTAGAGGGAAGGTCCTCTTTAACAATAGAAAGCACAGGTTTGTGTGACCAGGGTTGAGCATGGAAATAAGACATATTGGGATTTCAAACAAGGCATTTTTATTCTCTTTTCGTTTTGTACACAGTTATTCTTTTAAAATACTCATATTAAAAGTCAACATCATATAAACAACCAATACATACTATACTGTACCATACACTTGGCTGGCGTACCGGAGGAGGAGCACAGCAGCATGGAATAAGGGCATTTCTACTTACTAATTCTAATTCACCAGGCAGCCAGTGTGCTGATACATTTAGGAAAAGCCATGCCTTCAAACTCTTGTCCTCAGGTACGCCAACCTTACAGCAAGCTATCCCCTGAATGAAAGCAGCCCAGCCCTTTTAAACCTGTTTGCCAAAAAACCCCACCCTTAATTTGAAACAAGGAGCACCTGGCTGATGTTGCCATAGTAACAGGTCTACCTGGTTACATGTATGGCCATTATGTACATAGTATTAAAAGCATAAATGTATGTACTGTATCAGTACAGTTTATTGCTACTGAAGCAGAGACATATTCCTTCAGTCACAACAGAACCAAGTAGAACCAGCTCTGATGAAGATACAACTGCTCCTTATACTGTGATCTTCATTTATCTTACAAAATGTTATATGCTTTAAATTTAAAACAAAGTGTACTATTGACTCTCTATTTTACGTTACTCGCTAAATGGGTGAACACATGTGAACACACAGCACTCCTACAAACCACAGATTAACAACAACTCTTGAGCATTTAACCTAGATAAATAAATCACAAGTAAAAGTCTACCAGTTATTACACAAACTGCCACCCACCCCTGCACTAAATAGTACACAAGTCATCACACATTGACTTGTAAACTATTCTACATTATTATTAAGTTGCTTCATTATCAAGAAGACCGTTTTCTGGTTTCACAGGACTATGGTGTTGTTTTGTAGGCTACAGAATATCATAAAATGACCGATTAGCCCACATACAAGACAGTGAAGACTTACCATGTATCAGAAAATAAAAGCTACAATTAAATTAGTAATCATGTTTCTGCATTTACTCAAATCAGCACAAGTCCAATACTTTACGGCAGAGGAAACAAGAAATTAGAAAATCACATTCATAGCAAGTGGAAATATTTCAAACATGAATTTGTTTGCCTGCTATTCCACCATTTGACTCAAGTTACACCGATTCGTTGTTGATGTGTATGAGCGGGGCAGGGTGGGGTGTCTATTTGGCTATGCTATTGAGATGCAATTCAGTCAGACCATTGACTCATTGAGAATAAAGTAGTGATTTACATAGCTGTGTGTATGGAACAGTAGCCTATAATGTGTGAAATTGATGATGGCTCATTTGCAATTGCTTGGTCTATAGTTTTACTTTTGAGATTTGCTGTTACATGGTATTTTATTGCCTTCTAAATGGTATTGCATGTGATTGACTGGAATTACCACACAGTACAAAAAAGTAAATAAGAAACAAACAAAAGAAAAACAGAAAACACCTCTGACTTGTTTGCCTTTATTTGTGACTGCACAACCATTATTTATGCTAAGTTTACTTGCAATTAATCAACACATTGATCAAAAAATAAATCATCATGCAACACTTTTATGTAGATGTGCTGATATGTATCGGCCTCTATTTAATGAGATTGATGTTCAGTGCTTGATGTAGTAAAACTATTTCCACATCGACCACAAGGGAGCAGTTTAAATCCGGTTGTGTACAACCTTGTGAAAGTCTACATCCTTTGAGCATCTGAAAGGTTTTCTACTCACATACAGGGTTTCTCTCTGGTGTGCATTTTCTGGTGCGTTTTAAGGTTGGACATTTGAGAGAAGTGTTGTCCACACTGATCACATCCATAGGGTTTCTCTCCGGTGTGAATGCGCTGGTGTGTTTTAAGGTCGGACATTCTAGAGCAGCGTTTTCCACAATGATCACAACCATAGGGTTTCTCCCCGGTGTGAATGTGCTGGTGTGTTTTAAGGTCGGACATTCTAGAGAAGCATTGTCCACACTGATCACATCCATAGGGTTTCTCTCCAGTGTGAATGCTCTGGTGTGTTTTAAGGTTGGACATTTGAGAGAAGTGTTGTCCACACTGATCACATCCATAGGGTTTCTCTCCAGTGTGCATTCTCTTGTGGATTTGAAGGCTGGATAATTGAGAGAAGTGTTGTCCACAATGATCACATCCATAGGGTTTCTCTCCAGTGTGAATGCGCTGGTGTGTTTTAAGGTCGGACATTCTAGAGAAGCATTGTCCACACTGATCACATCCATAGGGTTTCTCTCCAGTGTGCATTATCTGGTGCTTTTTAAGGCTGGACATGGCAGAGAAGTGTTTTCCACACTGATCACATCCATAGGGTTTCTCTCCAGTGTGAATTCTCTGGTGTATCTTAAGGTAGGATTTGTAATGGAAGCGTTGTCCACACTGGTCACAGTTGTGCTGTTTTGGTTTAGCCAAGATTCTATCTTCATTTACTGTTGGTAAGACAGGGAGGCCAGACTGATGATGCAACACTGGATTGGAAACAAAGATAAAGGAAAAACACATTGATAGGTTGAATGACATATACTTTTATGGACTGGAATGTACATTAACTATTACACAATAATAATAAATTACATGATTATATAATGATTCAGTGGTAAGTAATAGGCCCACTACAAGCACTTAGAGTGAATGAACCTGTGAGACAATATAAAGGCAAAAACACGATCTGAATCAAATTACAATGAGAAAAAAAAAGCGGAATATTGAGAATGCAATGTTTTAATTATCCAAATATGACAGGTGAAAGGGGCAAGTAACATACCATGGTCTTTGGGTTCCTCCTGTTCAGCAGAGTTGAGGTTGACAGAGTTCATCTTCTCCTGAAGTCTTGAGTCCACAGTCAGATCTGATCAGAAATTGATATCCTGGAGCAGTTGTGGAGAACTGACACAGAGCAACTCTTCTTATACTAGAGAGCATGAGGTGGAGCCACTAACTGCTTGGATTGATAGGCAGAAGAGGAGAACAATAGAACCATCTCTCAGCCAATCACAATCTAACAAACTGCATGCCCCACCCCTCCCTCCTCCCCCAGGCATGCTCTATCTATACCCAATACATGTGTAGCAGGGGGGGTTTTTGAGGGACTAATAATAAAATATACAAGTAATGCCTACTAAACTACGACACCTTTTTCTAGAGGGAAGGTCCTCTTTAACAATAGAAAGCACAGGTTCGTGTGACCAGGGTTGAGCATGGAAATAAGACATATTGGGATTTCAAACAAGGCATTTTTATTCTCTTTTCGTTTTGTACACAGTTATTCTTTTAAAATACTCATATTAAAAGTCAACATCATATAAACAACCAATTTCATACTATACTGTACCATACACTTGGCTGGCGTACCGGAGGAGGAGCACAGCAGCATGGAAAGGGCATTTCTACTAACTAATTCACCAGGCAGCCAGTATGCTGATACATTTAGGAAAAGCAATGCCTTCAAACTCTTGTCCTCAGATACGCCAACCTTACAGCAAGCGAGGGGATCCCCTGAATGAAAGCAGCCCAGCCCTTTTAAACCTGTCTGCCAATAAACCCCACCCTTAATTTGAAACAAGGAGCACCTGGCTGATGTTGCCATAGTAACAGGTCTACCTGGTTACATATGTATGGCTATTATGTACATCATCATCATCATACTAAAATTCAGCGAATGTCTGTCTGTCTGTCTGTCTGAATGTCCCTGACAGTGCTTTATCTCAACATTGGCTGGCCCAATCACTCCCACTTTTCACACAGGCATGGACCATAATTATATGGAGGTCTTAATGGAGCCCTTTTTCCAATTTGACACATTAATGATTTATAATTAATTTATTAGTGGATTAAAAAATGCAAAAATGGCTATTGTACTGTCAATATGACATGAATATGAATGCAAAGTAGCGGTCCATGTGTGGACAGGCTACCTGTCGCCGTTGTGCATGGTGAGATGTGTGCAAACCGTGTAGTTTATCAGGAGAAGAATACCAAAGGATGCAAGATGTATTAGTGAATTAAAAACGCACCCGGCCGCAGTACCCCCCCACGGCCACAAGAGGGGGGCAAATATCTCACAACGGGTAAGGGCTAGTAGTATTAAAAGCATAAATGTATGTACTGTATCAGTACAGTTTATTGCTACTGAAGCAGAGACATATTCCTTCAGTCACAACAGAACCAAGTAGAACCAGCTCTGATGAAGATACAACTGCTCCTTATACTGTGATCTTCATTTGTCTTACAAAATGTTATATGCTTTAAAATGACAAAGTTTACTATTGACTCTCTATTTTATGTTACTCGCTAAATGTGTGAACATACATGAACACACAGCACTCCTACAAACCACAGATTAACAACAACTCTTGACTCTGAACATTTAACCAAGATAAATACAATGTAAAAACAATGAGTCTAACAGTTATTTGTTTTCCAAGACACAAACTGCCACCCACCCCTGCACTAAATAGTACACAAGTCATCACACATTGACTTGTAAACTACTCTACATTATTATTAAGTTGCTTCATTATCTAGAAGACCGTTTTCTGGTTTCACAGGACTGGTGTTGTTTTGTACAGAATATCATAAAATGACCGATTAGCCCACATGCAAGACAGTGAAGACTTGTACACCATGTATCAGAAAATAAAAGCTACAATTAAATTAGTAATCATGTTTCTGCATTTACTCAGATCAGCAAGGAATGCACAAGTCCAGTACTTTACAGCAGAGGAAACAAGAAATTAGATTGAAAATAACATTCAACATAGCAAGTGGAAATATTTCAAACATTAATTTGTTTGCCTGCTTTTTCACCATTTGATGAGTTACATCGATTCGTTGTTGATGTGTGTATGGGCGGGGCTGGGGGTGTCTATTTGGCTATGCTATTGAGATGCAATTCAGTCAGACCATTGACTCATTAATTGAGAATAAAGTAGCCTAGTGATTTACATAGCTGTGTGTATGGAACAGTAGCCTATAATGTGTGAAATGATGATGGCTCATTTGCAATTGCTTGGTCTATAGTTTTACTTTTGAGATGTAAGTGAGTCACTAACTACTAGAAGTTAAAATGATATGGTTTGTGTTGAATATTCAATAAAGGCCTACATGTCACTAACTTAGTACTAGAAGTTAAAATGATAGGTTTGCGATCAATATTCAATAAAGACCTACATGTCACTATTAGTACTAGAAGTTAAAATTATATGGTTTGTGATCAATATGCAATAAAGACCTACATGTCACTAACTAGTAGGCTACTAGAAGTTAAAATTATATGGTTTGTGATCAATATGCAATAAAGACCTACATGTTTGAGTGCAGAACCTTGTCCTTGTTCATCATGTTCTTCTCCATGAACAATCCTGTTGGATTTTACAGTAGAATATGTTGTTGAATCTCCACCACTTTACAGGGTAGGGTATATGCACATTTCTACATTTAAGACCCTTTTAATACCAAACATTGTGTATGAAAGAGGCAAACATGAACATGGCAGATCTACAAGCTCAGAACTGAACCCTTACCCGATGCAAACAATGCCACTACTTTGAACTAACACCATAATTATGCTCTTGCAAGACCGACGTCCAATAAGTAAAATATGTTATGATAAACTATGACCTACTGTTTATACCATTCTTAAATCTGTTCAAGTCTATTCCTACTGTAACTGTACAACAACTATAATGTAGTGTTTTCTTGCATTCTGTGGTTTGGTTTATGGGTGAGCTTGGTGAGGGGAAAATTGTGAATGGAAGGAAAACATACAAAGCCAAATCCAACAAAGGCACAGTGAGCTTTAAACCTACAGCCATGGTGGCAATATGTTTAGTTTGAAAAATGTGATCTATTATTCTGCATATTCTGCTGTGAGTTACATTTTGATTAATTTAATTAACATTTTAAACCCATATTCATGTCTTTGTATGAGTCTTCCTCACGTTCCACTTGCTATTTAAGCAGAACCATTCAGATAGATGTGACAGAAAACACCTCTGACTTGTTTGCCTTTATTTGTGACTGCACAACCATTATTACTTGCGCAAGCAGAGCGCGCAAGTAATCGTTTCGCTTGGTCTCTTCGAAGTGAAGCCAAGTTTTCTTCAACGGTAAATCTGTGCCTGGTTTGCTGGGACTAGTTACAACATTACGTCATCCTTGAGAGAGTACATGGTGTGTATATGACGTAATGTTACAAGTTACAAGTTACAAGTTACAACATTACGTCATATACACACCATGTACTCTCTCAAGGATGACGTAATGTTGTAACTGGTCCCAGCAAACCAGGCACAGATTTACCGTTGAAGAAAACTTGGCTTCACTTTTTGGAACCAAGTAACCACAGTATACTGCTAATCAAATTACAACTACATACTCTGTATGTAGTTGTAACTAGAACAACTACATACAGTCTGTGCCTGGTTTGCTGGGACTAGTTACAAGTTACAAGTTACAACATTACGTCATATACACACCATGTACTCTGGTCCCAGTTCTCAACGATGACGTAATGTTGTAACTGGTCCCAGCAAACCAGGCACAGACGGTTGAAAAAAACTTGGCTTCACTTTTTGGAACCAAGTAACCACAGTATACTGCTAATCAAATTACAACTACATACTCTGTATGTAGTTGTAATGTGATTTGTAATTTGTAAATCTGTGCCTGGTCTGCTGGGACCAGATTACACAGATGACCATTTCTCTTACGTCATCACTGAGAGCTAGTCATACATATACACACCATGTACTCTGGTCCCAGCTCTCAACGATGACGTAATGTGGTAACTGGTCCCAGCAAACCAGGCACAGACTTACGGTTGAAAAAAACTTGGCTTCACTTTTTGGAACCAAGTAACCACAGTATACTGCTAATCAAATTACAACTGATGAAAAAAGTAGAACACGTATACATACATGTAAAAAATAAAGATCTATATATCATTCTTATGTACAGATCACCTAAAACAAACCTTTCGGAATTAAACACATTTCTCAAAAAAATGGTAAAGTATCTATCATCTCCGACTTCCACAATTATGATAATAGGACATTTCAATGAAGACCATTATACTGAAAAAGATATAAATATAAAGACCTTCATGTCAAGATTAGGCTTTAAACAATTATTAAAGTACAATTATTTGAAAGTATTATTACAGAAATTGAAGTTAGAGACACATATTACTCTGATCATGATTTAGTATTAATATCACTATAGTACAAAATTAATTTGAAGTAATAAAATAATTATACTGTATAATATATTTTAATTCAGTTTATATACCTTTTTTTTCATCACATATCAATGATTCATTTTTCTGTAAAAAAGTAGTTAGGTAGCAAATAGTTACACGTAATGATTATACATTTCAAACGTTCCTTCACAGAGATACTGAGATGTGATAGTTTCCAGCGGTCGAAAATACTTGCGCGCTCTGCTTGCGCACTAGTAGGCCATTTATGGCCTACTAGTGTGCAACAAGCAAGTATGCACTCGGCAGAGTGCAGTTCTAGTTTATGCTACGTTTACTTGCAATTAATTAACTAACACAATTAATTAACACATTGATCAAAAAAACAAATCATCATGCAACACTTTTATGTAGATGCTGATATGTGTACAACCTTGTGAAAGTCTACATCCTTTGAGCATCTGAAAGGACACACACACACACACACACACCTACTTGGGTGCAACAAGCAAGTAGGCACTAGAGTGTGCTGTTCTAGATTAGTAATGTAACCTTTGCAAAAAACAATTTACAATGTAGGCATTTTGCAGACCCTCTTAATCCAAAGTGATTTACAATAAGCAAGGACAACGTAAACGGTAATACATCAAATACATACAGTAGGGAATCAGTTTTAAAGCTTTAGAACAGAAAGTTGACTATTAGGAGGGACTAACTGATTTATTAGGGCATTTGAGAGTTCAACATTTATTTGAACACTTTTATTTTGGGCTTGAACTCTGATGCCTGCCAGTCACAAGGGGGCAGGCAGGGTCTCATTTTGTGGGACGCCTGAAAAGTCTTGAAAATGTGGAACTGAACAGCAGTGGTGTACTTTGTAGATTTTGATTATTACAAAACATAGGTACAATATGGTGGCTATACATTAACAACTTCACAGCACTATACACAGCCAATACTTTTGTAGGCCTACTGTTTTATTTTATTTTAAGTTTACTTTTTCCACCACCGTCTGCCTGGAACTGCACAGCTGCCTGCTGCTTCAATTAACAGACCAGCCTCATCTGCGAAGAGAAAAGTCTTCAACAGCAAGCAGACTGCTGTCTGCGCAGTGATTGGCCAGAAATCAGCGTGACGCTGTGTGCATGTGCTGTTTGTGCATCCTCCTGCCTGGCTGGCTGCAGACAGCAGAGGACACATGCACGCGCCTCGCCTCGCCTCGGGAGTCGGGAGAAAACAGCCAACATAGAATGTGGAAAAAACTGACCGTCATATTTTTTTCAGTTATCGCCTCTATGGCAACCATCAGCATGTGCGGAGAAGAACAATCGACCGATGACAGGAGCTTCTGTTGAGCCGCCCCATCGCATCGCATCCTCGGATCACTCACCATAGCCGCTGCTGGAGAGACTTGGACCACAACCACAACCAGCTGAACCCCGGGGGTCCTCCGGGAGACTATCAGCCCGAGCCCCTGGACTCTGTCCCCGGACGGTCATGATGCCAGCCGGGGTGGACGATATGTTGAGTTACCAGGTAGGCTAATCAACTCATTCAGCCATGATCACTTGCAGCAGTGGTTTTCACCCATTTTCACATCTACCTTATTCAGCATTTGAGCCGCGGACCACCATTTTTTGATGACATTTAGCCTCTCAGACCCAAAACTAAAGAATATGTTGTCTGATGAGATTTTGTCCACAATTCCATGCTGTAGGCCTATTTATGTTGGTATAGGCTACCATTAGGAGAGATAACAGGCAAACGTTGATCACAACAACAATTATTGTCCTCTAATTGTGTAGACTTCTTGTAATTTAAGTAATGCAGATGTTTAACAATAATTTAACTCTTGAGAGTGTAAATTGAAACCAAGTTGACCCATTTGGTTTCATTTGACACGCTCAAGAGTTAAATATCTATAAGGGTCCATTTGGTTTCATTGTTGTACACTCTCAGGAGTTAAACATATATATATATAATATATAAATATATATATTAATTTAAAGGGTCCATTTGGCAATGGTTACCATTACAACTCTCCATCATTTAAGTTTAACTGGGGAGCACCTGGAATCCCCTCAAGGACCACTGGTGGTCCCCGGACCACTGAGCTAGCAGATCTCATCTCAGTATGATGAGGATCAGGAGGATATATTACATTACATTATACATTACATTACAGGCTGCGGGTTCGAAAGGGATTAATAAGCTCAGGTGATCTGAAGTCGCATATAAATCAGTGCTTATTTGGATGGACGTCATAGGCTGTATTTGTTATTTATTGTCTATATTGATGAACATGAAGCGCCCGAGGGAAGGGATACATGCATCGCTCTGTAACTGCAGCCACACAGTGCACACTGTCCAGCTCTATATAGCTGCACAAGAATCGATGCGAACGAAGCGACGATGGCTTTAATTACGTGTTCCGAAATATCCCCCATGCAGCCTGTGCCAGTGTGCCATAGCCTCACATAGGAATAATAACGTATATCCTATACTGTTGTGGTCCAGTCACATCAGTTCCATATGGATCATTTATGGTGCAGGGAGTGGATCTCGTCATCATCATATTCTAGCTATGTGTGCATGCTGCAGCTCAGCTGAGCATTGTTGTTGATATTGTCCTCTCAGTGCAGCACGTGTCGTGCACAGCTGACTAGCATAAGATTTAGACTCTCGTATATATGTATTTTATCGATTCTCACACTCGTGGATGTATATTTCATCGATTCTGACACAATGTCAGAATCGATAACATATACATCTACGAGAGTCTAAACTCTAAACCTTCATAGGCACTGCCACTGACTGACGATGAGACAAATGACACACTATCCTAAAGCCCATAGTGATGATTATAGATCACATCATCATGCATGCATGTGTTCCTCCGATCCAGGCTGCTCCGATCGAAAGCATTTATCAAACACACATACAATTTACAGTTATACAGGCATTTAAGCAGACGCTCTTAATCCAGAGCGAGTTACTGTACAGTAAGCGAGAACAACGTATATGTTGACTGTATTCAATATGACCTGAAGCATGTCACATATAGGCTAAATGTTGACTGTATTCAATATGACCTGAAGCATGTCACATAGGCTAAATGTTGACTGTATTACATGGAGATCATTTAGAAATGCATATTCACACTGCATGTTCACAAAATATAAACAGGCTAAGGCTATATAGGAGACTGCTTTCGAAGCCCATAATTATGCTATATGGGTGCTGCTTGCATCAGGGCATGCATAGTATGCTATATCTGCCCTTTTCTTAAAGGCATAAAACATGGTATATAAAAATAGATCAGGCTTATATCGCCTATTGTGGATAACATATGATACCCTCATACCCTCAGTCTGCCTCAGATGACCTTGACACCATCCTTGTGGTTTTGGAACAGGTTAAGCTTAGGTGCATGGGTGAACTGTCTGTCACAGAGACATCCAGTCAACCAATCACATGCATTCAGTTCAATGCAGTTCAGTGAAAGGAGAAATTCGGTCAAATGTCCGCCAAATATGATGCAAATGTTGTCCCCACACGTCTCAATATTTGCCATTGACAATGAAAGGAGAAATGAGGTGAAATGTCAGCCAAATAAGACGTAAATTTGTGGCAACACAAACTATTAAATGCCATTGACAATTGACAATGAAGGGAAAACCTACGTCATATGTAGATGAGCAAATCGGCTGACCAGTCACCTACATTCAGTTGTTCACGAGAAGATGTATGATGATGATGTATAATGATAAGTTCGCCCCTCACTTCACACAGGTGTGATTTGTATCCTCAATTCCGTGGTACACAGACACAGAAAGCATGGCGATAGCTAGCTAATAATCGTTACAATCGATTATTTGCCTTTGCAAAACGTTTGGATACCAATTATTTGCATTGCAAATCGATACTTTTTGAGAGGTTTGGTTTGTTTTCTTACCTTATTATGGGCAAACTAGTCCATTCCATGAGCTATTTTGCTCCGTTGTGTTGTGTCAATTTAAAAAATACAAAATAAATAAAAAAAGTTGAATGATTCTGACAGTTTATTTAGTTTCAGGAAAACTCATGCGGTTTTATTTTTAATAAAAAATGTCAATTTTGTCTTGTTTTCAAGGTTCAAGGTTATCTTTATTTGGCCCCCCCTGGGGAGAAATTTGTCTTGGAGACAGAGTCACAGCTGCATACAAATAACAGACACGTTCACATACGAAAAGAAAAAACACCATGAAACACCCACATACACAAAACAGAGATATTGCACACATTCCCTTGATAAAGTGCAACTATAGTCATTAAAGTGCATTCGGCAATCCCTGATTGAGCATTTTCGTTGACAGGGGAACAAAAGAGTGTTTAAATCTATTATATACACATCGTGGAGTTCTATACCTCCTACCGGATGGCATTAGCTCGTACTCTCGGTACAGTACATGCAAGGGGTCAGATACAATATTCCGAGCCTGTCTCACCACTGCTTGTTCAAAGATGGCCGTGATGGGTGGGGTGGACATGCCCATGATCTTCCCAGCCTATATGTTTGCTAGCCTATTTACTTTGTAGACGTTGGTGTATCTTAGAACACAGTGTTGTAACATGCGTGTGCCAGCTCAGGTCCTCATCGATCTGTACTCCCAGATATTTATATGAGGGGACCTGTTTGATGTTATGGTCATGGACACTAATTATACTGTGGTCTCCTATGGACCTGGGGTCCACTATGACCTCCTCTGTTTAGTTTACATTTATTTTCAGATGGTGTAGATCACACCACTCTATAAACTTGTCTACTCCCTCTGTATGGCTGAGGATGTTATTATCACTCTTGAGCAGACTAAGTATCACAGTGTCATCGGAGAACTTGATAACAAATTGATTTGGATGTGAGCTGACACAGTCGTCCGTATACAAGGTAAACAGAAAAGAGAAACTGACTGTTCCTTGAGGCACCCCTGTACTACTCAGTGTCTCCTCTGAGAACACCGAGTTAAATCTCACCCTCTGTGGTCTACTAGAGAGAAAATAAAAATACCATTTCATTATAAAGGGATTCACATTTAACTGAGCTAATTTACGCAACAGAATATCTGGTTGTATAGTGTTAAAAGCCGAGCTGAAAACGATAAAAAGTAATCTGGCGTATGCCACCTTACTTTCCAGGTGTTTCAAAGTGAGATGAGCTACTGTAGATATTGCATCGCATGTACTGCGTTTCTTAGAATATGCAAATTGATACTGGTCTAGCTGGGGTCCTATACCTCCTTTCGGAATTCCTCTGTCAGGATCCTCTCCAGTGCTTTTACTACATTAGATGTTATAGCCACAGGCCTATAATCGTTATTCTCTAGTGGACATGCTTTCTTCGGGATTGGGACTATCACTGATTTTCTCCAGATCTCAGGCACTGTATGCGAGTCTAGTGACAGCTGGAAAAGCCTGTGCCATGCTGGGGCTAATTCCTCAGCACACGTCAACAGGAAAGCATGGATTCCGTCTGGCCCTGTTGCTTTATCGGTCTGTATGGTTTTAAACACTTTACAGACGGTGTCCTGATTTATTACCATCCTGTTATTAACAGCATCACAGTTCAGTTCAGTTTTGACTAATTTGTGTGGAAAGAAGATCCGGTGGGTATGCCTACCTGCACGACTGAATCACTGCGGTTCGCGTTGAGTAAAAAAAACGATCTGATTGGACCAAAACTGTACACCCACTCCTGAAGCGTGTTATTGGAATGCTGTTGAGCCACGACGGGGATGTAAACAAATGGATTTGATGTTGTCCGCTTGTCACTAAAAACATACACAATGGACGTGTCACGTGTTTGAGGGAGACACTTTAGAAGACAGTGTCTGTGTCTGGGACTGCTCGTATGCGAGGCTGCAGCTGGGTGCATCTCAAACAGCGTGACTTACAAACGAAACCTTGCAAGATGTCCCCGCGAGAGTTGGGGACGCCAAAGTACTGCTTCAGTCTATCTCCGACTAAATTAGTAACTTTATAAAATCTTATTCGTCTTAAAAGACGAAAATAAAACCGCATGAGTTTTCCTGATGTCATAAACTGTCAGAATCTGCTTTTGTTGCGTTGGTTTGGTTTGTGCTAAAAGACTGACTTTGAGAGCAACTTTTCTATTTGAACTTTTCTATTTGAGAGCAACTTTTCTATTTCTTAAATTGCTAATAAAAAACACAACGGAGCGAAATAACTCATGGAATGGACTAGTTTGCCCATAATAAGGTAAGAAAACAACCCAAACCTCTGAAAAAGTGGTCTTACCCTTTAACACGATATAATTTATCACATATTTGATCTGTAAACGCTGTGGCGAGTTTGTCCCTCGAGTCAAGAGAGTTTGTTTTGTTTCAACAATAATATAATGTCCATCCATCCATCCAATCCATCTTCAACCGCTTATCCGTAGTCGGGTCACAGGGGAAACAGCTCCAACAGAGAGCTCCAGACTTCCCTCTCCAGAACAACTTTAGATAAGATTATTCTTATTCTTATTTGGGAGGCAGTATAGACACCAGGATTAGGCTACTGCATGCTTTGGGGCAAGACCGGGAACGAACGCCACATGGCGATTGTTTACGTCAGCTGACGAAAACAGAGCTATGACATCACACGTAGATTTCCACTCTGGAAATCTCTCTGCCTCACTTTGTGAGGGAGAGCGAGTGCATTCTCCGGAAGCACCGTCAGACTCGCGTCTGTCGATAGCAGCCGCGGCAGTGTTTCCGCATTTGTCCGACACCCTACCCCAAACCTAATTCTAACCTCACAGGGAAGCCATGGGTGAGTTTTAACCAGCCACGCTGATATCCTGCCCCTAACCCTAACCTCAAAAGGGAAGCCATGGGTGAGTTTTAACCAGCAACGCATGTTGGGAGCCACGGGCGAGTTTTAACCGGCCACGTATGTGTCTTAACCGGCAACGCATGTCGTGAGTTTTAACCAGCCACACATGTCTGTAGCGCAGAGGAAACACCGCCGAGGTGGTTATCAGCAGTTGCCGCGTCTGGACCGGCGGTGGAGGAAACAGTGCCGCGGCACGTGCCGCGGCACGGTCTGGCGTCTGGCGCTGCTGCCGGAGAATGCACTCACTCCTTCTGCACTTTGTCGCGGTTTCAACCCCCGATAGCGCCGTTGCCGTCTGAACGGATATTTGATTTTGCCGTTTGCTTGAGAGACCGACTAGTCGACAAAATAACCGCTGTCCTGGAGTGGTTCTCTTCTCAACTAGTCCCTCCCTGACATTGTAGTCTAGTTTTTATTTGTTGACCAAATTATCAGTATATTAAAGTCATAGTTTTAAGACATCATGGCTTAGTTTTAATCTGGAAGTGACAGCTCCACTCATCAGAGTCCAGGTCCATCGCCTCACCCACCCTCCAGAGGGTGGGGCACAGCTGGGGCGGCTGATGGAGGGGAAAGGATTAAAGGAACTGCTTGGGATAACGTGTTCCTTCCACGTGCTGTGTCCAACCGGGGAAACTCCCCCCTTGTCAGGTGAAAAGAAGAAGCGGCTTGGACTCCTCATGCATTAAATGAAGCATGAGTTCAGTCCGTTGCTCTCCCCAGGTTGGCAGAGGGAGAAAAATGGGTTACAAAAAGTATATTAAGTAAAAGTCCGGAATTCAAAATATACTTCAGTAACAGTACAAAAGTATTGGCAAATAGCCAGTCTACAAGTTCACAAAGTGTCACATTGTGAACTTGTAGATCTGCTATTTTGAAATGGCCGATATGTATAGGGCTGAAGTGTTTAATGTATGTTTTGTAATAATAATAATCAAAATCTACAAAGTAACTACTGTAGTAACTATACATTTTCAAATAAATGTAGTGGAGTAAAAGTAGCCTATACAATATTTGGATCCGAGATGTAGTGGAGTAGGCTATACAGTCCGGTACAGTACTGAAGTAAATTGTCTTTCCACCACGGCAGACACACATGGTTCTGACAGCAACTCCAGAAAAAAGGCTCGTCCAAAAGGAACCATCCTATAATTAGCGACTCCGTGTCCATGATTTGGAGAGAGCCGGGCAGAAAACCCTCTTATCTCCATATTATCTGTGTCACACAGAAGCATCAAAAGCAGCAGATCTACAAGCTTGAAACGCAGCGCGAAGTGACACACTTTGTGCTTGTAGATCTGCTACTTTTGCTATTTTTGAATTTGCATCCTGAAGAGTATCAGTTTTGTGCAGAGAGGATTATGCGTTCTTCTCCCTCTCGCTCCATCTAGCACAGTGGTTCCCAAACTTTTCATGTCTCCCAAATTGACACTGATGAGCCCGCGGACCCCCATTTGAAAAAGATATGCCATCCCCGGACCCCATGCACTTTGGGAACCACTGTTTTACAAGAACTGTTCAACTCCTTCGGGAATATCACGTTGGGGCCTTTTGGAAACGTTTTGAAATGTTACTCACTAGACTGTCACTCATAGGAATGATGAGAGTTGTTTGAAATGTTAGGCTACATTTACAGTGGCAGCCAAATCCATTTAAACTGGCAGGCAAATCCATTTACACTACAGCCAAATCCATTTACACTGGCAGCCAAATCCAGCCTGAATCAAATCTGTGCCACATCCAGATTGGAATTTGATTTGTTTTTTTTTTTTCTCCCAGACAGTATAGACACCTTGGTGTGGTTGTTATGTGCAATGATGTCTTCCCTTTGTATTTAGGGTTTCTTCCTGGAGGCTGAAACCTTGAAGAAAAAAAACAGTGATATAGTGACATCACAATCTTCCCCTCCCCTAACCCCTCCCCCTTTATCATACAACCACAGCTGTGGGTGCAGCTTCAGTTCAGGTGGATCACCACCCACCAGGCAAACCAGGCATGCTTAATGAACTGGTGGGCGTGTCAACATAAAAACGTAATTTTAACAAATACTGTACACTTTTTCAAAAACAAATTAATAATAATAATAATAATACTCTATTCCTACTCTCACCTATGGTTATGAAGTGTGGGTCATGACCGCGAATACAAGCGGACAAAATTAGTTTTCTTCAACGGGTGGCTGGCATCTCCCTTAGAGATAGGGTGAGAATTTCAGTCACACAAGAGAGACTCGGAGTAGAACCGCTGCTCCTTTGCCTGGAAAGGAGCCAGCTTAGGTGGTTCGGGCATCTGGTTAGGATGCCTCTCGGGTGTCTCCCTATAGGGAGGTCCTCGACGCACGTCCCACTGGGAGGAGACCCCGGGGGCAGACCAAGGCGCAGTTGGACTCACTGGCCTTGGAACGCCTCGGGATCCCCCAGGAGGAAGTCACTAATGTTGCTCTGGAGAGGGAAGTCTGGAGCACTCTGTTGGAGCTGTTGCCCTCATTTTAAATAAGTCTAAACACAAACAAGTCACATGGAATGCAATTTTTACAAATGCGACTTGAGACACATTCAGAGGTGGTTTCAAATTTTTCAGGAGATCCGTCTCAGCCTGAACACAGCAACCTGATCTAAATCGCTTTTGTGTTTCACACCAGGCAGTTTTTAAGTTGCTTGATTCAGTATTTAGATATTTGATATTCATTATTCTATCAGACATGCCCCCTTCCTATATAAACCCATTGTAACTTCAAACATTTTAACCATAAAAAGATAAAAAAGGGGTCCAAGGCACTCTGTTCCATTCTCGTGAAAAAAAAGCCTTTATTGGCATGGCATGGCAAAGATCATTAAAATGGACCAACACTTTTCGGCTACAAGGCTGTGTCAGGCTCCATTTTAACCGTGATGGAGTCATTGAAAACAGCCGGTTCTGGTGACTGATATTGTCCTTCTAATACGTGAGGAGACCATTCTAATTACTTAAGTTAATTTGTATAATTAAGCTAAATAAAATGTATTGACGTAACAGAAGTGTTAAAAATGTAAATTTATTTTCTTTTTCTCGATGAGTATAGACACTTTGTGAACTTGTAGATCAGCTATTTTCAAACATGATTGCACTACTACCCGGTCGACTATACAGGCAACATCTGGCCAATCAAAGATTCATTGGTAGTCGGGGACCTCGACACATTTGGCCAATCAGATTCCTTCTTAGTCGGGGACGTTGAGGCCTCGAGTGTTTTATTAGCCGACGATGGTGCAGCGGAGTGTGAAGGACACCAAACCCAAGGTCACACACACACACACACACAAACACACACACACACACACACACACACACACACACACACACACAAACACGTGGGGGGGGGGGGGGGGGGGGGCTAAGCTGTGTGGAAAAAAATCCATTATACAGTCAGTGACACTATAACAGCACCGTCCCAAGTGACAGTGACATGAAGGCCATATCGGAGCCAGAGAGGGGGGGGGGGGGGGGGGGGTTGCCAGGAAACAGGGGGCAAAGCAGCTAAACACAAGATGACAAGCCTGTCAGTGAATGCTGCGCTGCCACACACACACACACACACACACACACACACACACACACACACACACACACACACACACACACACACATTTATTAATATTGTTAGTAGTAGTAATAGTAGTATGTACATACTAATGTCTTAAAGGTCCTACAACTTTTTTTGTGTGTTTTTTTGCGCTGCCCATATGTGCTCTCAGGAACAGCTCAACTGATTTGGTCATATGAATGATGCCATCTGTATCACCCTATACTGTACTTTGTATAATTCCTTCATTCTTCAGTTCCAAGTTTGCATTTCCACTTTGTTTATTTTCCAAGCTGGCATTGGAATGGAAACAAGCCTGGGTTTATCTACAGCAGTATTATAATGACTTGAAGATTAAATAACTTGCATATCAGCAACCCCACACCACCTCAGGACATTGTGGTACTGCAGCTAAAACTATACTTTAGAAGCCAGACAGAAGTGAAATGAACTGGTTATATCAGAGTGGATTTAGAAATGACCCCGATTTAAAAAAAAACACTAGTGGACATGGAAATGACCCCAGGAGTAACGGGAAAGCATTTGTGTCATTTCAGATTTAGAACCAGGTCTTACATTAGTTAAGAGAAGAACCTTTCCTACTTCAGAGGGATGGTATTAGTTGCTGTCCTGTTAGCACACACACAGACTCGCACACGCACGCACAGACAGACAGATAGACAGACAGACAGACAGACAGACTGGTTCTAAAGTGCTTCTTGGAAGCGAGTCAACAAATGGCTGAGTGTGGAGTTCAATCTGATTTGATCTTGCCCAGACCAGCTTCTGTAACACGTACACGTACACACACACACGTGCAGACACACTCACGCAGGCACACACGCACGCACACACGAACAAACATGCGCACACCGCTGCGAAGAATGCTGACAGGCTGGCCTTGTCTGTGGATGTCAGACACACCTTGATTGGTTTATGCCTGTGATTTAAGGTCTGCAGTACTGCTGCAGAGCGCACGCACACACACACACACACACACACACACACATGCATGTGCGTCGCGTGTGTCGCGACCAGACTACGGATCAGCGGTTGAAGATGAATGGATGGATTTTATGTTTGGTCATTTTCAGATGACTAAAATAGGACTAAAACTACACCAATCATTGCTGTCAAAATCAAACTGTCATGTGTGAGATGAACTGTCCCGACCCATTGATTGGGGAACAGCTCTGTATTAGTCTATATTGAACTGGATAAATCACAGATATTGATGACAACTGTCCCATAAACGCACGGCTCTATATGACACTATTTGTGCACCCATTGATTTGTAGCGGTTGCCACTTTTTCCAGGCACGGTCATCCTGCTATAACGTTTCACGTTGCATCCACAACCTTGTTCTTTGGTCATGACCCACACTTCATGACCATAGGTGAGAGTGAGAGTATAGGAACGAAGATTGCTTGGGCAAGCAGAGAGGTTTTCCTTCTGGCTCAGCTCTCTTTTGTCACAACTGTGCGGTACAGCGACTGCAATACCGCCCCCTGCCGCTCTTGATTCTCTGGCTGATCTCCTCCTCCGTTCTCCCCTCACTTGTGAACAAGACCTTGAGGTAGTTAAACTCCTGGGGTAATTTCTCAATACGCACAATAAAAGCACAATATCGCGAGAATACTGCCCACATGAATTCAACAGCCCAGCTATAATGATCTTAAATCACTTTATTTCAGATTGTTTTTTTAGTAATAGTATAAGATAAACATTGCATAGACTTTAGTCACTGTACAATACTTCATTGGCGGCACTCTATATACACACATCTCTGTTTCCGGGTACGACATACGCAGTTACAGCACAGTTGGTTGCCTATTGAATTCAGTTACCTCCCGTCACTGATCTAACGGGTAAGGACTAGTCATTATAGTGAATGAAAACGAATGAAATAACGAAAACTTTAAACGGAACTAAATACAAAACTACAATAACTAACTGAGATTGTAGTATGTGTTTACAAAACGAACTAAAACTAATTATAGATAAAAATTAAACGCTTAGTTTTTATTTATTTATAGGGTTTTTGGGTTGATATATGAATGACATAATTTATTGATTTAGCCGTACCAGATGTGTGAATACATATTATATTTGGTAACAAACATTGCCTTGTCCCTTGTGATTGGCGCATCACCCCATAGTGATGATTTGATTGGCTGAGCAAAGTACATAATGAAGATAAAAGTGAGGGCAGAACAGTGAAGACGGCAGAAGTGATTGAAATGAAGCAGAATGCCACCAGAACATCCATCTATCTTGCCCGTTGTGGGCATCAAGCGTTATTACACGAGACCGTCACAAGATTCTAATGACCAAAAATAGGAACACAAGGAGAGCACGAGGACGTTACACAGGGAACCATCTAGAACACAGAGAGAGCGAGGTCATTGGTATAAAGATGTCACTCCACAGGCCAGTCAGGTGCCATTGAAGCACATGGGAGGCCTTAAAAACAACAGACCTCCCAAAATAAAAATGGCCAGGCTACTGCTTGGCCTCACATCTACAACTCACCTCCAGTGGAGCAGAACTCCAACTGTTCACCAGAGCAGAAAAACAGTTTTTTTTCTCCTTTATGTGTTTCTGGTAAGTTCATGTGGAATGGTCATGGTCACACATACTCATACTGTATACTAGTGGAGAAGTACACAGTATCATTTTATGTGGTCTAAGCAGCGTTTAAAAAATAAATACATCAGAGAATCTCAATTTCCCTCAATGTCTAACATAAAAAAATGTTTGTGTGTGTGTGTGTGTGTGTGTCTCTCCACCAATCAGAGGGCAGATGAGGAGGTGGTGGTGGATCAGGGCGGAGCCAACATCCACTATGAGAAGGAGGAGCTTGAAGGTGAGTGACAGGTCTCCTGAGGGATGCCACAATCTGACCATCAATCAGCAAATATCGATTATTCTGACGATTATTTATCGATTACTCGACAGCCCCCCTCCCAAAAAATAAATAAAACTATAATATTATTATTATTATCCTGCCACACTAATAGCCAGCGCAACAGCCCATCCTTTGTCCACCTTCTCCTACCAAACCACACCGTTTGCACACATCTCACCATGCACAACACCAACAGCATGCCTGTCCAGACATCAACCACTACTTTGCATCCATGCAACTGTCATATTTACAATACCCATTTATATGAAAGAACACATTCTTGCGCAACATCACCAGCCTACGCCAAAATCGTCATCACTTTGCCGACTTACGCCAACTACGTTCACTTCATGGGGCCAGTCCAATGGCGCATTGTAGTTTACGGCCTTTAATCACAGTGACACACGCATTACACGAAATTCTAGTTATTATTATATTATTATTATTATTATACAACTTTTCATGCAGAATATTATATGCACATGGTCACATAACATTACATGTTGAGTGCTGTCTATGCTTTGATGGTTACAGTTTTAGAACCAGTTTTGATGAGTAAACTTTGTTGCAAGGAGTTACATTGGTGTGACCGTGACATGTCCTTAAAACTGTTTTGTTGCAAGGAGTTACATTGGTGTGACTGTGAAATGTCCTTAACTTAAAACTGTTTTGTTGCAAGGATTGGTGTGACTGTGAAATGTCCTTAAAACTGTTTTGTTGCAAGGAGTTGCGACTAGTTAATTGCATTGGTGTGACATGTGATGTCCTTAAAACTGTTTTGCTGCACGGAGTTGCGACTAGTTGCATGTGGTTTGGGCCCAACATTATGATACCTCCGTAGGAGAGCATTTCATCAGCACCTGAATCAGTGCATAACTTATCTCCATACAATACAATGCCCTATACTTCCTCACAAATAGTAGCAAAAATAGACGATCTACAAGCTCACAATGTGTCTCCATGCAACCAACGCATTGTGAATGTGTATAGATCGCCAATTTTGGCTACTTTTAAAAAACAGTTTAAGTAACATAAATGTAGTAGAGATATGTCACTTGTTCATCCCCCGGGTCCTGATCGCAGGCAGTATGCTCAGCATACATGCAGATGCAGTATGTCGATAAGATCATCTTGATAAGCAACCTACCGGTGATTGTCTGTGGGTTTTCATTCAAATATCTCTCTCTCTCTCTCTCTCTCTCTCTCTCTCTCTCTCTCTCTCTCTCCCTCTCTCTCTCTCTCCAGCTCACAGGGTCAAGGTCAGGCAGGTCCATCGTCACCACCGTCCTCGTCACCGCAGGAAAGACAAGAGACCGTCCAGCATCGTCAGCCAGCCCAGCGACGACTCTGAATACCCCCCAAACTCACATGGTACAGTTAAACTATGTTTTAATGTTTTTAATTTGAAAACTTTGAAAGGGACATTCTGCACAACAGGTAGGTTAACTTTTGGTACTTTAAGTAGTAAGTACCGCCATAAGACGCGTTCAAAAGCTGGCCAAGTTAACCAAACAGAAGAGAAGTTATTTCTTTATTCAACTCGAGCCAACATAGCATAGAGTATAGCACTGATAATGCCACAACTCCCACACAGGTAAAAGTGCTGTCCCACACTTTTACCTGTCCCCCTATCAACATTGGCAGGCGGGAACTAACATTACGGTGCATGTTAAAGCAAGGGGACCTGTCATATAGCCTGCTTTTTACTGGTATAAGACATAAAGAAACTATATAGCTTATTTTGTTACTTTACCTTTACTATGGTACCCTATGCATTTCTAAAAGACAATGCCAGTATTAGTCTACACACATATTAATCTATACATATTAAAATCTTTCTATGATCATTTTAAAATACATTTATTTTCTTTATAAAGAACCAGGTGTGTTTTCCACAAATAAAATGAGTCTTGAAAAATGGGGGTCGTCTTATAACCAGAGTCGACTTATATTCTGTACAATACGGTACATTTTGAAGCGAATACTTTTGTACTTTTACTCAAACAAAATGTTGAATTCCGGATGTTGAATTTACTTAATTAACCACATGAACTTTGCACTTTGCACTTTGCATGTTGGGGCTAGTCGTTAATGAAGCAATGAAGGACATAATCAATACCACACTCACACACACACACACACACACACACACACACACACACACACAGCGCCCGCAGGGCTAACAGAATCGACCGGCACGCTAATTACATACCGACGACAGAGAACAGTTCAGCACATCTCGTGAGCGTGGATGGCTGACATAATGTGTGTGCGTATGTGCGTCCGTATGTGCGTCCGTATGTGCGTCCGTATGTGCGTGCGTGCGTGTGTGCATGCGTGGATGTCAAGGTGCAGGTCGTCTCATACAGTATGTGATTGACCTTCCAGTAGTACACAGTCTTTATGTAACTCAGAGAGGCTACAAATGGAACCAAATTAACCCGTAATGGAGTTACATTAACCACTTATACGACTCTGGAGTACTGCCAAAGAATAGCGGTTGTGACGCGCGGTGAGCTTTGTATATGGTATGTTATCATACATATATTTGTAAACTAGTAACAAGTTGTGAGCGAACATTTCGTGCGCAGTTTAGTTGGGCAAGTCATAGACCATTCATAGAGTATTAATATGCACTGTCCCGTCCTGATGAGCATAGACATGAATAATAAACGTAATCGTCCAAATGAACGTAGAAATGAATGATAAAACCCACCTCAGTAACAGTGTTCTCTGTTTGGCAGTAATAATTTGTTCTCTGTTCCCATTGGCTCCCGTGTAGACACGCCCTCCCAGCGGGTCCAGATCATCCTGGGGTCAGAGGAGGACGCCGAACACGTCGCTCACGAGCTTTTCACCGAGCTGGACGAGATCTGTGTGAAGAACGGCAAGGATGCAGAATGGAAGGAGACGGCTAGGTGAGAGCTGATCTACAAAACATCTGAACTATAGAAGCTAGGAGACCTAAAGCTGTACTACAAAACAAGACTATACACTCTTCCAGCAAGTACCAGTCAACTTACAGTCTCTCTCAGAAAGAAAGAAAGAAAGAAAGAAAGAAAGAAGAATTCGAAATCCAAAGGATCTGAGAGAGACTGTAAGTTGACTGGAAATTAATGTGACCTCTCTCTCTCTCTCTCTCTCTCTCTCTCTCTCTCTCTCTCTCTCTCTCTCTCTCTCTCTGTATTACTAAACACCTACACTGTACTAAATGGTCCAACCCTGTGCAGGTGGTTGAAGTTTGAGGAGGACGTAGAGGATGGAGGGGAGAGGTGGAGTAAACCCTACGTGGCCACGCTGTCTCTACACAGCCTGTTTGAGCTGCGATCCTGTCTGATCAACGGCTCTGTTCTGCTGGACATGAGAGCCGACTGCATCGAGGAGATAGCAGGTGATCCATCTATCCGCACGTTTTGAATGGCATCAACGCACAGAAAGGGCCAAAATCCCGTTCAATCAGAGCATTGGATGCTCTCGGTAGACGTCCTCTGACCTGCCAAGATCTCAGTAGGCTGCTTTCGTTCCTTTGACCACGGCTACTGTTTTGACAGCGACGACGCACGTTGTCAACTGACGTACATGGCTGGTTAAGACTGACATGAGGTTAGGGGACTCATGTGGCCGGTTAAGACTGAGGCTAGGGTTAGGATTATAGAGTTATAGGATAACATTTTGTGTTAGGGTTAGTAATGTCGGACAGTGCGCGTCACCACTGTCTAAACCAGACCTGGGCATTGTACGGCTGACTCTGACCGCGAAAGATTACTTGACAATTAGAAAATAAAACATACTTTCATTACCATATGGGTGGACTAAAACAGCATTGCTTTTATTTTGAAGCCCATGTATTCTCACACTGCACGCAATCTGCACGTCAACTGTGTACGTGAATTGTGTGTGATTGAGAACCTGTCTTCCTTCCTTCACCTTCCTTCCTCATATGCGAAAATGTCGGCTTTTTTTCTGATTTATTGGTGAACAACAGCGTCGGTGAATGAATGCAAATAGCCATGAAGCTCATGCTAAGCATGCAGCTCCACAACACGGTAGGGCAAGCGCATGATTACCAAACTTCCTCGCAGGAGGACAAGTTAAATCCCATTATGCTTATTGCTTTATTTAATCCGAGCTCTAACCCGCCTCGCCGTTAAAGTTAACTTAAGATGTCTTAACTGATGCTGCATCATGCGGCGGTGTTGCGCCCCGAATGTGGCATCATGCTTCTGAAGTTCAGAACGGTTGGGCGATGCGCCGTGAGCTTGTGGATCGTCTGTTTTCGGCATGCGAGTCGACACCGTTGTACCACAAAGTAAATCTGGCAGAACGTGCACACATCAATGCCTGCCAGGGTGCCAAGTCTCAACAATATCATCACTGGTTGGCTTGTTATTGTGTTTTCAGAACATTGTTGTTAAATGGTTGTGAGTGACTCAACACTCATCTCACGCTGATAGTAGGCTAAGCAGTGCGCCATGTGGTTTGTGAAAGTGGCACCTCCAGGGTCCTCCGTATGGAAGAACAACTATTAAAAGAGATACCTCTTTATGTTCTTATAGTATTTACATGACTTGTAACTTAAACAAAAACATAGTTTTCAACTGGGAAAGGAAACGTCTCAAGCATGCAAGTACAAAGTTAAAAATTGATATTATGCATAATTAAGTTCAGCCTTTTGGCCCGGCCCTCCAAACTATTTTCTGTTTCTAATGCGGCCCCTTGGGAAAAATTATTGCCCACCTCTGGTCTAAACAGTAGCCATGATCAACGCACAGAATGCAGCTGATTTTCTCCAAAACGTCACAATATAACGCTTCACGCTGGAGACGGTGGCGGTAGCGGTGGCGGTCTGTCTGTCTGTCTGTCTGTCTGTCTGTCTGTCTGTCTGTCTGTCTGTCTGTCTGTCTGTCTGTCTGTCTGTCTGTCTGTCTGTCTGTCTGTCTGTCTGTCTGTCTGTCTGTCTGTCTGTCTGTCTGTCTGTCTGTCTCAGTCAGTCAGTCAGTCAGTCAGTCGTATACGGATTTGCCGCACCCGCCTAGTGCATTTAGCGGAGCTGTTGACAGAGCTGTTGACAATCACAACAAAACTGTCCCACATTGCTGGCTTTGATTTGTTGTTGTCTCCACCAGCCAAAGGCATGGGGACAGTACTTTTTTTGTTTTGCGTTTCACCTCGCTCGCTCAAGGGGGCCGCCATGATTTCATTAATACAGCCAGTGGTGTGTGTGTGGGTGTGCGCTGTCGGGATTGGAGAGAGAGAGAGAGAGAGAGAGAGAGAGAGAGAGAGAGAGAGAGAGAGAGAGATGGCATGTCGAGGTGCTTGACGAGACCCAGCCCTCATGTGACTCTGTTCAACAGTCTTTAGAGACCATCTGGACTTTAATGTAATAATTACAATGCATGCTGGACTCTCTTTTTTTAAACCTATTTTTAAATGTGAAGGGTTTAATAATATAATAAAGCTCGGAACATCACGGGTAATTTCGGGTAACTGCATTTCAGACGATTCCGAAAGAGACCGTGGCAATTTGAAATCCCCGAGAGGGACAAGTCAATGTTTTTGGCCCCAAACCGGCTCGGCTCTCGGTTCGGTTCCCGGGTGCACCCGTGCTGCCCTAGTCTAGTCCATCCATAGTACATGTGATGTTGTCAGTGATGTTGGACAGATGCAGCACGCGTCACTTTGTTTTTCCTTCAAATAATAAATTGAGGCTCTAATCTCTTTAGTTGGTGTATAAACTTGTTTTCTCATTTCCACACGCTCTCGCTCTCTCTCTCTCTCTCTCGCTCTCTCTCTCTCTCTCTCTCTCTCTCTCTCTCTCTCTCTCTCTCTCTCTCTCTCTCTCTCTCTCTCTCTCTCCCTTTCCCGGCATATTATAGTCATTTAGGTAAAACAGACCAGATCTCAGTAAGGATGTCTGGCAGTTGTTTTGCTAACAAACTTAATAAGACACGCATTAGTCTGCATCCACACACACACACACACACACACACACACACACACACACACACACACACACACACGCACACGCACATGCACACACACACACACACACACACACACACACACACACACACACACACACACACACACACACACGTTCCGCTTGTTACCTCTGTTTCAAATGACTGTACTTTGTCACATGCGACTAATGTTTATCGGGGGAGTCATTAGTCGAGTGCATTATTGTAATTAATTGAATTGTCTTGTTAAGTGGCACACTGCATCAAAAGTAAAGCCTCTCACATCTAAAAACACATGTTAAAATCAGACTGTAATGATGCAGAAGTGTGTTGGCGTTGGCGTGCTGTTGCTTTGTGAGTAACTCATTTCTGTGTGTGCGTGCGTGCATGTGCGCGCGCGCGTGCGCATTGGCAGACATGGTCCTTGACCACCAGGAGGCGTCCCATGACGAGCTGAACGACAGCGTGAGGGTCAGAGTTCGCGAGGCTCTGCTGAAGAGGCACCACCACCAGCACGACAAGAAGAAGAGCACCCTGCTGCCCATGGTGCTGTCACTGGCCTCTGGGAGCCTGTCTGAAGCTCATCTACCGGGTAAGTAACCCCGTCCGAACCTCATCCACCAGGTATGTTTAAGTGCTATATGCGGTTCTGACTGCAATGGGAAGTTCATTCCACAGTTTGGGACCCCGTGGAGCGGGGTTTGGAGGGTTGGTATACAGACTTATATTTGTGCGGGCAGCGACCGCGGGAGCCAATGGAGGGAGCGCAGAAGGAGGGAGAATTTGTCTGGTTGAAGACGTGCTTCAAGCGTGCTTTGTTTTGACTGTATAAGTGAAGTATAGGCCTATATTGTTTCCAGACAGATGTGACACACAGGGCCTGATTTCTAAAACGTGGCGTTAGAACTGCCAGCGGGTGACAATCTGCCCCCAAATCAATAGATTTGTTCCAGTTCCAAACTGCCTTTGGAAGCTAGTAAAGGTTGCTGCCGTCATAGATCGTTTTTTATTGGCACTCGGCCAGAAAATAAAGCCGATATATGACTTCTGCCTCATTTTGTGTCTCTCTCCCTCTCTCTCTCTCTCTCTCTCTCTCTCGCGCGCGCGCGCGCACGCACGCACGCACGCAGGCACGCACACAGCGGCGACTCCCCAGCCTCCTTCCCAGACAGACAGACAGAGCGGATCGGCTGCTGACGGACAGGTGGACCTCAGTAAGGTAACCCAACCTTTAAGCCTGAACGTCTAGTCTCACGTAGCCTGACAGAGTCTGGAACTACACCTCCTGGATGCTATATAGGAGTCTGGAACTACACCTCCTGAATGTTATATAGGAGTCTGGAACTACACCTCCTGAATGTTATATAGGAGTCTGGAACTACACCTCCTGAATGTTATATAGGAGTCTGGAACTACACCTCCTGAATGTTATATAGGAGTCTGGAACTACACCTCCTGAATGTTATATAGGAGTCTGGAACTACACCCCCTGAATGTTATATAGAGTTTGTTTTGACAACGTTTGTTTTATATCATCATTACATCACCTTATAGCAACATGAGTTAGACTTTAATATATTAGAGCGCCCCTCACGTCACACGGGTGTGATTTTTCAGTTCCACTCCACTCATGATGAGTGAAAAACGAATGAAATTCACCCAAACACCTCCCTGTACAAAATAACAGCGATGTGGGCAGGCAAACACACCTATACCTTCTATTATGTCAACTGAGCATCATGAAGCTATACCCAAGGACCCACCCACCTTGGACCTGCATTCATCCACAGGATACTATATAATGCATTGGATTCGCCCAAACCCACCACTGCAGCCAGTCCCTGTACATCAAAGGATGTCTGAATTGCTATTAGAGTCCACTTTGAAGTAACACAATACCCGTGTCTTTTTGCACCCATGTGGTCACGTCACGTGTGCGGTGTGCCATGGTGCGTGTGTGCGCACGTGCGTGTGTGTGTGTGTGTGTGCGTGTGCATGCGTGCATGCGTTCACGAGCAAACTTGTAGGTCGGCTATTTGGGGCACAGAGATGTGATGCAGTAGGAGAGCAGACCAAATTCAGATCATTTCTACAGTAGTCCTCTGGACATTCACTAAAAACGCCAGGGCAACAGTAACACGTCCCAGACTCTACTCCCTACTGGCTCCAAAACTATGGAATGTACTTCCCATTGCAATGGGAGTAGTCTGAAAACCCAGTAACCCACCTCTTCAGACTCCATCTTGGCCCGTAGCACTTGCCTTATAGCCCCGACGACCTTACAGACGAAGGCTCAACTTATGTCATTTAGATGTATGTATGTAGACATAGCACTCTATAGTGTATACGGATAGTTTAATTGTACAGAAATGCCACTGTCAGACGGATGTTAGGTTCTTAGCTTACGTATGATTCTCGATGACTATTTTCATGTATTTGATGATCACCATCATGTTGTTCTTCTCTGGAATTATGTATTAATTTACTCTGGCAGTGAATTAGTTGCTATAAAGACTCGGTGTCACGTTATCAGTCTGTTGAATACTTTTATTACGTAGCCTTGTCCTAGTGTTTCCTGTTTTCCCTAGTTACTGTTCTGCCTGTCTCACCTCCCTGTGATTACTAGTTTTCTCCACCTGTGTCCTGTTAGTCTCCCAGCCAATCCCAGTGTTGATTGTTGTTCTGTTGCACCTGTGTCTAGTCTTTATAAACCTCCCTGTGTTCAGTGTGTTCCCTTGTCAGATTATAAATCATTGTTACTGTGTTTGTCCTGCTACACTTTACTGTGAGTTTATGTTAATAAATATATTGGCCTGCTTGGTTCTGCTTCTGGGTCCTCACCTGACACACCGTGACACTCGGAAAGGGATACAATCCAGCCTATAGGGCCTACCAAAATCTCCCGGAGGGGGCGTTAACATATGTGTCACGTGGTAGCGGCCGCCATTTTCGCTGGCTTTTCTGGTTTGTTTACAGTCAGCGACCATCCGTGTGCGTTCTAATTTTTAAACACCAGAGGGAGTTCCACGAGCTCGTTCCTGGCGACAACACAGTGAGCCAACACCGGGATGGAAAGAAAAAACGTCGGCCTCGACATACCTTACATAAGGACAAGCTGAACTTTGAGGAAAAGGAGCGTTAGTGGTGGTAGAAGATCGAAAGCATCCTCTGTCCAGTCAGTGTGTTCATAGGGGTCGAGACCGTCAATATCCTTGATTTTGTTGAGGTAACGCTCCTTTTCCTCAAAGTTCAGCTTGTCCTTGTATGTAAGGTATGTCGAGGCCGACGTTTTTTCTTTCCATCCTGGTGTTGGCTCACTGTGTTGTCGCCAGGAACGAGCTCGTGGAACTCCCTCTGGTGTTTACAAATTAGAACGCAAACGTTGACTGTAAACAAACCAGAAAAGCCAGCGAAAATGGCGGCCGCTACCACGCGACACATATGTTAATGCCCCCTCCGGGAGATTTTGGTAGGCCCTATACGGACTGCAGCTTTTTTTTCTTCTTCTTACCGTGTGACCTCTGACCCTGCAGGTGGACATGCACTTCATGAAGAAGATCCCGGAGGGCGCCGAAGCCTCCAACGTCCTGGTGGGAGAGCTGGACTTCCTGGACCGGCCCATCGTGGCGTTCATCCGCCTGTCCCCGGCCGTGCTGCTGAGCGGCCTCACCGAGGTCCCCATACCGACCAGGTACCACCATTCACTGCTATTGAGAGTAACGAAGTATATAGCGGGGAGTCATAACATTTATTTAACCCATTTTAGGCCTGACGTCGACATTTTTTTAAATGTATTCTTTTCTGAAAAACCTCATGTTTCTATACCAGTAAGACGCGCAAACGCGGGAAGCGAACGCAGCTGAGACCCTGCAGATCATGTCTGTCTGTCTGTCTGTCTGTCTGTCTGTCTGTCTGTCTGTATGTGTGTCTGTCCCGCTGTTACTGTATATGTGGACCTGGCCCCTTTTGTGCCCATATATGGAGCTGAGTGGACCTGGCCCCTTTTGTGCCCATATATGGAGCTGAGTGATTGCTGATGCAACACACTCCATATTTGGATAGCGGGACAGACACACGGACACACGGACAGACATGATCTGCTAGGTCTCATAGTAAGTGCTCACTGCGTTCGCAATCATCAGTGGTTCTCAATATTTCATGTCAAGGACCCCCAGAAATATATGAAATTGGCCGCTGACCCCCCAACTGAAAATGTGTTGTTTCAGGGACCCACCTCCCCAGAAGCAAAGATTTGCTCTGAAAGAGTATATATTCAAAGCTTTGCACCACATATTTTTCACAAATTTTCTAAAATAGCAGACCCACAAGCTCGTAGCGCGCTATGAGCTTGTAGATCTGCTATTTTTCAACACCTGGCTGTGATTTTCTCCGCATCGCATACAGTATATACACACTCTTTGTCTTGGATTGAAATGAACACAGATAATTTCATTGAGCATGTGTTTAATCCGTTGTTTATTTAATCTGTGCATGTCGTGGTATTTAATTAGTAATCTGTTGACACATGGTTGTGTTTATCTCCAGGAGTTCATCCTGCTGTCTCTGTACTGTATACTGTATGTATTATTGAATCGCTATACTAATGTTACCGTGGTTGTCTCCAGGTTCCTGTTCATCCTGCTCGGTCCGGATGGGAAGGCTCAACAGTATCATGAGATCGGACGCTCCATGGCGACCATCATGACCGATGAGGTATTTCATATATTAATGTGGGACATCCTCTTGATCGATGCCCTGCATGTATTGGTTCCCGCAGTACCAATTTGCCGGCTGGCAGTTCTTGATGGTGTCCTGCGCTAGTCTCATTCTCCTGGCTGCTATTTTCTGGCTCACCCTTGGTATTCCCTCATACAGATTATTGTTGGTAACATGTGTACTCTTGCTGATGTTAACCCATTCTGACCTGAGATCAGATTCATACGAGGTTTCCACTGGACACACACTGGTCTGATTAACCCATTCTGACCTGAGATCAGATTCTAAAAAATCTCAGTCGTTCTTCGATTTTTCAAAAATAGCAGACCTACAAGCTCGTATCGCGCCACTCGGTGGCGCGATATGAGCTTGTAGATCTGCTATTTTTCAATAGGTAAAGCATAACATGATGCTAACACCAAAATGGGTGCCCGGTCAGAATGGGTTAAGTACTGCACGCAGCATTCTGGTGTGGCACCCGTCTAGAGACTTCACTGGATGAACCCTCTGCATTAGTTTAGTGCAAAAATGGTGTTGAATGAACAAAAATGTTGTTGAATGAATAACGATGCTATCTGTTCAGTTGATGTTATTTAATGTTTTGGTAAAATGCCCTTGGTTAACGACATGAATGTTTGATTGGAAACAAGCTTTTTTTTAGTTTGTAAATGAAGGGTTTTATAAAAAGTCAAAAAAGTCTCTCTCTCTCTCTCTCTCTCTCTCTGTCTCTCTCTCTCTCTCTCTCTCTCTCTCTCTCTCTCTCATTAGGCTAGCTGTAGAACAGAACTGCAAGCAAACAGCATTAGCTGCGTTAACAGCTTGCTGCTCTTAGCAGAGCTTGGACAGACAGGCACACAGAGGAGTTGGTCCCTAAATAATTCTGTTGTCTGTCGTGGCCATAGTGCTTCTGTGTGTTTTTCCAGGTCATGTTTCCGTGTCTCTGCAGCTGTGTCGCTAGTAGGAGTTTAAAAATCACACCCGTGTGAAGTGAGTGAAGTGAGTGGCGCTAGTCTAACTCATGTTGATTAGTTGATGTAATGGTGATGTAAAGCAAACGTTGCCAACACAAACATGAAACGCCATTAAAAATAAAGAGGCGGTATGACGTCTTGAGGTACATTATGACGTACATTTTCCCTTCATTGGTCAATGGCCTTTACAAAACAAACATTGAACTAAAGACAAACATTAAACCTGCCCCTCAAAAATCACACCCGAGTGAAGTGCTGGGACACTGCTGGCTCCGCCCATAAAACTCAGGCTTTAGTAGGCCTATACTACCTCATGCGCTGTGGAAACAAACCCAGAACACAACAAATTCAGCTTCAGGTTCTGAAAAGTTCTGCTTCCATCTTGGCAGTGGAAAAGTGGCTTACTGTATGTCTCTCTCTCTCTCTCTCTCTCTCTCTCTCTCTCAGATCTTCCACGATGTGGCGTACAAGGCGAAGGACCGCAGTGACCTGCTGGCCGGCATCGATGAGTTCCTGGACCAGGTGACCGTCCTGCCGCCGGGGGAGTGGGACCCCTCCATCCGCATCGAGCCCCCCAAGAATGTCCCCTCCCAGGTTGGTATATTCTTCTGCCTGCACATGCGTCACACGCGTGACGTTTCATTCAGGACGCGGGTCTGTGCCATTTTGAAATATAGGGCTAAACAGTCAGCTGAAACCAGTGGGAACTGTGGTGCAGAAGTCGTCAAAAGTCGGGGTTTGATTTGTTGAAACTTTTTTAGTTTTCGTCGTTAGTTTCATTTAACTGTTGGGAATGAGGCATTGGCCCCAGGTGAAGGAGTTTAAGTATCTTGGGGTCTTGTTCACGAGTGAGGGGAGGACGGGGAAGGAGATCAGCCGGAGAATCGGAGCGGCAGGGGGCGGTGTTGCAGTCGCTGTACCGCCCTGTTGTGACGAAAAGAGAGCTGAGCCAGAAGGCAAAGCTCTCTGTATACCAAGCAATCTTCGTTCCTACTCTCACCTATATGGTCATGAAGTGTGGGTCTTGACCGAAAGAATAAGGTCGCGAATACAAGCGGCCGAAATTTGTTTTCTCCGACGGGTGGCTGGCATCTCCCTTAGAGGTAGGGTGAGAAGTCACGCGGGAGAGACTCGGAGTAGAGCCGCTGCTCCTTTGCCTGGAAAAAAGCCAGCTTAGGTGGTTCAGGCATCTGGTTAGGATGCCTCTCGAGCTCTGGAGAGCGAAGTCTGGAGCTCTCTGATGGAGCTGTTGCCCCCGCGACCCGACTACGGATAAGCGGTTGAAGATGGATGGATGGATGGATGTTGTTTTATCGACTATTCCGTTTTTAAATGCCAGCGGACTACTTTCAAAGGCTTGCGCCAAGCACGGTATAAACAACATACCCATATGTGAGTGATGCTCTTCTTTCCAGTTCCTCTTCATGGCTGGGGAAAGTCCATTTGAGCATCCCTTTTTTATCTCTTATGTAACTGTTGCTGCTGCTTTTGCAGTTCTTCTGACATTACAATAATACTTGACCATAGTGTCATAAAATGTAGGTTCCATAATTCCAATGGTCTCTGGTCCCTAAACAACAATGGTGGATTTGGCCACGCTCCAAAATAGCCGCACGTGTCTCAAAGAATAACCCACGAGGGCTTGTTTCCATTGTGGCGCTTCAATTAATCAAGACAAAATGGCATGCACAGCGTTCAGAAGAGCTAAATGCCTAAAGTGCTGTGATTATGACGCACAGAAACAATAGCAACCGAGGCACTCTAGTGGGAAATTAAAACATCCTCGCCTAGCGAGGAGGAATGGATGATTCATTATCTTCATGCACATGAAGGCTTTTTATTCCCCCACCAGACGACGGTACCTCGGTTGCTAATTGCTGTTTCTTGTGCATCAACTTTTTATCAGCCTTTATACCAAAGCTTTGTTTGGATGTCACCCTCTCAGTTTTTACTGAACCACTGGTTCTCAACCTGTGGGTCGGGATCCCCCAGTGGGGGTCCCCAGATGACAGTGAAGTGATGATTTAAGGACTGTTAAGGCCTTTTAATAACTCAAGACCATTACTGCATCAAAAGTATTCAGCAAACTGGTTCAAACATTGGCCAAATTGTCCAAATTAATATTAGAAAGACACAATAAGCTACAAATCTACAAGCTCACATTCAATTCAGTCAAACTGCATTGAATGCCTCAACTCCTAGTGCTCAACAGGGTGGGGGGGGGGTCGGTCCCCCCAGTCAGTTCATACAGTATATGATTATTTGGGGGGGGGGGGTCTACAGGTCAGTTCATATATGATTATTTTGGGGGGTCCCCAGTTCATATATGATTATTTTGGGTGGTCCCCAGTTCATATATGATTATTTTGGGTGGTCCCCAGTTCATATATGATTATTTTGGGGGGGTCCCCAGTTCATATATGATTATTTGGGGGGGGGGGGGGGGGGTCCTCAGTTCAAATATGATTATTTTGGGGGTCCCCAGTTCATATATGATTATTTTGGGGGGTCCCCAGTTCATATATGATTATCTTGGGTGTCCTCAGTTAACTGGGGTGGAAAGGTCATGCATGTCTATACTCTCTATTAATGCAGGAGAAAAGGAAGACTCCTGGGGTTCCAAACGGGACAGTGTGTCCGGTAGACGATGAACCTCATCCTGAACATCACGGACCAGAGCTGCAGCGGACCGGAAGGTACAGTACAGTACAGTATACCCTGGGGGTCCCTGGAACAAACAATTTTGAGACGGGGGTCGGCGCCGGCTAAATACATAATATTATGTTTGGAACCACTGACGGAAAACTGTCATGATAGACATTTGTAGAATGTTACAGGATTACCGCCATGAAAAAGTATTCCGTTACGTTACAAGATTACCTTCTGAAAAATGCATTATCGACCGGAGTGTTGTGGAGCTGTGCCAGGCTTGCTTCCCCATGACTAATTTGCATTGACTTCCATCAATAAATCAAAATATAGTGTGAATACTTCCACAGCCTTACTAAAGGACAAACTCTCTGTCTTCTCTCAATCTGTCATTTCGCACATGTGCGACAACGGAATGTAAACGAGACCAGCCGTGTGTCACACCAAAAATGATGACCTATTGAATACGGTAGATCAGAATGATCATGAAATCACCACAGACTGCAAAACATGTGTCACTGACTTCCGTGTAACACCTGTGTTGCAACGGTGTTGCTTGCAGCCGTTCACTCCTCCGTTGACAGAGAGCTCATTAATTCAGGAAACAAAATGTGTCCGATAGATTCTTTATCCCTTGTGGCAACAGAAAGAACAGGGAAATACCGGCATAGCCTATAATTCTTCAATGTAACTAAGTGACGCCTTTGATTTTGGAAAAGGCATAACTGATTACTCTAATTGCAAAATAATCAGTTAGGTTACTCCGTTACCCTAAAACAGTAATGCCATTAACCCCAACACTGTTCCTCACTGACTATACGTCATGCGTTGTGTTCCTTGCAGGCTGTTCGGTGGTCTCGTCCTGGACGTGAAGAGGAAGCTTCCGTTCTACATCAGCGACTATCGGGACGGGATGAGCTTGCAGTGCGTGGCGTCCTTCCTCTTCCTGTACTGTGCCTGCATGTCGCCTGTCATCACCTTCGGAGGTCTGCTGGGAGAGGCTACGGAGGGACGCATCGTAAGAGAGACACTGTTTTGCATATACTGTATATTAGGGATATCCGATATTGACCCTTTGGTCGATATCGATATAGCGATATTGTCCAACTCCCTATATTTTCCGACACCGATATCAACTGATATATGCAGGCTTTTTCAGCAAACGTCAACTAATTGTCAGGTGACATCCCATAGATGTTGGCCTATTTGACAGGGCAGAAGCATAATTACCTCGATGCCTATAACACTACACTGCTACAGTGTTACACAAAAGCATCTAGATCTAGTACCTTTTCTATGTTTGAAGTTTAATCCTGAAAAGTCACAGTTTTGGACATTATGAGGTTCCCACCCGACTCTTAACACATTAAGTTTCATGAATGGAGATCTCCGTCTTTTAATGTTTTATATTTGTTTCAGTTCGAGATCGCACTATACTACTGTCTATCAGCATCTGCGTGTCTAGGAGATAAACCGTGAAGTGGTTGGTCCGTCAGTAAAAAAAGCTTCCCTGGTCGTTGACTTGAACGATAGACGAAATCTTAACATCCATTTATCTCGGATTCTAATGCCAGATTCAGATTCTAATCAAAACAAACTATATTTACGGCCGATGGTGGCTGCGTCGATGGTCGTGGTTACAAAATGCATGCCTCCCGCGATAGGATTGCTTGTTATCCGTGAGCAAAGTTTCGGTTAAAGCCCTCACTGAAACTACCTTCGTACACTGGAATGGACAGAGACTGAAACGATTGTGGCAGTCATTGAGCGTATCCTCATCTGTGGTGTCACCGTGTGTTTCAGAGTGCCATCGAGTCCCTGCTGGGCGCCTCCATGACGGGCGTGGTCTACTCGTTGTTCGCGGGGCAGCCTCTCACCATCCTGGGCAGCACGGGACCCGTCCTCGTCTTCGAGAAGATCCTCTTCAAGTTCTGCAAGTAGGATACCGGTTTAAAAAAAACACCTTAATTTATTCATGCTACAATTAGTCTCGCATAGCCGGGCAACTATTCCACAATTTCCACAAATGCTATATAGAGTCTGGAAGTACACCTCCCGAAATCCGAGCAAGGAATTAAGCTGGCATTTCCGTTAACTAAAATGTTTAATTACATTTTAAAATTACATTTTTTTACATCCATTTCCGCTAAGCTGCAAGCTATGCTTAAATGATTTCAATTTATATTAGGATAAATGTGCGCAATTGTAAAGAAGTGGGGAGGAGGCTTCACTTCCACTTTACCACTTGTTCATTATAGAGCTTCCGTCTGGCAACGCCTGTTACAATCATCTAAATCCTAAATGTCTCTCCTGTCCCCTCCAGGGTCAATGACCTGTCCTAAATGTCTCTCCTGTCCCCTCCAGGGACTACGACCTGTCCTAAATGTCTCTCTTGTCCCCTCCAGGGTCAATGACCTGTCCTAAATGTCTCTCCTGTCCCCTCCAGGGACTACGACCTGTCCTAAATGTCTCTCTTGTCCCCTGCAGGGTCAATGACCTGTCCTAAATATCTCTCCTGTCCCCTCCAGGGACTACGACCTGTCCTAAATGTCTCTCTTGTCCCCTGCAGGGTCAATGACCTGTCCTAAATGTCTCTCCTGTCCCCTCCAGGGACTACGACCTGTCCTACCTGTCCCTGAGGACGTGCATCGGCCTGTGGACGGCCTTCCTGTGCCTGGTGCTGGTGGCCACCGACGCCAGCTCTCTGGTGTGCTACATCACGCGCTTCACCGAGGAGGCGTTCGCCGCGCTCATATGCATCATCTTCATCTACGAGGCGCTGGAGAAGCTGATCCACCTGGGAGAGATCTACCCCATCAACGCTCACCAGGACCTGGACAAGCTCACGCTGTCATAGTGAGTCTATATGGAGTTTATAAGAGTTTGTTAGGATCCCCCCATTAGCTCACGCTGGCATAGTGAGTCTATAGACTCTATGGAGAGTCTATAGAGATCTAGCCCTTCAACACTCCACCAAGACCTGGACAAGCTCACGCTGGCATAGTGAGTCTATATGGAGTTTATAGAGTTTGTTAGGATCCCCCCATTAGCTCACGCTGGCATAGTAAGCAGGGTTGTCTTCATAGAGTTTATTAGGATCATCGTTAACTGGTGCATAACAACAGTATAAAGGCACACTGGAACGCGTTTTCGGATTTTTAGCAGCGGTCGGTTTTTCCGAAAAAACGTGTCCAGTGTGCAACCACCTTTAGTCTTCCTTAACCAAGACTCCGCCAGATGGAAGACGCTTGCTTCACATTGGGTGCAACCAGACATTTGACATAAAGCAGCCACTCCCGTTATAAGGGGAAAACCGGAAACGCTTTTCCCACGCTACAAGTTGGACAGAGAGAAAAAAAAAGAAAGAAAGGCAACAATTAACATTGTATAAATTAGAAGTCAAAAGGCTATACCTTCAATTCTATTAAAAGTAAAACAAACAAGAGTAAAAAAAACAATCCTAATCATAACTGTGAATGTGTGTGTGTGTGTGTGTGTGTGTGTGTGTGTGTGTGTGTGTGTGTGTGTGCTCGTGTGTGCATGTGTGCACGCACATGCGCTGTGTGTAGCTGCGTCTGTGCAGAGCCTGACAATCCCAGCAATGAGACGATGGAGATGTGGAGTCAGAGCAACCTCAGTGATGTGTCCTGGAGCAACCTCACTGTGACGGTACGCACACACACACACACACACACACACACACACACACACACACACACACACACACACACACACCTCCTGGGCAGCACCTTTTTGGACAAACAATGAAAAGAGGTGCTCCATTAACTAATGAGCTCCATTATCTAAGGACGTGCACTGCCACTGTGTGTGCATGCGTGTCCAGGAGTGTGTCGTCTGCACACAGATACATGTTTATAATGTGTCTGTAGGAGTGCATCAGTCCGCTGCCCCCCCAGGTTGGCAGAGGAAGTGTAGCGCCCAGGATTACATTAGATAATTGGCACTGGGTGAAAAGAAAACTGGGTTACAAAATCGTGGGATAAAAATATATTTAAAAAAAAGCATTGCATCAGTCTCCAGGGCCGGTTCATAGGACTCACAGGGTCGTAGGGACGTATATATGTTTATAATGTGTCTGTAGGAGTGCATCAGTCTCCAGGGCCGGTTCGCAGCCTTCGTAGGATTCGTAGGGATGTTAAGTAAGGCACAATGTATGACTGAGTGATTATTGTTGATAGATAAATCACAGACGGGGTGATTAACCACCGGCGCGAAGCGGAGGTCGCGGAGGTGTTTTAATCACCCTGAGGTGATTTATCTCTAAACAATGACCACTCAGCCATACATTATCCTGCTTATTACACGGCTACTCAATAGACAAATTCATGAATTGACCCAACAGTGACAACAAAACAAAGTATTTCCTTGCTTACGGTAATGAAAGCAGTCCAAGTTGGCCCCGCAAGAGCGCAACAAATCGCCTCGGAAACAAGAAAGACAGCATGTTGTTTAGTTAAATGACACTGTGTGTTAGTTTTCATGGCTGTCATGTTGGGTACAGCATAACATCCAAGCAGCGCAGCGGCTGCTGCCAGGTGCTCCGAGCGTTTGACGTCGTTAGACATCGGTCTGTCATAGAGCGGAGCGGACATTATCAAGAAATAATACACAGCTGAATTCGCCGATTGACCAATCAGAATCAAGCATTCAACCAAGCCGTGTGATAATATGTTTATAAATGTGTGTAGGAGTGCGTCAGTCTCCAGGGCCAGTTCGTCGGCACGGCGTGCGGGCACCATGGACCTTACACCCCCGACGTTCTCTTCTGGTCCACCATCCTCTTCTTCTCCACCTTCTTAATGTCCGCCTTCCTCAAGGAGTTCAAGACCAGCCGCTACTTCCCCACAAAGGTAATCTATTTAACAGGGGTTCTCAATGTTTTTGGCTGGGTACCCCCGGGAAATGCTTTGGCCATGTCTTCTTGCGACAGTACATGTGTATATCTCCTCAGGTCAGATCCATTATGTTCTTCTCCTCAGGTCAGATCCATGGTCAGTGACTTTGCAGTGTTCATCACCATCGTCTTCATGGTTCTGGTAGACTACATGATTGGAGTTCCCTCACAGAAGCTCCAGGTCCCCAGCAAGTTCCAGGTAAGTTGTGTGTGTGTGTGTGTTTGTGTGTGTGTGTGTGTGTGTGTGTGTGTGTGTGTGTGTGTGTGACGTGAGTGGAGATCATAGTCTGATGACTCTCTTCTTCAGACTCCACCTAAGCTCGTAGCACTTACCCTAGTTATCCCTAGTCTCCTCTCCACCTAGTCTAGTCTTTCTTTTTTCTTTTTTTTATTATTCAGAATAGCCTTTCTCATATATCTGCTCTTACCAGGAGTGACCGCGGTTGGCTGTTCAACCCAGTGGGGCGTAACCCTTGTCTTATTGTCTCAGCCTACGAGGAGCGACCGTGGCTGGCTGATCAACCCGGTGGGGCGTAACCCTTGGTGGACGGTGCTGGCGGCCGCCATCCCGGCTCTGCTGTGCACCATCCTGATCTTCATGGACCAGCAGATCACCGCCGTCATCATCAACCGCAAGGAGCACAAGTTGCTGGTCAGTCAGCCTCTAACCCTAACCGCCTAAACCCTAAAACCTAAACCCATAAACCACAACCGCAAGGAGCACAACCAAGTTGCTGGTCAGTCACTATAGTCTCGTGTAGCCAGACAACTATTCCACAATCTCCGAATGCTATTAGGGTCTGGAACTACACCCGGGTGGTCCCCAGCTAAATGATGGAGAGTTGGTAACCAAATTTAAATCATAGCAAACATCATGGCGACCAGTGCTATACTATGTTTTGGGCAAGTCTCCGTCCTACTAATGGTTCTGTACTGTTTAACAGAAGGGCTGTGGCTATCACCTGGACCTTCTAATGGTTCTGTACTCTCGTTAACAGAAGGGCTGTGGCTATCACCTGGACCTTCTAATGGTTCTGTACTCTCGTTAACAGAAGGGCTGTGGCTATCACCTGGACCTTCTAATGGTTCTGTACTCTTTAACATAAGGGCTGTGGCTATCACCTGGACCTTCTCATGGTTCTGTACTCTCTTTAACAGAAGGGCTGTGGCTATCACCTGGACCTTCTAATGGTTCTGTACTCTCGTTAACAGAAGGGCTGTGGCTATCACCTGGACCTTCTAATGGTTCCGTACTCTCGTTAACAGAAGGGCTGTGGCTATCACCTGGACCTTCTCATGGTGGCTGTGATGCTGGCGGTGTGCTCTGTGATGGGTCTGCCGTGGTTCGTGGCGGCCACCGTCCTGTCCATCTCGCACGTCAACAGCCTCAAGCTGGAGTCGGAGAGCTCCGCCCCCGGCGAGCAGCCGCGCTTCCTGGGCATCCGAGAGCAGCGGCTCACCGGATTGGTCATCTTCCTGCTCATGGGCTGCTCCGTGTTCATGACCAGCGCCCTGAAGGTCAGTGCGAGAGGTCATGACTCTTTGATCCTAAAAGTCAGTCTGAAAGGTCATGACCTTTAGGGCTCTTCATCTTCCTGTAATGGGGCTGCTCAAAAGAGATTCTATATAAAGAGGCGACACTTCCATTAAGTCCTATAGTAACAGCCAGCGCCAAGTGCCTCCGCCATATTATTGGAGTTTTGACGTAACTTTTGGTTGCTTTAAAAAACATTTTAAAAAAGTCATGCTGTACAAAACAAGAACTTTTTGTAATCCTATTCTACTCTCATATATTTATTTACCCATTTATTCATCATATTTATGAATGGATCAAAGCGGAAATTAGCAACATATTCATTCAGAATGTAAGGGTGCATGCATGTGTGTGTTTGAGGTGTTTACATAGACAAAGCGTTGCTGCCATATTGGAGTGATGCCGGCAGCACTATACCGCTGCGCCCTCTAGTGGTGATTCCAAATATTTGAGGACTGTCGCCTCTTTATATAGAATCCCTTTGGTGTTCATGACCAGCACCCTGACAGGTCAGTCTGAATGACCAGCATCGAAAACAGCAGATCGAGATTCATTCATTCATTCATTCATCCATCCATCCATCCATCCATTCAACTCACTGATCCTTTCTGCTTTCTGTCCTATAGATCATTCATTCATTCAACTCACTGATCCTCTGTGTTCTCTGTCCTACAGTTCATTCCCATGCCAGTGCTGTACGGAGTGTTCCTCTACATGGGAGCCTCGTCTTTGAAAGGCATCCAGGTACCTTCTGACGTTCTCCAAGACCTAAACCAGGCGCGGCGATATAGCTGAAGCAACAGAAGCCGTCACTTTTTTTTGTAATATCATAGTCCAGTTATTTTGTATGTCAGTGGCAATTGTTTTACAAAAATCCTCTCTCTCTCTCTCTCTCTCTCTCTCTCTCTCTCTCTCTCTCTCTCTCTCAGTTCTTTGACCGTTTCAAGCTGTTCTTCATGCCAGCCAAACACCAGCCAGACTTCATCTACCTGCGTCACGTTCCTCTCAGGAAGGTTCACCTGTTCACCGTGACCCAGCTGACCTGCCTGGTGCTGCTCTGGGTCATCAAGACGTCACCCGCTGCCATCGTGTTCCCCATGATGGTGAGCACCTGCTAAAAGCTAAACCCTAAAACCCTGATACCCTGAACCCTATAACCGCTAACCTCACCCCTACACTTCCCCAGGAGAAACAAAATTAACACTGCCATAAAGAAACTTAAACTCAACAAAAGATGGCGAAAGCAAACATTACATACTGTATAAACAAACTATAATAATCAAAAGTCTCCAAAACCATCTCCGGGCGAGAATATATCGCACAGACCTCTGCATACATTCCACAGCGGCACCCAGTGGACACAAAAGGAATCACTGCGCCAATATATCATAGATTAGACACACAGACACACACACACACATATCTTCCGCACCAATCCACACGAAGGGTTCCATAGAAAACATCACTAGCGAAAAGCACGCTTCCTCCAGAAAGAGTTGTTGTTCAAAAGAAAATGAAAAAGCAAGTGTTGCATCCTTGCAGGAGACACGGAAAAGTCAGAACCAAAAAGCAGCAGTATAGGATTGCAAGCCGAAAGAAAATAACACATTTAAACAGACCATGCAATGCCCTTGCGGTAGATATAGCAAGTAGTTATTGGGATATCAAAGATCTGGTGTTTATGTGTGGTTGTATCTTCAGGCGTTAGCCCTGGTGTGCGTGCGTGCATATTATATCTCTAGGTCTTATAGATTGGGTATTCATCAGGAAGGTCCAAGATCTGTACTTCTCCAGTATAGAGCTGAGCTACCTGGATGACCTGATGTTTATGTGTGTGTATGTGTTGTATCTCCTTATAGCCCTGGGGCCTATTTCACGAAACTTGGATTAGAGATTAAGCCGGGCTTTAACACATATCCTCGCTTAATATATCCTGGATCAGTGCTTAACCGGTTTCATGAAAGCTGGTTGATCTTGCCAGACTAACTTAACCAGCTAACCTGGATATGTTGAGGCTTGATTCGGTTTCATGAAAGGGATGCTACATAAGTTACCATGGGAACTTATGCTTTGGATTTAGCCTGCTCCGGACCAGGCTAACAGCCAGGTTTAACCTAATCCTGATGTCTTTACTGTTCATTAAGCAGTCAAACTGATCACAAACCAATGATGTTTTCCAGATTTATTCAATTATTATGGGTTTATGTTGCCTTATTTGTATCGGTCTGCATTAAAGGACAAATTTAAGCACTATATAAAATCAAATAACCAAAATATATAGGCTGCACAACATCATGACAGTTTGTGAGCTTGTAGATCAGCTGCTTTTGGTGAATGTTCCCCATGAATAGGTTTGCTGTCGTGCAAGTGCACGGTTAGGTTTTTTTATTTTATTTTTTTTGTAAAAGTGAAAACCACTAAATATTACCATTACTCATTGTTTTACAACATATTACCATTATAACGTTTCACCCATAGTCCTACATACTTACACCTAGAAACCCCATTCAAACCTATTTAGGTTCATCCTACGGTGGACATGTGTGCCTGAAAAGGAATCTTTGAAATGTTTCATAGTTTTAGAAATATAGTGCTTTCAAATGTGAGACATTTATAGGCTCAAATTATGATGGAATAATACATTCTGAAAAATCGGTATTGCCATGCCATGCAATCGTGACACTACAGTGCATGCAGACAGATAGACAGACAGACTTAATGTAATGTAACATTTCATGGCGCACAATACATGTAGATTAGTAGGATATAATTCCATACCGTACCGAATCCGGAGCGCACTCGCCTATTAGTTTGGCGTTTGCATTGCACAAATGAGCTCAGTGCGCTATTTTGAGAAAGTGCCCTTAAAGTTTAAGCTCGTTTGGAACTATAGCTCACCCTCCACAACTCGGGGCTATAGGTTCACTGAATTATATATTTATGGACTTCGACTATAGGCCTATATATATATAATATGCTTTACAATTTACGCGTTCAATCTGTCGGCAATATTTTGCCACGCTCTCTCCCTCGCCTTGTTAATGGCGCTTGTATTTCCCTTTTTTTAATTATTTCCTTGGCTTCCTCGTAGTATATCATAAGATTTTCTTGCTCCTCAACGGTGAAAGCCGCAGCTCTCCCTGCAGATTTGCTCGCCTCGCTCATGATTGGTCTCGCTCAAGAAATCTATGATCGGCATCATGGCTTTTCAAGGAATGCGTGCACGCGCTTGTAAGCGAGGCTTGCTGAGCCCGGCTCGCCAAATCCGCCAATTCTGAGCCTCGCTTGGCTTTAGTGGAACGGAATAAACCAGGCTGTAAAGATCAGGATTTAAAAAGCCTCGCTTTGGCCTATATCCTGGATTAGTTAATCCAAGATTCGTGAAATAGGCCCCTGGTGTTCATGTGTGTTGTTGTGTATCTTCAGGTCTTAGCCCTGGTGTTCATGTGTGATGTTGTGTATCTTCAGGTCTTAGCCCTGGTGTCCATGTGTGATGTTGTGTATCTTCAGGTCTTAGTCCTGGTGTTCATGTGTGTTGTTGTGTATCTTCAGGTCTTAGCCCTGGTGTCCATGTGTGTTGTTGTGTATCTTCAGGTCTTAGCCCTGGTGTCCTTGTGTGATGTTGTGTATCTTCAGGTCTTAGTCCTGGTGTTCATGTGTGTTGTTGTGTATCTTCAGGTCTTAGCCCTGGTGTTCATCAGGAAGTTCCTAGACCTGTGCTTCTCCAGTAGAGAGCTGAGCTACCTGGATGACCTGATGCCCGAGTGGAAGAAGAAGAAGTTGGAAGAAGAAGAAGTGCAGTCCTCCGTGACGCCTGTAAGTCATCCCGTCCCGGTTGCTGCCCACACAGAGTATGGCACCCCCATAACTTCCACGTCTGATCGGACGCTAACAGAGCGCTCAGATCAGTACATTCATTCACTAGAAACGCCGGGACAACGCTCCACACGTCCCAAACTCGGCTGGAATGGGCCGGAACGCCGTAAAAAACTGTGAAAATGAAGAAAATAAATAAATAATTCTTAAAACGGGTCGGAGTATTTCATCCAGTTGTAAACAAGGAAGTGGTCCGGGTCTGCGACCATTTGATTGGGACAATGTAAGGACTAAGGAGCCCTAGGATCATCATTGGCTGAGATTGACAGATTCCCTCAGCCAATGATGATGTTTGTTACCGCCCAACGTTAGAAGAGTCTCAAAAGTAGCGCAGCAGAGTTTCATCACAGAGATAATTCACCACAGCACAGAGAAGTTTGCACATGCACATGAAGGGTTTGTGGATTTATATGACGTGTGTGTTGGGAAAACACTATTTGTAGATTAGTTTTTTGTTTGTAAATATTAATATCTTTTGCAACGTTTAAGCGTGCCCTTTGAAACTGGATGTGAAACACAAATTTGAAACACAAATTCATAAAAAACACAGATGTGAAACACGGATACAAAACACAGATGTGAAACACGGATACAGAACACAAACCTTGAACTTGTGGATACAAAACACAAATGTGAACCTGTGAGTTCACTCATGTGAGTTAAAAAATAAAGTAAAAAATCTGTGATCGCGACTGTGAGACTTTTCAGACTGTTCTGGCTCCATACTAAGGGTTGTTTGTATGCGTGCATGCATGTGCACGTGTGTGTGTGTGTGTGTGTGTGTGTGTGTGTGTGTGTTTGTGTGTGTGTCCTACAGAAGAAGGATATGGTCAGTGCAGATGATTCCACCACCGTTCAGATCTCCATGGAGAGCAGCCATCTGATCCAGCAACCTAAAGGTCATGACCTCAAGTAAGAACACACACACACACACACACACACACACACACACACACACGCACGCGCACACGTAAACGGTCACGGCCCAGTAATATAGTAAGAGAGTGGCGACACTAGCGTTGACTCCCATTGTAACAATGGAATGCGGAAGTGCTCATTCTATCTCAATGGGATAGTTCCAGCCCTAGGAGCAATGTTTGGAACTATAGCCGCCCACATAGGCATCGCTACTCTCCTACACTCTGGGTCACGCCACCCCGTTTGGACGTCGGGCGGTGAGGTGAGGTCAAACAATACACCATAACTGCCCTAAACAAACGTAAAAGTCCATAGACTTGGATGTCCACATGACGAATAATTTCAGAAAGCCATGCGTTGGCTTATTATTAAAAATCACACTTGTGTGAAGTGAGCAGAACTCTTATCGTCATATACATCGCATTCCTTCCGTCATCAGCCAATCAAACTGATTAGTACTAGGATACATTCTACCGCACACGCCTCCTTCCTAGTGTTGGGCCCCCTGTGCTCCCGACTCCTCCCCCTCAGGTGTGACCCCTCCCATCCTAACCCCTGTGCTCCTAACTCCTCCCCTCAGGTCATGTGATCCCTCTGACATTAACATCTCAGAGGAGATGTCTAAAACCACCGTGTGGAAATCTCTCTCCTCCAACCAGAAGGAAGCACGACCTCACAAGAAGGTCTGTCTGCCTGCCTGCCTGCCTGCCTGCCTGTCTGTCTGTCTGTCTGTCTGTCTGTCTGTCTGTCTGTCTGTCTGTCTGTCTGTCTGTCTGTCTGTCTGTCTGTCTGTCTGTCTGTCTGTCTGTCTGTCTGTCTGTCTGTCTGTTTATATTATTTTAAAGTGAAACATCACCTTTAACATACAACATACCGGTGTGCGTCTCTGTTGCTCCCCAGGACTGAAGGCTTGGACGTCATAGACGAGTGACGTTGGCTCCCCCCAGTGGCAGTGGTGCACACCTACAGGCCACTGTGTTTTAACTGCTGCCTCCATCAATACAAGACTATGAGGCATGCACACACATGCACACATGCACGCACACACATACACACAAGCACACGCACAAGCACGTGCGCACACGCACGCACACACACGCACACACACACACACACACACGCAGGATTTGACTATGTACATTTAAAACAGTGCCATGCGTGTGTGTGCGTACTGTATGTGTGTGTGTGCGTTCTTTTTTTAAATTGTGATGGTACGGTAATTGTCTTTATTTCTTTTTTAGTTTTTTAAAAACATCATACTGTGTCAATAGTAGTTCTATATGCCTACTAATAATGTCATATAATAATATAGTATAATAATAATATAATAACAATGTGTGTTTTTGTGTAACTAACGTTATATAACATAATGTCAAGTAATAACAATGTGTCATTCTGATTGGTCCCTGTGAAGGTCAGAGGTCAAACATGGCCGGTCCATAGAATGCAGTGTTGTTTTTGGCAGCAAATTTCTATTTTAGTTTTAGTCATAGTCTCTTGAATAGTTTTCACTTAGTTTTAGTCACATTTTAGTCACCTGGAATGTTCTAGTGTTTAGTCTAGTTTTAGTCGACTAAATGTCATACGATTTTAGTCGACTAAATCTACAGTTGATTTAGTCGGCTAAAATGTGTTTTGACAGGCCTTGATGTCGTTGTAATGACATATTTTACACTTTGGCTGCATGCTGAAAATAGCAGATCTACAATCTCACAACGCGTCGCAGCGCGACGTGTTGTGAGATTGTATATCTGCTTTTTTCAGCATGCAACCCAGCATAAAACTGGATCTCTTGTCCTCTAGTCCCGTCCTAACATTTTAGTCTAGTTTTTATTTGTTGACGAAATTGTCAGTATATTTAGTCTTAGTTTTAGTCATCATAGATTCGTTTTTATTTAGTTTTAGTCAGTCGACGGACATTTTTCGTCGACGGAAACAACCCTGATAGAATGTATTTGTATGTGTTCATTCGTCAACCTTCTTATCTCTTTACCTCAGAAAAACAGCTCGCAATGCACTATGGTGTGTGCGTGCGTGCGTGGATGTGTTTTGAATTGTTAAAATAACAATAATCTACAAGCTCACAACGTGTCAATGTAGATTAGCTATTTTCGCTGTTCAAAAATGTTTTCTAAATAGTAAAAGTCGTTTAGGGATAAGGGGTTAAGCATGGACGAAAATAGAGCCCTTGGTGTTGCTAGGCAACAGTTTCTGTTGTTTCTGTCAGACCCGAGCTCGATCAGCGAGAGAGAAAGAGAGAGAGAGAGAGAGAGTCGCAATAACCCGTTACAAACTTTGCAAAGTGGCTATTTATATAGCCCACAGTATTTACGCACGCTGACACACACTCACACACACACACACACACATGGACGTGCGCTCCTGTATGTGTGTGTAATGGCTATCATGGCTTGTTACGTACGGGGGAACTAAATGAAACAGTAATTTCATTCGAGCAATAACAATCCCCACCGACCGATCACATTATTACCATATTATTAGCATATTATTAGCATACCGACATCTGAAAGGTTTGATTTGATAACGTTGTCGTTTTATTATACTCGTGTCGGACGTAGCAGGAGAGCCTCGTTTTCATTTAACCCATTTAGACCCGAGGACGATAAAATAAAATGAAAAGGCTTCTAAATCCCGACAGTTTTCCTAACGTTGCAATGTAGCGCTCTGCAGGTCATCTCCATTACGTCGCTGAGCGGAGTTACTCAGGGCTTTATGCCTGGGTGTTCTTATCATAAATATCTCAGCAGAAAATAGCTACAAATCTACAAATTCACAATGATGTGGCTATTTTCCCGCGAGTAAGTTGCATGGTTGATTTGAACAGCCATATACATACACTGTTTGTATATATATATATATATATATATATATATATATTACACATAACGGTAGCCTCATAGCATAATTGCCTATAGGGCTTTTCAGGCGGGATTTAGTTATAGGCCGTGAGTGAATAAAGCTTGTTTTGACCAAAACAAGCAACCCAGAGTCATTCATATACGTTGGTGAAGAGCGCAATCTTCTAACGTAACCAACACGATCTAACGGTATGAAAACCCTTGAATGACGAGCATGCTCGTCAATGTGTTATTTAGACCTGAGGCCGAGGCTTCTAAATCCACACTTTTCTGAAAAAGCTGTTTCTATTGTCAGTGGTTCTCAAACTATTTCATCTCAAGGACCCCAAAAATCTAATGTAATTGACTTTCGAACCCCATCTGAAAATATGTTGTTCCAGCCAGGGACCCCCCAGAAGCAAACATTTGAGTTAAAAACGTTCGCTCTGAAAGAATATACAGTATATTCAAAGATTTGAGGCACATTTTCACGATTTTTCAAATATAGCAGATCTACACAAGCTTGTATTGCGGCACTCGGTGCTGCGCTATGAGCTTGTAGATTTGCTATTTTTCATTCATAGCTAAAAAATAACATAATGCTTAAAACACCGAAAGGGGTTCCTGTCGCACTTTCTGCCTAATGGTGGGTTCACCCTGGCAGACGCAGAGACGTAGTATAGTAAGGGAATATCGCCTGGAGCAGCTACATGCACCGTAGCGTCTTTGCCTCGTCATGTCACAGCATGGCTGCCATTGACAATGAACGGTAGACTGCGTCGTTGCGTCTGCCCGTGGGAATGCAACATACCGGTACGTCATGTTGGTATGTAACAAGCAATCTGATTGGCCTAGGACATTAGGCAATAAGGCACAATGTTACGAGAGTAGAGTTGGGCACAAATGTCAATTTGACAACAAAAAAACAATATTTATAGGCAATGATGCCACGAGGCTAACGCTAATGAGCATTCAATATTCATGACATTGCCTAATGATATACATTTATATGCACACAATGCAACTCCTATCATTGATATGAAAACAATGAAATTGCATTCCTTATATACACTTCACAGCCTGTCGACAGTAATAAACATTGAAACAGAAAAGAGCAAAAAAACATTTATAATATTTTTTATGAGAATTATAATACAACTCATAGGCCTACTAGCACACAGTGATTATGCCTTGTACTATGTCATCGGTCATCTGCATAATTGATACCAATAATGCCTCTTCATATTTGCTTTATAAAGGACAGGTTTATTTTGTATTAGTAGGATAATTATCCTAGGTTGTTACAGTATGTCTAGGTTGTGTCTTTATATCGGGAACCAGAATATGACCATTGTGGTAGTTTGTGTGTGTTATAGAGCACCAAAGTCTGACATTAATATCGCTATATAGTGCGCTAAGTCCACGGGTTTGTGTACTTCTTTAATTTGTATCATAATCCACATAGGGCGATCTTATAGATCGTCTCAACTGTGTTTGAAAAATCAACAAATCATCCCGGCGCTTTCACTCGTATATATGGATATTAAGAATCGACTGACTGAAAACGCTAATGCTACTGCTGCCCAATTAGTTAGAAAAGTCGCAAGAAATCAGACTGACATCAAATATGACTGACTGACTTTCTTAAACGATACAGAGACACCTCCCCCGACTATCGCAGAGACAGTTTTTTTTTTAAATTTTTGGACCACAATTCTTTTATTAGACGATTTTAAGATGACCCCATGTAGGCCTAACCCCATGTTAACCTCCACGAGCCCCTTGGAAGCAGGGGATGAGCGAGTTACGTCAGGACTTCAGTGCTCTATGGGTCGTGGTTTGTGTGTGTTTTGTCGTATAGTTCAAACCTGGTTGAACAATTTTGGCATTGTTGAGCTGAAGCTGCAATCTGGAGGTTATTTCAATGAATAAGACAGACTTTATAATCTGTAAAGCAGGGGTCGGCAACCTTTTTTTTGAGTGGTGCAACCACTCCCTTACGGAGCTATGTGTGTCTGGGTATGAGCACGAAAACAGCATACACAAACACACACGCATGTATTAACTGTATATATGATTCTTTCGGGGGTGCCAGTACATACAGTGACAGTACACAGTACAGTAGAGAGTACAGTAGAGGGACCGCCACACAGTAACTCTGTCATTTCTCTACCGTTTCGGATGCGGGGCGACTCGCCGGAACCAGGACGGCACCCTGGATGCGTTCCTGTGGGTCTGGAACTCCCACCCCCCCACTCACTTCACATTACCCTACATTACGTTTAATTAGGATGCCACAACAAACAAAAAAAAGTAGAATGATGTGCAGGATGTAATTTACATATCTCTGCTGTCTGGAGGAAACCTCATAACTCAAAAAAAAAATTCAGGAAATGAAAAATATAACATTTTCAGGAAATTAAGAAAACCTTATGTTTCTAAAACAAAGCAATACTGCCTCATCAACGTTGGTGTTGTATACTTTATATATTGTCAATTACTTCCATGAGAGGGGGAGAGGTGGTGGAGTGTGTTGCTTTATAGCAGACATTTTGAGGGTCCAATGGAGTTAAGAGGTTTTGTCCAAAGCACTTTTTACTACTTTCCATTGGTTCAATATTTTTGAAACAACACACAGACGTAAAGGGTATTCAATAGCACTGATTAATGTCAAAAAAATCTAAAACCTCAGAAATGGAGTTATGAGTTTTCCTCCCGACAGCAATGATATACAGATGTGAGAGGACTTTGCTTTAATTGACTACATTTTTGTTTTATATTGAATTCTAAAATAAACACACGCATGCCAGTGCTCCGCCTCCCCTGTGCCAATGTTGGCACTGTGTCTAAGGTTGCCCAGCCCTGCTGTAGAATATGTTAATGCAACATTATGTAGTCGGAGGTCTCCCGGTTCTTCCCATGTTTAGACCTCCTAAGGTATCAGGTGGGCTCAGGGGTCAGGGTTAGGTATTCAGGAAGGTGGTTTTCAACCTTTTTCAGGCTGTGCAAGTCTTTGTCAATTTGGCCAGTTGTATAGTCTAGTTTGTTGATTACTTTTGATGCGCCAATGGTCTTTCTTTTCATATTAAATTGTCACTTAATTGGGACCTGGGATCCCCCTCCTCCCGCAAATGAATACATAAAGAAATAGATCACGGGGGTCCCCTGGGGTTCCCACAGGTTGAGAACCACAAGTAGTATACTGCCTGAAGCCAATGAATGAAAAAACACCCATCAGTGTTTCCTGGAAGACGTGTAGAATTTTGGGAGTCCCGGGTTCGAGTCCCGGGACGGGGCGTTCCCGGTTGCAGCTCTGAGCCATTGGTTTACTTTTATACAATAAGTGTGAGAGAGAGAGAGAGAGAGAGAGAGAGAGAGAGGTCACTGAAGGGTTGAACGATTTCAAAGAAGGATCTGCGATACATAAATCTCTGATTTGTAGTTGCACTTTCTGTAGATATACGGCAAAGAGTTTATGAAATGAATTAATGAATTTTATTTTCAAGAGAACTATTGACAGAATAAAAATTATCGGATAATGTATCGGATAATGTATTATTACAATTATTTATTTTTTAGAAAAGGCATGGTGCCCTTTTTTTTATACTTTCTGTACATAATCCTGTAAGCAGAAAGCATAATATAACAATATATATGAGTAATGTTTCTATGTCTAATTAACACAACAGCAGCGTAATGGCACAGACCAGCCCATAGAGGGAGCCACGGGGTCTGTCCAGTGATTGTTTTCATGATTGTTCCACATCATTCCAAAGAGGCTTTCAAACAGAAAGCACAAAATGTATAGTAATAACAATAATAATAAAATAATGTACACAAGTCAGACATTGATAAATGTAAAATGCAGTGATATCTTCTGAATTGTATTAAAGTTTTCCCTCCCGACAGAACACAGTGTTTGCTCTTTGTGTTGTATATCTCTATTCTCTGCTGCTCCAAAATAGTAACAGGAATTCCATGGTTATAAAACAACACAACACTGCCTCATTGAAGTCGGTATGGTGATTGGTGACTTTACATGCTATACATTGTCAGATAGGCCTACCTGAATGTGTTCTTATATTATCATCACTTTACCCAAATACAGCTCAATGGGAGCTGTATTTGGCTAATGTGATGATAATATTATCATCACTTGCTCAATGTGTTCTTATATTCTCATGGTCTTTCACCATTACAGTTTTTCACGATTGTTAACACGTTTTTCACAACCTAACGGCATTCACAAAACTACACACACCAAACTGAAAACCTCACACACAAAATGCTAAACCCTGACACGGCATACTATAGAACGCCGTTTTTCATCATTTTTGAGGATTTGAAAAAAATGAAAAAAAAACGATGGGTTATAGCAGTGATACTCAACCTCAGGCCCGCGGGCCACATCAGGCCCGCGGGACCATTATGACTGGCCCACCAATGAAAATCTAAAAAAAAGAAGAAAAAGAAATCTGGAAAATGAAATAAAAATAAATAAATCTGAATGAAGTTATCTTTAATTACATTATTATAAGTAATACTATTAGAGTTGTACTATTACTCGAACGAAAATAAAAGCTTGGGGGGGGGGGAGATGCAATGCAAATGAAAGACATACTGTGTATCCCTATTCCCTGACATCATTTTATAGCTAAACGGACAGAATTCTATTTTATTTGAATGATGAAACCCAGCTGCCATTAATAGTTGGAAATGGAAATTGCGGAAATTGCGGAAATGGAAATTGCGGAAATTGTAATTGCGGAAATTGCGGAAATGGTGAAAATGGAAATTGCGGAAATGCGGAAATGGAAATTGCGGAAATTGCGGAAATGGTAATTGCGGAAATTGCGGAAATGGTGGAAATGGAAATTGCGAAAATTGCGGAAATGGAAATTGAGGAAATGGAGTGTGTTAAATTGGACATTTTCATGGTAAAAGGTTAGCTGGACAGGGTTCTTTCAGACATAACAGCCAACTGTTACTTTTCAGGAAACAGGGGGAGCGCGCTTGGTCGAGTTCCATCTTTGTCCTTTTTTTGTTCCAAGTGTTTCAACAATGTTGCAACTTCCGGGCCACTGATTGGCCGGTGCCCGGATCGTGCAGGCTACCATTGGCTGGTTCCAACTGGGGTTCCAACCCAGGAGCCAATGGGGGCATGGTCCCGCCCCTACCTCTCAGTAATTCCAAAACAGCACGGCGGCGGCCATCTTGTTACAGTGTGCGGTGGATGGAGGTATTCATAATTTTAATAAATCGTACAAGGTGTTTGGAAAATATTTAAAGGCAGCAGGGCTTTCTCCAGGGGCCAATAAGGGAACGATTTTAATTTGGAACATTTCTGTCCATTTTTGGCTTAGTTATGGACATGTAGTATCTGTTAGCATGTTAGCTAGCTGCTGGATGATGATGATGATGATGATGGGTTCTTAATATTATGTGTGAATATTTCATATTTTTTTATTAAATCGTACAAGGCGTTTGGAAAATATTTAAAGGCGGCAGGGCTTTCTCCAGGGGCCAATAAGGGAACGATTTTAATTTGGAACATTTCTGTCCATTTTTGGCTTAGTTATGGACATGTAGTATCTGTTAGCATGTTAGCTAGCTGCTGGATGATGATGATGATGGGTTCTTCTTATTATGTGTGAATATTTCATATTTTTTTATTAAATCGTACAAGGCGTTTGGAAATTAGTGAAAGGCACCGTGGCTTCAACCAGGTCTCACCAAGGAATCGACTTTAATTTGGAACATTTTTGGTTCATTTTGGCATAGACATGGACATTGCAGCATATGTTAGCATTAGCTGCAATGGGTTCTTCTCATTATTTCGAACGCAGTGATTGCGAACTCAGTGAGCACTTACTATGAGACCTAGCAGATCATGTCTGTCTGTCTGTCTGTGTGTGTGTGTGTGTCTGTCCCGCTATCCAAATATGGAGTGTGTTGCATCAGCAATCACTCAGCTCCATATATGGCCACAAAAGGGGCCAGGTCCACTCAGCTCCATATATGGGCACAAAATGTGAAAATTATGTAATATGAGCCAGATTGTAGATTGGCTATTTTAGTATTTTTCTTGTTTTATTTATTTAACTGTCTAGGCCTATTCACATGCAATGAACTCAAGTGTCACAAAGCAAAGCAACACGAAAAGCGATGGTAATAGTACTATTAGCCAGCTTCTGCTGACCTATATGGGGTGCGAGGCCCTGCATTGCTCAATAACCTGCTTTGATGACACTTTTGTCCTTTTGTATGTTTAAATCAAATGTCAAATTATAGTTCAAAGACACCAAGAAGATAGTCTGTGATTACAATATCAATTTAAAATGTATTACCCATTTCTTGTTTCCTGTTTTCCACTTCATGATAAATGCTTTTATGTGATGTATTCCCATGCTTTTGTTCTTGCTTAATGTAAGTCGCTCTGGATTAAGAGCGTCTGCTAAATGCCTAAATTGTAATTGTCCCCTTGCGCGCAGGGTCCGGCCCATTCCTCTCTGTTATGTCATATGACGAGCATTTAACTTTTAATATCACAATTATTGTAGCTAATCTTTAAATGAATCTGGAAGTATTCCTTTATTAAATGATTCTTCATAGTCTGGAATTGTAACTGATCAATTTTCTTTTGTGACTTTCGCCTTTATTTTATATGGAGGGACAGTCAGTGGTGTAAACTTTATTTATATAGCACATTTCATACATAAAATGCAACTCTGTCACATTCTGTCTCTCCCTCAGTCTCCACACTGGCCTCCCATATCCCATTCCAGCACACCCAGTTCCATTTACACACCTGTCAACTACCTAATCAGCCCAGCAGTGAACACTTCTCCAATCAACCTGCTCACTATAAAACTGGACTCAGTACAAACACTCATTGTCAGTTCATAACCTGTGTCACAGATGTCCTGCCTGTTCATGTGTTGACTTTGATGTCATTCTGATTCATGCCTGATTCCTACCTGCATTCCCCTGTGTAAGATATCTCGTAATTCTTTATTAAATACTTTATTATTATACTCTAGTTTGTTGTGACTTTGCTCCTGGGTTCAACTCTGTCTGCATCCTTGACAACTAAAGTACTTCACATATTAAACTTTATTTATATAGCACATGTCATACATAAAATGCAACTCAAAGTACTTCACATGAAAATAAAATAAAAAATAACAAGCAGCGGAATGCCAGAAACAAAAAGTAGGTCAATCTACAATTAGCAAATAAAAATAGCAATACAAAACTAAAACATTAAAAATGGTAAGGAAATTTGTATTGGATAATACATTTTAAATTGATATTATTAGATATTCAACTTTATTGACATTTATAATTAAATTGGTGTCTTTACACTGTAGAATCCATTGTTGTTTGTTTCTGTTGCTTAACTCTGTTGCTTTAACTACATATAAGTGTCTATTTGTTTGTCTCTAAATGTTTTGATGAATTGAACAATGCCCTTTGTTCAATTCATGCCATACTATAGCACGCCGTTTTTCATCATTTTTGAGGATTTGAAGAAATTTCAAAATTTCAAAAAACATGGGTTATAGCCCATCGTTTTTTGAAAAAAATGTTATCCTCATTTTTCATCATTTTTGAACATGGGCTATAGCTCCTACCGTACGGCATACTATAGCACGCCGTTTTTCATCATTTTTGAGGATTTGAAGAAAATTCAAAATTTCAAAAAACATGGGTTATAGCCCATCGTTTTTTGAATTTTTGAAAAAAATGTTATCCTCATTTTTCATCATTTTTGAACATGGGCTAAAGCCCCTACCGTACGGCATACTATAGCACGCCGTTTTTCATCATTTTTGAGGATTTGAAGAAAATTCAAAATTTCAAAAAACATGGGTTATAGCCCATCGTTTTTTGAATTTTTGAAAAAAATGTTATCCTCATTTTTCATCATTTTTGAACATGGGCTATAGCCCCTACCGTACGCCATACTATAGCACGCCGTTTTTCATCATTTTTGAGGATTTGAAGAAAATTCAAAATTTCAAAAAACATAGCCCATCGTTTTTTGAATTTTTGAAAAAAATGTTATCCTCATTTTTCATCATTTTTGAACATGGGCTATAGCCCCTACCGTACGGCATACTATAGCACGCAGTTTTTCATCATTTTTGAGGATTTGAAGAAAATTCAAAATTTCAAAAAACATGGGTTATAGCCCATCGTTTTTTGAATTTTTGAAAAAAATGTTATCCTCATTTTTCATCATTTTTGAACATGGGCTATAGCCCCTACCGTACGGCATACTATAGCACGCCGTTTTTCATCATTTTTGAGGATTTGAAGAAAATTCAAAATTTCAAAAAACATGGGTTATAGCCCATCGTTTTTTGAATTTTTGAAAAAAATGTTATCCTCATTTTTCATCATTTTTGAACATGGGCTAAAGCCCCTACCGTACGGCATACTATAGCACGCCGTTTTTCATCATTTTTGAGAATTTGAAGAAAATTCAAAATTTCAAAAAACATGGGTTATAGCCCATCGTTTTTTGAATTTTTGAAAAAAAGTGTTATCCTCATTTTTCATCATTTTTGAACATGGGCTATAGCCCCTACCGTACGGCATACTATAGCACGCCGTTTTTCATCATTTTTGAGGATTTGAAGAAAATTCAAAATTTCAAAAAACATGGGTTATAGCCCATCGTTTTTTGAATTTTTGAAAAAAATGTTATCCTCATTTTTCATCATTTTTGAACATGGGCTATAGCCCCTACCGTACGGCATACTATAGCACGCCGTTTTTCATCATTTTTGAGGATTTGAAGAAAATTCAAAATTTCAAAAAACATGGGTTATAGCCCATCGTTTTTTGAATTTTTGAAAAAAATGTTATCCTCATTTTTCATCATTTTTGAACATGGGCTATAGCCCCTACCGTACGGCATACTATAGCACGCCGTTTTTCATCATTTTTGAGGATTTGAAGAAAATTCAAAATTTCAAAAAACATGGGTTATAGCCCATCGTTTTTTGAATTTTTGAAAAAAATGTTATCCTAATTTTTTCATCATTTTTGAACATGGGCTATAGCCCCTACCGTACGGCATACTATAGCACGCCGTTTTTCATCATTTTTGAGGATTTGAAGAAAATTCAAAATTTCAAAAAACATGGGTTATAGCCCATCGTTTTTTGAATTTTTGAAAAAAATGTTATCCTCATTTTTCATCATTTTTGAACATGGGCTATAGCCCCTACCGTACGGCATACTATAGCACGCCGTTTTTCATCATTTTTGAGGATTTGAAGAAAATTCAAAATTTCAAAAAACATGGGTTATAGCCCATCGTTTTTTGAATTTTTGAAAAAAATGTTATCCTCATTTTTCATCATTTTTGAACATGGGCTATAGCCCCTACCGTACGGCATACTATAGCACGCCGTTTTTCATCATTTTTGAGGATTTGAAGAAAATTCAAAATTTCAAAAAACATGGGTTATAGCCCATTGTTTTTTGAATTTTTGAAAAAAATGTTATCCTCATTTTTCATCATTTTTGAACATGGGCTATAGCCCCTACCGTACGGCATACTATAGCACGCAGTTTTTCATCATTTTTGAGGATTTGAAGAAAATTCAAAATTTCAAAAAACATGGGTTATAGCCCATCGTTTTTTGAATTTTTGAAAAAAATGTTATCCTCATTTTTCATCATTTTTGAACATGGGCTATAGCCCCTACCGTACGGCATACTATAGCACGCCGTTTTTCATCATTTTTGAGGATTTGAAGAAAATTCAAAATTTCAAAAAACATGGGTTATAGCCCATCGTTTTTTGAATTTTTGAAAAAAATGTTATCCTCATTTTTCATCATTTTTGAACATGGGCTATAGCCCCTACCGTACGGCATACTATAGCACGCCGTTTTTCATCATTTTTGAGGATTTGAAGAAAATTCAAAATTTCAAAAAACATGGGTTATAGCCCATCGTTTTTTGAATTTTTGAAAAAAATGTTATCCTCATTTTTCATCATTTTTGAACATGGGCTATAGCCCCTACCGTACGGCATACTATAGCACGCCGTTTTTCATCATTTTTGAGGATTTGAAGAAAATTCTAAATTTCAAAAAACATGGGTTATAGCCCATCGTTTTTTGAATTTTTGAAAAAAATGTTATCCTCATTTTTCATCATTTTTGAACATGGGCTATAGCCCCTACCGTACGGCATACTATAGCACGCCGTTTTTCATCATTTTTGAGGATTTGAAGAAAATTCAAAATTTCAAAAAACATGGGTTATAGCCCATTGTTTTTTGAATTTTTGAAGAAAATGTTATCCTCATTTTTCATCATTTTTGAACATGGGCTATAGCTCCTACCGTACGGCATACTATAGCACGCCGTTTTTCATCATTTTTGAGGATTTGAAGAAAATTCAAAATTTCAAAAAACATGGGTTATAGCCCATCGTTTTTTGAATTTTTGAAAAAAATATTATCCTCATTTTTCATCATTTTTGAACATGGGCTAAAGCCCCTACCGTACGGCATACTATAGCACGCCGTTTTTCATCATTTTTGAGGATTTGAAGAAAATTCAAAATTTCAAAAAACATGGGTTATAGCCCATCGTTTTTTGAATTTTTGAAAAAAATGTTATCCTCATTTTTCATCATTTTTGAACATGGGCTATAGCCCCTACCGTACGGCATACTATAGCACGCCGTTTTTCATCATTTTTGAGGATTTGAAGAAAATTCAAAATTTCAAAAAACATGGGTTATAGCCCATCGTTTTTTGAATTTTTGAAAAAAATGTTATCCTCATTTTTCATCATTTTTGAACATGGGCTATAGCCCCTACCGTACGGCATACTATAGCACGCCGTTTTTCATCATTTTTGAGGATTTGAAGAAAATTCAAAATTTCAAAAAACATGGGTTATAGCCCATTGTTTTTTGAATTTTTGAAAAAAATGTTATCCTCATTTTTCATCATTTTTGAACATGGGCTATAGCTCCTACCGTACGGCATACTATAGCACGCCGTTTTTCATCATTTTTGAGGATTTGAAGAAAATTCAAAATTTCAAAAAACATGGGTTATAGCCCATCGTTTTTTGAATTTTTGAAAAAAATGTTATCCTCATTTTTCATCATTTTTGAACATGGGCTATAGCCCCTACCGTACGGCATACTATAGCACGCCGTTTTTCATCATTTTTGAGGATTTGAAGAAAATTCAAAATTTCAAAAAACATGGGTTATAGCCCATCGTTTTTTGAATTTTTGAAAAAAATGTTATCCTCATTTTTCATCATTTTTGAACATGGGCTATAGCCCCTACCGTACGGCATACTATAGCACGCCGTTTTTCATCATTTTTGAGGATTTGAAGAAAATTCAAAATTTCAAAAAACATGGGTTATAGCCCATTGTTTTTTGAATTTTTGAAAAAAATGTTATCCTCATTTTTCATCATTTTTGAACATGGGCTATAGCTCCTACCGTACGGCATACTATAGCACGCCGTTTTTCATCATTTTTGAGGATTTGAAGAAAATTCAAAATTTCAAAAAACATGGGTTATAGCCCATCGTTTTTTGAATTTTTGAAAAAAATGTTATCCTCATTTTTCATCATTTTTGAACATGGGCTAAAGCCCCTACCGTACGGCATACTATAGCACGCCGTTTTTCATCATTTTTGAGGATTTGAAGAAAATTCAAAATTTCAAAAAACATGGGTTATAGCCCATTGTTTTTTGAATTTTTGAAAAAAATGTTATCCTCATTTTTTATCATTTTTGAACATGGGCTATAGCCCCTACCGTACGGCATACTATAGCACGCCGTTTTTCATCATTTTTGAGGATTTGAAGAAAATTCAAAATTTCAAAAAACATGGGTTATAGCCCATCGTTTTTTGAATTTTTGAAAAAAATGTTATCCTCATTTTTCATCATTTTTGAACATGGGCTATAGCCCCTACCGTACGGCATACTATAGCACGCCGTTTTTCATCATTTTTGAGGATTTGAAGAAAATTCAAAATTTCAAAAAACATAGGTTATAGCCCATTGTTTTTTGAATTTTTGAAAAAAATGTTATCCTCATTTTTCATCATTTTTGAACATGGGCTATAGCTCCTACCGTACGGCATACTATAGCACGCCGTTTTTCATCATTTTTGAGGATTTGAAGAAAATTCAAAATTTCAAAAAACATGGGTTATAGCCCATCGTTTTTTGAATTTTTGAAAAAAATGTTATCCTCATTTTTCATCATTTTTGAACATGGGCTAAAGCCCCTACCGTACGGCATACTATAGCACGCCGTTTTTCATCATTTTTGAGGATTTGAAGAAAATTCAAAATTTCAAAAAACATGGGTTATAGCCCATTGTTTTTTGAATTTTTGAAAAAAATGTTATCCTCATTTTTCATCATTTTTGAACATGGGCTATAGCCCCTACCGTACGGCATACTATAGCACGCCGTTTTTCATCATTTTTGAGGATTTGAAGAAAATTCAAAATTTCAAAAAACATGGGTTATAGCCCATCGTTTTTTGAATTTTTGAAAAAAATGTTATCCTCATTTTTCATCATTTTTGAACATGGGCTATAGCCCCTACCGTACGGCATACTATAGCACGCCGTTTTTCATCATTTTTGAGGATTTGAAGAAAATTCAAAATTTCAAAAAACATGGGTTATAGCCCATCGTTTTTAGAATTTTTGAAAAAAATGTTATCCTCATTTTTCATCATTTTTGAACATGGGCTATAGCCCCTACCGTACGGCATAGTATAGCACGCCGTTTTTCATCATTTTTGAGGATTTGAAGAAAATTCAAAATTTCAAAAAACATGGGTTATAGCCCATCGTTTTTTTAATTTTTGAAAAAAATGTTATCCTCATTTTTCATCATTTTTGAACATGGGCTATAGCCCCTACCGTACGGCATACTATAGCACGCCGTTTTTCATCATTTTTGAGGATTTGAAGAAAATTCAAAATTTCAAAAAACATGGGTTATAGCCCATCGTTTTTTGAATTTTTGAAAAAAATGTTATCCTCATTTTTCATCATTTTTGAACATGGGCTAAAGCCCCTACCGTACGGCATACTATAGCACGCCGTTTTTCATCATTTTTGAGGATTTGAAGAAAATTCAAAATTTCAAAAAACATGGGTTATAGCCCATCGTTTTTTGAATTTTTGAAAAAAATGTTATCCTCATTTTTCATCATTTTTGAACATGGGCTATAGCCCCTACCGTACGGCATACTATAGCACGCCGTTTTTCATCATTTTTGAGGATTTGAAGAAAATTCAAATTTTCAAAAAACATGGGTTATAGCCCATCGTTTTTTTAATTTTTGAAAAAAATGTTATCCTCATTTTTCATCATTTTTGAACATGGGCTATAGCCCCTACCGTACGGCATACTATAGCACGCTGTTTTTCATCATTTTTGAGGATTTGAAGAAAATTCAAAATTTCAAAAAACATGGGTTATAGCCCATCGTTTTTTGAATTTTTGAAAAAAATGTTATCCTCATTTTTCATCATTTTTGAACATGGGCTATAGCCCCTACCGTACGGCATACTATAGCACGCCGTTTTTCATCATTTTTGAGGATTTGAAGAAAATTCAAAATTTCAAAAAACATGGGTTATAGCCCATTGTTTTTTGAATTTTTGAAAAAAATGTTATCCTCATTTTTCATCATTTTTGAACATGGACTATAGCTCCTACCGTACGGCATACTATAGCACGCCGTTTTTCATCATTTTTGAGGATTTGAAGAAAATTCAAAATTTCAAAAAACATGGGTTATAGCCCATCGTTTTTTGAATTTTTGAAAAAAATGTTATCCTCATTTTTCATCATTTTTGAACATGGGCTAAAGCCCCTACTGTACGGCATACTATAGCACGCCGTTTTTCATCATTTTTGAGGATTTGAAGAAAATTCAAAATTTCAAAAAACATGGGTTATAGCCCATTGTTTTTTGAATTTTTGAAAAAAATGTTATCCTCATTTTTCATCATTTTTGAACATGGGCTATAGCCCCTACCGTACGGCATACTATAGCACGCCGTTTTTCATCATTTTTGAGGATTTGAAGAAAATTCAAAATTTCAAAAAACATGGGTTATAGCCCATCGTTTTTTGAATTTTTGAAAAAAATGTTATCCTCATTTTTCATCATTTTTGAACATGGGCTAAAGCCCCTACCGTACGGCATACTATAGCACGCCGTTTTTCATCATTTTTGAGGATTTGAAGAAAATTCAAAATTTCAAAAAACATGGGTTATAGCCCATCGTTTTTTGAATTTTTGAAAAAAATGTTATCCTCATTTTTCATCATTTTTGAACATGGGCTATAGCCCCTACCGTACGGCATACTATAGCACGCCGTTTTTCATCATTTTTGAGGATTTGAAGAAAATTCAAAATTTCAAAAAACATGGGTTATAGCCCATCGTTTTTTGAATTTTTGAAAAAAATGTTATCCTCATTTTTCATCATTTTTGAACATGGGCTATAGCCCCTACCGTACGGCATACTATAGCACGCCGTTTTTCATCATTTTTGAGGATTTGAAGAAAATTCAAAATTTCAAAAAACATGGGTTATAGCCCATCGTTTTTTGAATTTTTGAAAAAAATGTTATCCTCATTTTTCATCATTTTTGAACATGGGCTATAGCCCCTACCGTACGGCATACTATAGCACGCCGTTTTTCATCATTTTTGAGGATTTGAAGAAAATTCAAAATTTCAAAAAACATGGGTTATAGCCCATTGTTTTTTGAATTTTTGAAAAAAATGTTATCCTCATTTTTCATCATTTTTGAACATGGACTATAGCTCCTACCGTACGGCATACTATAGCACGCCGTTTTTCATCATTTTTGAGGATTTGAAGAAAATTCAAAATTTCAAAAAACATGGGTTATAGCCCATCGTTTTTTGAATTTTTGAAAAAAATGTTATCCTCATTTTTCATCATTTTTGAACATGGGCTAAAGCCCCTACCGTACGGCATACTATAGCACGCCGTTTTTCATCATTTTTGAGGATTTGAAGAAAATTCAAAATTTCAAAAAACATGGGTTATAGCCCATTGTTTTTTGAATTTTTGAAAAAAATGTTATCCTCATTTTTCATCATTTTTGAACATGGGCTATAGCCCCTACCGTACGGCATACTATAGCACGCCGTTTTTCATCATTTTTGAGGATTTGAAGAAAATTCAAAATTTCAAAAAACATGGGTTATAGCCCATCGTTTTTTGAATTTTTGAAAAAAATGTTATCCTCATTTTTCATCATTTTTGAACATGGGCTAAAGCCCCTACCGTACGGCATACTATAGCACGCCGTTTTTCATCATTTTTGAGGATTTGAAGAAAATTCAAAATTTCAAAAAACATGGGTTATAGCCCATCGTTTTTTGAATTTTTGAAAAAAATGTTATCCTCATTTTTCATCATTTTTGAACATGGGCTATAGCCCCTACCGTACGGCATACTATAGCACGCCGTTTTTCATCATTTTTGAGGATTTGAAGAAAATTCAAAATTTCAAAAAACATGGGTTATAGCCCATCGTTTTTAGAATTTTTGAAAAAAATGTTATCCTCATTTTTCATCATTTTTGAACATGGGCTATAGCCCCTACCGTACGGCATACTATAGCACGCCGTTTTTCATCATTTTTGAGGATTTGAAGAAAATTCAAAATTTCAAAAAACATGGGTTATAGCCCATCGTTTTTAGAATTTTTGAAAAAAATGTTATCCTCATTTTTCATCATTTTTGAACATGGGCTATAGCCCCTACCGTACGGCATACTATAGCACGCCGTTTTTCATCATTTTTGAGGATTTGAAGAAAATTCAAAATTTCAAAAAACATGGGTTATAGCCCATCGTTTTTAGAATTTTTGAAAAAAATGTTATCCTCATTTTTCATCATTTTTGAACATGGGCTATAGCCCCTACCGTACGGCATACTATAGCACGCCGTTTTTCATCATTTTTGAGGATTTGAAGAAAATTCAAAATTTCAAAAAACATGGGTTATAGCCCATCGTTTTTAGAATTTTTGAAAAAAATGTTATCCTCATTTTTCATCATTTTTGAACATGGGCTATAGCCCCTACCGTACGGCATACTATAGCACGCCGTTTTTCATCATTTTTGAGGATTTGAAGAAAATTCAAAATTTCAAAAAACATGGGTTATAGCCCATCGTTTTTTGAATTTTTGAAAAAAATGTTATCCTCATTTTTCATCATTTTTGAACATGGGCTATAGCCCCTACCGTACGGCATACTATAGCACGCCGTTTTTCATCATTTTTGAGGATTTGAAGAAAATTCAAAATTTCAAAAAACATGGGTTATAGCCCATTGTTTTTTGAATTTTTGAAAAAAAAATTATCCTCATTTTTCATCATTTTTGAACATGGGCTATAGCCCCTACCGTACGGCATACTATAGCACGCCGTTTTTCATCATTTTTGAGGATTTGAAGAAAATTCAAAATTTAAAAAAACATGGGTTATAGCCCATCGTTTTTTGAATTTTTGAAAAAAATGTTATCCTCATTTTTCATCATTTTTGAACATGGGCTAAAGCCCCTACCGTACGGCATACTATAGCACGCCGTTTTTCATCATTTTTGAGGATTTGAAGAAAATTCAAAATTTAAAAAAACATGGGTTATAGCCCATCGTTTTTTGAATTTTTGAAAAAAATGTTATCCTCATTTTTCATCATTTTTGAACATGGGCTAAAGCCCCTACCGTACGGCATACTATAGCACGCCGTTTTTCATCATTTTTGAGGATTTGAAGAAAATTCAAAATTTCAAAAAACATGGGTTATAGCCCATTGTTTTTTGAATTTTTGAAAAAAATGTTATCCTCATTTTTCATCATTTTTGAACATGGGCTATAGCCCCTACCGTACGGCATACTATAGCACGCCGTTTTTCATCATTTTTGAGGATTTGAAGAAAATTCAAAATTTCAAAAAACATGGGTTATAGCCCATCGTTTTTTGAATTTTTGAAAAAAATGTTATCCTCATTTTTCATCATTTTTGAACATGGGCTAAAGCCCCTACCGTACGGCATACTATAGCACGCCGTTTTTCATCATTTTTGAGGATTTGAAGAAAATTCAAAATTTCAAAAAACATGGGTTATAGCCCATCGTTTTTTTAATTTTTGAAAAAAATGTTATCCTCATTTTTCATCATTTTTGAACATGGGCTATAGCCCCTACCGTACGGCATACTATAGCACGCCGTTTTTCATCATTTTTGAGGATTTGAAGAAAATTCAAAATTTCAAAAAACATGGGTTATAGCCCATCGTTTTTTGAATTTTTGAAAAAAATGTTATCCTCATTTTTCATCATTTTTGAACATGGGCTATAGCCCCTACCGTACGGCATACTATAGCACGCCGTTTTTCATCATTTTTGAGGATTTGAAGAAAATTCAAAATTTCAAAAAACATGGGTTATAGCCCATCGTTTTTAGAATTTTTGAAAAAAATGTTATCCTCATTTTTCATCATTTTTGAACATGGGCTATAGCCCCTACCGTACGGCATACTATAGCACGCCGTTTTTCATCATTTTTGAGGATTTGAAGAAAATTCAAAATATCAAAAAACATGGGTTATAGCCCATCGTTTTTTGAATTTTTGAAAAAAATGTTATCCTCATTTTTCATCATTTTTGAACATGGGCTAAAGCCCCTACCGTACGGCATACTATAGCACGCCGTTTTTCATCATTTTTGAGGATTTGAAGAAAATTCAAAATTTCAAAAAACATGGGTTATAGCCCATTGTTTTTTGAATTTTTGAAAAAAATGTTATCCTCATTTTTCATCATTTTTGAACATGGGCTATAGCCCCTACCGTACGGCATACTATAGCACGCCGTTTTTCATCATTTTTGAGGATTTGAAGAAAATTCAAAATTTCAAAAAACATGGGTTATAGCCCATCGTTTTTTGAATTTTTGAAAAAAATGTTATCCTCATTTTTCATCATTTTTGAACATGGGCTAAAGCCCCTACCGTACGGCATACTATAGCACGCCGTTTTTCATCATTTTTGAGGATTTGAAGAAAATTCAAAATTTCAAAAAACATGGGTTATAGCCCATCGTTTTTTGAATTTTTGAAAAAAATGTTATCCTCATTTTTCATCATTTTTGAACATGGGCTATAGCCCCTACCGTACGGCATACTATAGCACGCCGTTTTTCATCATTTTTGAGGATTTGAAGAAAATTCAAAATTTCAAAAAACATGGGTTATAGCCCATCGTTTTTTGAATTTTTGAAAAAAATGTTATCCTCATTTTTCATCATTTTTGAACATGGGCTAAAGCCCCTACCGTACGGCATACTATAGCACGCCGTTTTTCATCATTTTTGAGGATTTGAAGAAAATTCAAAATTTCAAAAAACATGGGTTATAGCCCATCGTTTTTTGAATTTTTGAAAAAAATGTTATCCTCATTTTTCATCATTTTTGAACATGGGCTATAGCCCCTACCGTACGGCATACTATAGCACGCCGTTTTTCATCATTTTTGAGGATTTGAAGAAAATTCAAAATTTCAAAAAACATGGGTTATAGCCCATCGTTTTTTGAATTTTTGAAAAAAATGTTATCCTCATTTTTCATCATTTTTGAACATGGGCTATAGCCCCTACCGTACGGCATACTATAGCACGCCGTTTTTCATCATTTTTGAGGATTTGAAGAAAATTCAAAATTTCAAAAAACATGGGTTATAGCCCATCGTTTTTAGAATTTTTGAAAAAAATGTTATCCTCATTTTTCATCATTTTTGAACATGGGCTATAGCCCCTACCGTACGGCATACTATAGCACGCCGTTTTTCATCATTTTTGAGGATTTGAAGAAAATTCAAAATTTCAAAAAACATGGGTTATAGCCCATCGTTTTTTGAATTTTTGAAAAAAATGTTATCCTCATTTTTCATCATTTTTGAACATGGGCTATAGCCCCTACCGTACGGCATACTATAGCACGCCGTTTTTCATCATTTTTGAGGATTTGAAGAAAATTCAAAATTTCAAAAAACATGGGTTATAGCCCATCGTTTTTTGAATTTTTGAAAAAAATGTTATCCTCATTTTTCATCATTTTTGAACATGGGCTATAGCCCCTACCGTACGGCATACTATAGCACGCCGTTTTTCATCATTTTTGAGGATTTGAAGAAAATTCAAAATTTCAAAAAACATGGGTTATAGCCCATCGTTTTTTGAATTTTTGAAAAAAATGTTATCCTCATTTTTCATCATTTTTGAACATGGGCTATAGCTCCTACCGTATGGCATACTATAGCACGCCGTTTTTCATCATTTTTGAGGATTTGAAGAAAATTCAAAATTTCAAAAAACATGGGTTATAGCTAGGGGTGGGTCCCGAACCTCGGGACCAATCCGGTACCGAACCGAACATGCTCGAGTACCGGGTACCCATTACAATAATTCAATTTCGGTTCTCTCTATCGGTTCCTGGGTGACACCCTGCACGCACGCACGGACGCACATAAAACAGCTGATTATAATCAGATCATGCTACTCGGAGAGCCAGCAACAGAATGGACCGTGGTAATCGCTTCCTATTGTTGCGTTGTCACACGTCTAACCATTAGACGTGCGATAACAACAACACGGAACAATAGACTCTAACGACCCTCAGCCATTGAAATGTTAATGCTTAGATGCATCCAGAAGACGCTACATTTCGCTTCCTCCAGAAAGACTGGAGCGTGCAGAGCGCATATGCACGTAGACACATACATGTCCCGACCCAAACATTGAGGAGCTAAAGTAAACGTGACGTTGTTGTGATTAAACATAATGTGCCACGAAAAATAGCTGTCCATAGATGTCCAAACATGATCGCCTCGTTCGGCCAACAAAATATATCTCCCTCCCTCCACAGAAGCGCAGTGATGCCTGATTTATTCTTCGTCGTACACGTGTTATGCTTGCATGCTGAAAATGGCTGATCGACAAGCTCACAACGCGTTGCGGATGCAACACGTTGTGAGCTTGTCGATCAGCTATTTTTAGCATGTGGAAATATGCAGGCTGTGAGAACTGAGACCCTTCACAATAAAAGCATGCAGCTTTTACAAGATGGCCCATAATAAAGACAAGGAAAAGGATTAAGAATTAGGTGGAATTTCACATTGCATATGAGATATTCTTTTCTCCAAAATGTATTTAAAATAATTAAGGAATTAATTTGGATAATGGTAATAGGGATATTGTAAAAGTTGTCACTTTATTAATCCCAACACTGTATGTATGTGTGTGTATATATATATATATATATATATATATATATATATATATATATATATATATATATATATATATATATATATATATACATTACCTGACATTGAGCTTTTTTGTTAAACATTTGACCTCTTTTATATGATTTTGGAACCGAAATAGGGAACCGTTAAGAACCGGAATCGATAAGCAGAACCGGAATCGGTACCGGACTCGAAAAAATCCTAACGATACCCATCCCTAGTTATAGCCCATCGTTTTTTGAATTTTTGAAAAAGATGTTATCCTCATTTTTCATCATTTTTGAACATGGGCTATAGCTCCTACCGTACGGCATACTATAGCACGCCGTTTTTCATCCTTTTTGAGGATTTGAAGAAAATTCAAAATTTCAAAAAACATGGGTTATAGCCCATCGTTTTTTGAATTTTTGAAAAAAATGTTATCCTCATTTTTCATCATTTTTGAACATGGGCTATAGCCCCTACCGTACGGCATACTATAGCACGCCGTTTTTCATCATTTTTGAGGATTTGAAGAAAATTCAAAATTTCAAAAAACATGGGTTATAGCCCATCGTTTTTTGAATTTTTGAAAAAAATGTTATCCTCATTTTTCATCATTTTTGAACATGGGCTATAGCCCCTAACGTACGGCATACTATAGCACGCCGTTTTTCATCATTTTTGAGGATTTGAAGAAAATTCAAAATTTCAAAAAACATGGGTTATAGCCCATCGTTTTTTTAATTTTTGAAAAAAATGTTATCCTCATTTTTCATCATTTTTGAACATGGGCTATAGCCCCTACCGTACGGCATACTATAGCACGCCGTTTTTCATCATTTTTGAGGATTTGAAGAAAATTCAAAATTTCAAAAAACATGGGTTATAGCCCATCGTTTTTTGAATTTTTGAAAAAAATGTTATCCTCATTTTTCATCATTTTTGAACATGGGCTATAGCCCCTACCGTACGGCATACTATAGCACGCCGTTTTTCATCATTTTTGAGGATTTGAAGAAAATTCAAAATTTCAAAAAACATGGGTTATAGCCCATCGTTTTTTGAATTTTTGAAAAAAATGTTATCCTCATTTTTCATCATTTTTGAACATGGGCTATAGCCCCTACCGTACGGCATACTATAGCACGCCGTTTTTCATCATTTTTGAGGATTTGAAGAAAATTCAAAATTTCAAAAAACATGGGTTATAGCCCATCGTTTTTTGAATTTAAAAAAAAAATGTTATCCTCATTTTTCATCATTTTTGAAAATGGGCTATAGCCCCTACCGTACGGCATACTATAGCACGCCGTTTTTCATCATTTTTGAGGATTTGAAGAAAATTCAAAATTTCAAAAAACATGGGTTATAGCCCATCGTTTTTTGAATTTTTGAAAAAAATGTTATCCTCATTTTTCATCATTTTTGAACATGGGCTATAGCCCCTACCGTACGGCATACTATAGCACGCCGTTTTTCATCATTTTTGAGGATTTGAAGAAAATTCAAAATTTCAAAAAACATGGGTTATAGCCCATCGTTTTTTGAATTTTTGAAAAAAATGTTATCCTCATTTTTCATCATTTTTGAACATGGGCTATAGCCCCTAACGTACGGCATACTATAGCACGCCGTTTTTCATAATTTTTGAGGATTTGAAGAAAATTCAAAATTTCAAAAAACATGGGTTATAGCCCATCGTTTTTTGAATTTTTGAAAAAAATGTTATCCTCATTTTTCATCATTTTTGAACATGGGCTATAGCCCCTACCGTACGGCATACTATAGCACGCCGTTTTTCATCATTTTTGAGGATTTGAAGAAAATTCAAAATTTCAAAAAACATGGCTTATAGCCCATCGTTTTTTGAATTTTTGAAAAAAATGTTATCCTCATTTTTCATCATTTTTGAACATGGGCTATAGCCCCTACCGTACGGCATACTATAGCACGCCGTTTTTCATCATTTTTGAGGATTTGAAGAAAATTCAAAATTTCAAAAAACATGGGTTATAGCCCATCGTTTTATGAATTTTTGAAAAAAATGTTATCCTCATTTTTCATCATTTTTGAACATGGGCTATAGCCCCTAACGTACGGCATACTATAGCACGCCGTTTTTCATCATTTTTGAGGATTTGAAGAAAATTCAAAATTTCAAAAAACATGGGTTATAGCCCATCGTTTTTTGAATTTTTGAAAAAAATGTTATCCTCATTTTTCATCATTTTTGAACATGGGCTATAGCCCCTACCGTACGGCATACTATAGCACGCCGTTTTTCATCATTTTTGAGGATTTGAAGAAAATTCAAAATTTCAAAAAACATGGGTTATAGCCCATCGTTTTATGAATTTTTGAAAAAAATGTTATCCTCATTTTTCATCATTTTTGAACATGGGCTATAGCCCCTAACGTACAGCATACTATAGCACGCCGTTTTTCATCATTTTTGAGGATTTGAAGAAAATTCAAAATTTCAAAAAACATGGGTTATAGCCCATCGTTTTTTGAATTTTTGAAAAAAATGTTATCCTCATTTTTCATCATTTTTGAACATGGGCTATAGCCCCTACTGTACGGCATACTATAGCACGCCGTTTTTCATCATTTTTGAGGATTTGAAGAAAATTCAAAATTTCAAAAAACATGGGTTATAGCCCATCGTTTTTAGAATTTTTGAAAAAAATGTTATCCTCATTTTTCATCATTTTTGAACATGGGCTATAGCCCCTACCGTACGGCATACTATAGCACGCCGTTTTTCATCATTTTTGAGGATTTGAAGAAAATTCAAAATTTCAAAAAACATGGGTTATAGCCCATCGTTTTTTGAATTTTTGAAAAAAATGTTATCCTCATTTTTCATCATTTTTGAACATGGGCTATAGCCCCTACCGTACGGCATACTATAGCACGCCGTTTTTCATCATTTTTGAGGATTTGAAGAAAATTCAAAATTTCAAAAAACATGGGTTATAGCCCATCGTTTTTTGAATTTTTGAAAAAAATGTTATCCTCATTTTTCATCATTTTTGAACATGGGCTATAGCCCCTACCGTACGGCATACTATAACACGCCGTTTTTCATCATTTTTGAGGATTTGAAGAAAATTCAAAATTTCAAAAAACATGGGTTATAGCCCATTGTTTTTTGAATTTTTGAAAAAAATGTTATCCTCATTTTTCATCATTTTTGAACATGGGCTATAGCCCCTACCGTACGGCATACTATAGCACGCCGTTTTTCATCATTTTTTAGGATTTGAAGAAATTTCAAAATTTCAAAAAACATGGGTTATAGCCCATCGTTTTTTGAATTTTTGAAAAAAATGTTATCCTCATTTTTCATCATTTTTGAACATGGGCTATAGCCCCTACCGTACGGCATACTATAGCACGCCGTTTTTCATCATTTTTGAGGATTTGAAGAAAATTCAAAATTTCAAAAAACATGGGTTATAGCCCATCGTTTTTTGAATTTTTGAAAAAAATGTTATCCTCATTTTTCATCATTTTTGAACATGGGCTATAGCCCCTACCGTACGGCATACTATAGCACGCCATTTTTCATCATTTTTGAGGATTTGAAGAAAATTCAAAATTTCAAAAAACATGGGTTATAGCCCATCGTTTTTTGAATTTTTGAAAAAAATGTTATCCTCATTTTTCATCATTTTTGAACATGGGCTATAGCCCCTACCGTACGGCATACTATAGCACGCCGTTTTTCATCATTTTTGAGGATTTGAAGAAAATTCAAAATTTCTAAAAACATGGGTTATAGCCCATTGTTTTTTGAATTTTTGAAAAAAATGTTATCCTCATTTTTCATCATTTTTGAACATGGGCTATAGCTCCTACCGTACGGCATACTATAGCACGCCGTTTTTCATCATTTTTGAGGATTTGAAGAAAATTCAAAATTTCAAAAAACATGGGTTATAGCCCATCGTTTTTTGAATTTTTGAAAAAAATGTTATCCTCATTTTTCATCAGTTTTGAACATGGGCTATAGCCCCTACCGTACGGCATACTATAGCACGCCGTTTTTCATCATTTTTGAGGATTTGAAGAAAATTCAAAATTTCAAAAAACATGGGTTATAGCCCATCGTTTTTTGAATTTTTGAAAAAAATGTTATCCTCATTTTTCATCAGTTTTGAACATGGGCTATAGCTCCTACCGTACGGCATACTATAGCACGCCGTTTTTCATCATTTTTGAGGATTTGAAGAAAATTCAAAATTTCAAAAAACATGGGTTATAGCCCATCGTTTTTTGAATTTTTGAAAAAAATGTTATCCTCATTTTTCATCATTTTTGAACATGGGCTATAGCCCCTACCGTACGGCATACTATAGCACGCCGTTTTTCATCATTTTTGAGGATTTGAAGAAAATTCAAAATTTCTAAAAACATGGGTTATAGCCCATTGTTTTTTGAATTTTTGAAAAAAATGTTATCCTCATTTTTCATCATTTTTGAACATGGGCTATAGCTCCTACCGTACGGCATACTATAGCACGCCGTTTTTCATCATTTTTGAGGATTTGAAGAAAATTCAAAATTTCAAAAAACATGGGTTATAGCCCATCGTTTTTTGAATTTTTGAAAAAAATGTTATCCTCATTTTTCATCAGTTTTGAACATGGGCTATAGCCCCTACCGTACGGCATACTATAGCACGCCGTTTTTCATCATTTTTGAGGATTTGAAGAAAATTCAAAATTTCAAAAAACATGGGTTATAGCCCATCGTTTTTTGAATTTTTGAAAAAAATGTTATCCTCATTTTTCATCATTTTTGAACATGGGCTATAGCCCCTACCGTACGGCATACTATAGCACGCCGTTTTTCATCATTTTTGAGGATTTGAAGAAAATTCAAAATTTCAAAAAACATGGGTTATAGCCCATCGTTTTTTGAATTTTTGAAAAAAATGTTATCCTCATTTTTCATCATTTTTGAACATGGGCTATAGCCCCTACCGTACGGCATACTATAGCACGCCGTTTTTCATCATTTTTGAGGATTTGAAGAAAATTCAAAATTTCAAAAAACATGGGTTATAGCCCATCGTTTTTTGAATTTTTGAAAAAAATGTTATCCTCATTTTTCATCATTTTTGAACATGGGCTATAGCCCCTACCGTACGGCATACTATAGCACGCCGTTTTTCATCATTTTTGAGGATTTGAAGAAAATTCAAAATTTCAAAAAACATGGGTTATAGCCCATCGTTTTTTGAATTTTTGAAAAAAATGTTATCCTCATTTTTCATCATTTTTTAACATGGGCTATAGCCCCTACCGTACGGCATACTATAGCACGCCGTTTTTCATCATTTTTGAGGATTTGAAGAAAATTCAAAATTTCAAAAAACAAGGGTTATAGCCCATCGTTTTTTGAATTTTTGAAAAAAATGTTATCCTCATTTTTCATCATTTTTGAACATGGGCTATAGCCCCTACCCTACGGCATACTATAGCACGCCGTTTTTCATCATTTTTGAGGATTTGAAGAAAATTCAAAATTTCAAAAAACATGGGTTATAGCCCATCGTTTTTTGAATTTTTGAAAAAAATGTTATCCTCATTTTTCATCATTTTTGAACATGGGCTATAGCCCCTACCGTACGGCATACTATAACACGCCGTTTTTCATCATTTTTGAGGATTTGAAGAAAATTCAAAATTTCAAAAAACATGGGTTATAGCCCATTGTTTTTTGAATTTTTGAAAAAAATGTTATCCTCATTTTTCATTATTTTTGAACATGGGCTATAGCCCCTACCGTACGGCATACTATAGCACGCCGTTTTTCATCATTTTTTAGGATTTGAAGAAATTTCAAAATTTCAAAAAACATGGGTTATAGCCCATCGTTTTTTGAATTTTTGAAAAAAATGTTATCCTCATTTTTCATCATTTTTGAACATGGGCTATAGCCCCTACCGTACGGCATACTATAGCACGCCGTTTTTCATCATTTTTGAGGATTTGAAGAAAATTCAAAATTTCTAAAAACATGGGTTATAGCCCATTGTTTTTTGAATTTTTGAAAAAAATGTTATCCTCATTTTTCATCATTTTTGAACATGGGCTATAGCCCCTACCGTACGGCATACTATAGCACGCCGTTTTTCATCATTTTTGAGGATTTGAAGAAAATTCAAAATTTCAAAAAACATGGGTTATAGCCCATCGTTTTTTGAATTTTTGAAAAAAATGTTATCCTCATTTTTCATCATTTTTGAACATGGGCTATAGCCCCTACCGTACGGCATACTATAGCACGCCGTTTTTCATCATTTTTGAGGATTTGAAGAAAATTCAAAATTTCTAAAACCATGGGTTATAGCCCATTGTTTTTTGAATTTTTGAAAAAAATGTTATCCTCATTTTTCATCATTTTTGAACATGGGCTATAGCCCGTACCGTACGCCATACTATAGCACGCCGTTTTTCATCATTTTTGAGGATTTGAAGAAAATTCAAAATTTCAAAAAACATGGGTTATAGCCCATCGTTTTTTGAATTTTTGAAAAAAATGTTATCCTCATTTTTCATCATTTTTGAACATGGGCTATAGCCCCTACCGTACGGCATACTACAGCACGCCGTTTTTCATCATTTTTGAGGATTTGAAGAAAATTCAAAATTAAAAAAAACATGGGTTATAGCCCATCGTTTTTTGAATTTTTGAAAAAAATGTTATCCTCATTTTTCATCATTTTTGAACATGGGCTATAGCCCCTACCGTACGGCATACTATAGCACGCCGTTTTTCATCATTTTTGAGGATTTGAAGAAAATTCAAAATTTCAAAAAACATGGGTTATAGCCCATCGTTTTTTGAATTTTTGAAAAAAATGTTATCCTCATTTTTCATCATTTTTGAACATGGGCTATAGCCCCTACCGTACGGCATACTATAGCACGCCGTTTTTCATCATTTTTGAGGATTTGAAGAAAATTCAAAATTTCTAAAAACATGGGTTATAGCCCATTGTTTTTTGAATTTTTGAAAAAAATGTTATCCTCATTTTTCATCATTTTTGAACATGGGCTATAGCCCCTACCGTACGGCATACTATAGCACGCCGTTTTTCATCATTTTTGAGGATTTGAAGAAAATTCAAAATTTCTAAAACCATGGGTTATAGCCCATTGTTTTTTGAATTTTTGAAAAAAATGTTATCCTCATTTTTCATCATTTTTGAACATGGGCTATAGCCCCTACCGTACGGCATACTATAGCACGCCGTTTTTCATCATTTTTGAGGATTTGAAGAAAATTCAAAATTTCAAAAAACATGGGTTATAGCCCATCGTTTTTTGAATTTTTGAAAAAAATGTTATCCTCATTTTTCATCATTTTTGAACATGGGCTATAGCCCCTACCGTACGGCATACTACAGCACGCCGTTTTTCATCATTTTTGAGGATTTGAAGAAAATTCAAAATTAAAAAAAACATGGGTTATAGCCCATCGTTTTTTGAATTTTTGAAAAAAATGTTATCCTCATTTTTCATCATTTTTGAACATGGGCTATAGCCCCTACCGTACGGCATACTATAGCACGCCGTTTTTCATCATTTTTGAGGATTTGAAGAAAATTCAAAATTTCAAAAAACATGGGTTATAGCCCATCGTTTTTTGAATTTTTGAAAAAAATGTTATCCTCATTTTTCATCATTTTTGAACATGGGCTATAGCCCCTACCGTACGGCATACTATAGCACGCCGTTTTTCATCATTTTTGAGGATTTGAAGAAAATTCAAAATTTCAAAAAACATGGGTTATAGCCCATTGTTTTTTGAATTTTTGAAAAAAATGTTATCCTCATTTTTCATCATTTTTGAACATGGGCTATAGCCCCTACCGTACGGCATACTATAGCACGCCATTTTTCATCATTTTTGAGGATTTGAAGAAAATTCAAAATTTCAAAAAACATGGGTTATAGCCCATTGTTTTTTGAATTTTTGAAAAAAATGTTATCCTCATTTTTCATCATTTTTGAACATGGGCTATAGCCCCTACCGTACGGCATTTGTAAGTGTAAGGCTTAATTGGGTCGTCCACTCACAGTTAACAGTCTTTGTATTGAGTTTGTGCTTGAAATGTAGGACTACTGTAATTCTGCAAACTGTTAATAAATCAATCAAAATTGACATTTCAACTATTGATCAGACGCTGTGCATTGACGACACCTAGTGGTCATTCATTTTAATTGCATGCATGCAGAGAAATCACAACATTGTGAGACGCACTGGGTCGTTGCCATGTTTTGCCACGGAAACCAGCGACCTGCCTTGTGTAAGTAAGTAAGTACATTTTATTTATAAAGCACCTTTCTTAACAATGTTACAAAGTGCTGTACAGTGACACAATAAAATCAATCATAATTAAAACAGGACAGTACAACAAGCAAATAAGAACAACATAATCAAGTCAAATAAAATCAGAAAAATGTTCCCGAAATAAAAACGTTTTCAGTGGACGAAGCCAGGCTTGATACGAGCAGACGTGGCAACGCGATCGAAACACAGGGGCAATCTCCCGTTGGCCGAGAGGTTGGAACTCACGGGCCAATGGGAGCCTGTGTCGTGTAATTTCTCCCTTTACACTGACTATAATTCTATCTATTTGAGACAGAAACGGCTAAGCAACACGGCAGGCTGTAGGCTGTAGTCAAAAGCACCGGACGAATGAAGGCAGGCAGAGAGTGTTCTGAAGTGTAGTGTAGAGTCGATCATTTTATTGCAACCGAGACCAAGACAGAGAGCTTCGCCATTGTCCCTGAGCCTGGAGCTCAGGGACTCCCTCGTACTGAACCGCTGCCGCGGCCAGTTTAAGACTCCCTAAACCTTGCATTTTACAGGACATATATACAGTGTTTTTGCATAGACACAGATATACGGAGGTGGAGACTGAAACTTTACATACCGGTATTCATAAAAATATTGCCACTTGGTAAGCAAAGGTCTCTCCTGGATACAATAGAATGCTAAGTTCCCTATCACACCTGGCCAGGCCAAGCTACTTGACTAAGGCCCACGACACCTTGACTTTAAATATCAAAGACAGGCCTCTGCAGACACAGTGACTGCAGATAGTGACAGTTGACTTATTTAGCATGCCCTTAGCACAGTGACCAAATGTATAAGTCGGACATTTTAACATGGCTTATATATGAATATCATGAAATATAGATACCACACCTGCATGCTTTTGGGCGGCCAATAAGGGCAGGGGTAAAACAGAGAGAATTGTTCCGGATCCTTAACATCAACTAGCACAGAAAAGCTGTGTTGTAGTAACCAGCAGTTAGCTCAGTGTGATGAGTGTCTGTGTTTGTGATCCACAGGTCCAGGGTTCAAATCCCACATTATTCATGTGTCTCTGTGTCTGTGATGCTTTGCTTTGCACACTGACTTTCAGAAGGACAACTTTAAAGCAGCACAGAAATTCCCAATGATTGTGTGCCTTGTGTGCCTCAAATGAGGATAACATTTTTTTCTAAAATTCAAAAAACGATGGGCTATAACTAGGGATGGGTATCGTTAGGATTTTTTCGAGTCCGGTACCGATTCCGGTTCTGCTTATCGATTCCGGTTCTTAACGGTTCCCTATTTCGGTTCCAAAATGATATAAAAGAGGTCAAATGTTTAACAAAAAAGCTCAATGTCAGGTAATGTGTCCGATCAGGTTTGACAACATTAATGTTACTTTTTTTATTTACCTTTTTTCCACATGACGTATGAAAAGACAAGTGCAATGTGCATTATTTTATGGCTTGCCCATTTTCTCTCTTTTGAATAATTCTGTGCAATTAGCACATTCAACACAAACAACTGTTTCCATAAAACAAACTAACATAGGCTACTTCTCTATAAGCAGAATCATGAATAGGCCTATTTAATTTATACAAAAGGAGAAGAGAGAGAGCAATGTGTTTGTGGCTCAAACTTTGTCTAATATTGTTTTAGTGCAGTGGTTCTCAAACATTTTCATGCCAATGATTGTGTGCCTCAGTGGACCAACGGATAAGTCAAATGATATCCGTAGTATACCTAGTAGAAGTGTGCCGGTTCGAACCCTGACATACTCATATCTTTACTGACACTTTGCATTCCACACTAACATCAACTAGCACAGAAAAGTGTGTTGTAGTAACCAGCAGTTAGCTCAGTGTGATGAGTGGCTGTACTTAGTTGTGATCCACAGGTCCACGGTTCAAATCCCACATTATTCATTTTTCATTCATTCAAGCCCATGTTCAAAAATGATGAAAAATGAGGATAACATTTTTTTCAAAAATTCAAAAAACGATGGGCTACAACCCATGTTTTTTGAAATTTTGAATTTTCTTCAAATCCTCAAAAATGATGAAAAACGGCGTGCTATAGTATGCCGTACGGTAGGGGCTATAGCCCATGCTCTGCTCGTCTCTGTACTGTGTACTGTCAGTCCCAGCTCCGTGACTGCAGGGAGATGGAACTGTCGTCTGGATAGAACTTTCTGTTACAGTTAAATCAATATAAAAGTACCACACAACTGAAAAGTATCGCGACTGTGACCGCAAGTTAGAAACGTGTGTGGCTATAATGACGCACAGCTGTTTGCAGCGTCTTCTGCATGCATCTAAGCATTAACATTTCAATGGCCGAGGGTCGTTAGAGTCTATTGTTCCGTGTTGTTGTTATTGCACGTCTAATGGTTAGACGTGTGACAACGCAACAATAGGAAGCGATTACCACGGTCCATTCTGTTGCTGGCTCTCCGAGTAGCATGATCTGATTATAATCAGCTGTTTTATGTGCGTGCGTGCGTGCAGGGTGTCACCCAGGAACCGATAGAGAGAACCGAAATTGAATTATTGTAATGGGTACCCGGTACTCGAGCATGTTCGGTTCGGTACCGGATTGGTCCCGAGGTTCGGGACCCACCCCTAGCTATAACCCATGTTTTTTGAAATTTTGAATTTTCTTCAAATCCTCAAAAATGATGAAAAACGGCGTGCTATAGTATGCCGTACGGTAGGGGCTATAGCCCATGTTCAAAAATGATGAAAAATGAGGATAACATTTTTTTCAAAAATTCAAAAAACGATGGGCTATAACTAGGGATGGGTATCGTTAGGATTTTTTCGAGTCCGGTACCGATTCCGGTTCTGCTTATCGATTCCGGTTCTTAACGGTTCCCTATTTCGGTTCCAAAATGATATAAAAGAGGTCAAATGTTTAACAAAAAAGCTCAATGTCAGGTAATGTGTCCGATCAGGTTTGACAACATTAATGTTACTTTTTTTATTTACCTTTTTTCCACATGACGTATGAAAAGACAAGTGCAATGTGCATTATTTTATGGCTTGCCCATTTTCTCTCTTTTGAATAATTCTGTGCAATTAGCACATTCAACACAAACAACTGTTTCCATAAAACAAACTAACATAGGCTACTTCTCTATAAGCAGAATCATGAATAGGCCTATTTAATTTATACAAAAGGAGAAGAGAGAGAGCAATGTGTTTGTGGCTCAAACTTTGTCTAATATTGTTTTAGTGCAGTGGTTCTCAAACATTTTCATGCCAAGAGCAAAGGACCCCCAATATTTTTTCAATCTACAAAAATAATCCCAAAATCGCTTATAAATTAAATTAAATTACTTACTAATCGCTTATTTGGCAACACTGGCCAGAAACGACCAGTGTTGCTTCTTTTTGTCTTATTTTGTATAGACCTAGGTGGCTTGTTTCTGCCATAGAGTTATACTGGCAACACCTCTGGTTTCTAGCTAGCTGAGTGGATATGTGCTGCTGCGCCTGCTCTGCTCGTCTCTGTACTGTGTACTGTCAGTCCCAGCTCCGTGACTGCAAGGAGATGGAACTGTCGTCTGGATAGAACTTTCTGTTACAGTTAAATCAATATAAAAGTACCACACAACTGAAAAGTATCGCGACTGTGACCGCAAGTTAGAAACGTGTGTGGCTATAATGACGCACAGCTGTTTGCAGTGTCTTCTGCATGCATCTAAGCATTTACATTTCAATGGCCGAGGGTCGTTAGAGTCTATTGTTCCGTGTTGTTGTTATTGCACGTCTAATGGTTAGACGTGTGACAACGCAACAATAGGAAGCGATTACCACGGTCCATTCTGTTGCTGGCTCTCCGAGTAGCATGATCTGATTATAATCAGCTGTTTTATGTGCGTGCGTGCGTGCAGGGTGTCACCCAGGAACCGATAGAGAGAACCGAAATTGAATTATTGTAATGGGTACCCGGTACTCGAGCATGTTCGGTTCGGTACCGGATTGGTCCCGAGGTTCGGGACCCACCCCTAGCTATAACCCATGTTTTTTGAAATTTTGAATTTTCTTCAAATCCTCAAAAATGATGAAAAACGGCGTGCTATAGTATGCCGTACGGTAGGGGCTATATAACCTGACGCTGCCACATGAGGGCGGTATTGCGGAAACATATTCCCCAACACAACACTCATCTGGGATCTCTGACAGAGTTGAGCCCTGAGTCAGATCTGTTTCGTACCGACCAATCAGCGTGAGCTAAAGGCGGGATGCGGATGTGACGGTATATAGACACGTCGATATGATTGGTTGTGTTTGCACGCCCACACGGTGATAGACAGACGCTCCCATCCAATCATCTACCATGTATCTTGAAAAAAAGGAACAGCCCCGTCATCGAATTTGCTTCCGCGATCCCAGATCCAAATAAACTGTGAAACAAATTTGTGTAGCAAGCTTTTTGGATCTGGCAGCGTCAGGTTAGGGGCTATAGCCCATGTTCAAAAATGATGAAAAATGAGGATAACATTTTTTTCAAAAATTCAAAAAACGATGGGCTATAACCCATGTTTTTTGAAATTTTGAATTTTCTTCAAATCCTCAAAAATGATGAAAAACGGCGTGCTATAGTATGCCGTACGGTAGGGGCTATAGCCCATGTTCAAAAATGATGAAAAATGAGGATAACATTTTTTTCAAAAATTCAAAAAACGATGGGCTATAACCCATGTTTTTTGAAATTTTGAATTTTCTTCAAATCCTCAAAAATGATGAAAAACGGCGTGCTATAGTATGCCGTACGGTAGGGGCTATAGCCCATGCTCTGCTCGTCTCTGTACTGTGTACTGTCAGTCCCAGCTCCGTGACTGCAGGGAGATGGAACTGTCGTCTGGATAGAACTTTCTGTTACAGTTAAATCAATATAAAAGTACCACACAACTGAAAAGTATCGCGACTGTGACCGCAAGTTAGAAACGTGTGTGGCTATAATGACGCACAGCTGTTTGCAGCGTCTTCTGCATGCATCTAAGCATTAACATTTCAATGGCCGAGGGTCGTTAGAGTCTATTGTTCCGTGTTGTTGTTATTGCACGTCTAATGGTTAGACGTGTGACAACGCAACAATAGGAAGCGATTACCACGGTCCATTCTGTTGCTGGCTCTCCGAGTAGCATGATCTGATTATAATCAGCTGTTTTATGTGCGTGCGTGCGTGCAGGGTGTCACCCAGGAACCGATAGAGAGAACCGAAATTGAATTATTGTAATGGGTACCCGGTACTCGAGCATGTTCGGTTCGGTACCGGATTGGTCCCGAGGTTCGGGACCCACCCCTAGCTATAACCCATGTTTTTTGAAATTTTGAATTTTCTTCAAATCCTCAAAAATGATGAAAAACGGCGTGCTATAGTATGCCGTACGGTAGGGGCTATAGCCCATGTTCAAAAATGATGAAAAATGAGGATAACATTTTTTTCAAAAATTCAAAAAACGATGGGCTATAACTAGGGATGGGTATCGTTAGGATTTTTTCGAGTCCGGTACCGATTCCGGTTCTGCTTATCGATTCCGGTTCTTAACGGTTCCCTATTTCGGTTCCAAAATGATATAAAAGAGGTCAAATGTTTAACAAAAAAGCTCAATGTCAGGTAATGTGTCCGATCAGGTTTGACAACATTAATGTTACTTTTTTTATTTACCTTTTTTCCACATGACGTATGAAAAGACAAGTGCAATGTGCATTATTTTATGGCTTGCCCATTTTCTCTCTTTTGAATAATTCTGTGCAATTAGCACATTCAACACAAACAACTGTTTCCATAAAACAAACTAACATAGGCTACTTCTCTATAAGCAGAATCATGAATAGGCCTATTTAATTTATACAAAAGGAGAAGAGAGAGAGCAATGTGTTTGTGGCTCAAACTTTGTCTAATATTGTTTTAGTGCAGTGGTTCTCAAACATTTTCATGCCAAGAGCAAAGGACCCCCAATATTTTTTCAATCTACAAAAATAATCCCAAAATCGCTTATAAATTAAATTAAATTACTTACTAATCGCTTATTTGGCAACACTGGCCAGAAACGACCAGTGTTGCTTCTTTTTGTCTTATTTTGTATAGACCTAGGTGGCTTGTTTCTGCCATAGAGTTATACTGGCAACACCTCTGGTTTCTAGCTAGCTGAGTGGATATGTGCTGCTGCGCCTGCTCTGCTCGTCTCTGTACTGTGTACTGTCAGTCCCAGCTCCGTGACTGCAGGGAGATGGAACTGTCGTCTGGATAGAACTTTCTGTTACAGTTAAATCAATATAAAAGTACCACACAACTGAAAAGTATCGCGACTGTGACCGCAAGTTAGAAACGTGTGTGGCTATAATGACGCACAGCTGTTTGCAGCGTCTTCTGCATGCATCTAAGCATTTACATTTCAATGGCCGAGGGTCGTTAGAGTCTATTGTTCCGTGTTGTTGTTATTGCACGTCTAATGGTTAGACGTGTGACAACGCAACAATAGGAAGCGATTACCACGGTCCATTCTGTTGCTGGCTCTCCGAGTAGCATGATCTGATTATAATCAGCTGTTTTATGTGCGTGCGTGCGTGCAGGGTGTCACCCAGGAACCGATAGAGAGAACCGAAATTGAATTATTGTAATGGGTACCCGGTACTCGAGCATGTTCGGTTCGGTACCGGATTGGTCCCGAGGTTCGGGACCCACCCCTAGCTATAACCCATGTTTTTTGAAATTTTGAATTTTCTTCAAATCCTCAAAAATGATGAAAAACGGCGTGCTATAGTATGCCGTACGGTAGGGGCTATAGCCCATGTTCAAAAATGATGAAAAATGAGGATAACATTTTTTTCAAAAATTCAAAAAACGATGGGCTATAACCCATGTTTTTTGAAATTTTGAATTTTCTTCAAATCCTCAAAAATGATGAAAAACGGCGTGCTATAGTATGCCGTACGGTAGGGGCTATAGCCCATGTTCAAAAATGATGAAAAATGAGGATAACATTTTTTTCAAAAATTCAAAAAACGATGGGCTATAACCCATGTTTTTTGAAATTTTGAATTTTCTTCAAATCCTCAAAAATGATGAAAAACGGCGTGCTATAGTATGCCGTACGGTAGGGGCTATAGCCCATGTTCAAAAATGATGAAAAATGAGGATAACATTTTTTTCAAAAATTCAAAAAACGATGGGCTATAACCCATGTTTTTTGAAATTTTGAATTTTCTTCAAATCCTCAAAAATGATGAAAAACGGCGTGCTATAGTATGCCGTACGGTAGGGGCTATAGCCCATGTTCAAAAATGATGAAAAATGAGGATAACATTTTTTTCAAAAATTCAAAAAACGATGGGCTATAACCCATGTTTTTTGAAATTTTGAATTTTCTTCAAATCCTCAAAAATGATGAAAAACGGCGTGCTATAGTATGCCGTACGGTAGGGGCTATAGCCCATGTTCAAAAATGATGAAAAATGAGGATAACATTTTTTTCAAAAATTCAAAAAACGATGGGCTATAACCCATGTTTTTTGAAATTTTGAATTTTCTTCAAATCCTCAAAAATGATGAAAAACGGCGTGCTATAGTATGCCGTACGGTAGGGGCTATAGCCCATGTTCAAAAATGATGAAAAATGAGGATAACATTTTTTTCAAAAATTCAAAAAACGATGGGCTATAACCCATGTTTTTTGAAATTTTGAATTTTCTTCAAATCCTCAAAAATGATGAAAAACGGCGTGCTATAGTATGCCGTACGGTAGGGGCTATAGCCCATGTTCAAAACTGATGAAAAATGAGGATAACATTTTTTTCAAAAATTCAAAAAACGATGGGCTATAACCCATGTTTTTTGAAATTTTGAATTTTCTTCAAATCCTCAAAAATGATGAAAAACGGCGTGCTATAGTATGCCGTACGGTAGGAGCTATAGCCCATGTTCAAAAATGATGAAAAATGAGGATAACATTTTTTTCAAAAATTCAAAAAACAATGGGCTATAACCCATGTTTTTAGAAATTTTGAATTTTCTTCAAATCCTCAAAAATGATGAAAAACGGCGTGCTATAGTATGCCGTACGGTAGGGGCTATAGCCCATGTTCAAAAATGATGAAAAATGAGGATAACATTTTTTTCAAAAATTCAAAAAACGATGGGCTATAACCCATGTTTTTTGAAATTTTGAATTTTCTTCAAATCCTCAAAAATGATGAAAAACGGCATGCTATAGTATGCCGTACGGTAGGGGCTATAGCCCATGTTCAAAAATGATGAAAAATGAGGATAACATTTTTTTCAAAAATTCAAAAAACGATGGGCTATAACCCATGTTTTTTGAAATTTTGAATTTTCTTCAAATCCTCAAAAATGATGAAAAACGGCGTGCTATAGTATGCCGTACGGTAGGGGCTATAGCCCATGTTCAAAAATGATGAAAAATGAGGATAACATTTTTTTCAAAAATTCAAAAAACGATGGGCTATAACCCATGTTTTTTGAAATTTTGAAATTTCTTCAAATCCTAAAAAATGATGAAAAACGGCGTGCTATAGTATGCCGTACGGTAGGGGCTATAGCCCATGTTCAAAAATGATGAAAAATGAGGATAACATTTTTTTCAAAAATTCAAAAAACAATGGGCTATAACCCATGTTTTTTTAAATTTTGAATTTTCTTCAAATCCTCAAAAATGATGAAAAACGGCGTGTTATAGTATGCCGTACGGTAGGGGCTATAGCCCATGTTCAAAAATGATGAAAAATGAGGATAACATTTTTTTCAAAAATTCAAAAAACGATGGGCTATAACCCATGTTTTTTGAAATTTTGAATTTTCTTCAAATCCTCAAAAATGATGAAAAACGGCGTGCTATAGTATGCCGTACGGTAGGGGCTATAGCCCATGTTCAAAAATGATGAAAAATGAGGATAACATTTTTTTCAAAAATTCAAAAAACGATGGGCTATAACCCATGTTTTTTGAAATTTTGAATTTTCTTCAAATCCTCAAAAATGATGAAAAACGGCGTGCTATAGTATGCCGTACGGTAGGGGCTATAGCCCATGTTCAAAAATGATGAAAAATGAGGATAACATTTTTTTCAAAAATTCTAAAAACGATGGGCTATAACCCATGTTTTTTGAAATTTTGAATTTTCTTCAAATCCTCAAAAATGATGAAAAACGGCGTGCTATAGTATGCCGTACGGTAGGGGCTATAGCCCATGTTCAAAAATGATGAAAAATGAGGATAACATTTTTTTCAAAAATTCAAAAAACGATGGGCTATAACCCATGTTTTTTGAAATTTTGAATTTTCTTCAAATCCTCAAAAATGATGAAAAACGGCGTGCTATAGTATGCCGTACGGTAGGGGCTATAGCCCATGTTCAAAAATGATGAAAAATGAGGATAACATTTTTTTCAAAAATTCAAAAAACGATGGGCTATAACCCATGTTTTTTGAAATTTTGAATTTTCTTCAAATCCTCAAAAATGATGAAAAACGGCGTGCTATAGTATGCCGTACGGTAGGGGCTATAGCCCATGTTCAAAAATGATGAAAAATGAGGATAACATTTTTTTCAAAAATTCTAAAAACGATGGGCTATAACCCATGTTTTTTGAAATTTTGAATTTTCTTCAAATCCTCAAAAATGATGAAAAACGGCGTGCTATAGTATGCCGTACGGTAGGGGCTATAGCCCATGTTCAAAAATGATGAAAAATGAGGATAACATTTTTTTCAAAAATTCAAAAAACGATGGGCTATAACCCATGTTTTTTGAAATTTTGAATTTTCTTCAAATCCTCAAAAATGATGAAAAACGGCGTGCTATAGTATGCCGTACGGTAGGGGCTATAGCCCATGTTCAAAAATGATGAAAAATGAGGATAACATTTTTTTCAAAAATTCAAAAAACGATGGGCTATAACCCATGTTTTTTGAAATTTTGAATTTTCTTCAAATCCTCAAAAATGATGAAAAACGGCGTGCTATAGTATGCCGTACGGTAGGGGCTATAGCCCATGTTCAAAAATGATGAAAAATGAGGATAACATTTTTTTCAAAAATTCATAAAACGATGGGCTATAACCCATGTTTTTTGAAATTTTGAATTTTCTTCAAATCCTCAAAAATGATGAAAAACGGCGTGCTATAGTATGCCGTACGGTAGGGGCTATAGCCCATGTTCAAAAATGATGAAAAATGAGGATAACATTTTTTTCAAAAATTCAAAAAACGATGGGCTATAACCCATGTTTTTTGAAATTTTGAATTTTCTTCAAATCCTCAAAAATGATGAAAAACGGCGTGCTATAGTATGCCGTACGGTAGGGGCTATAGCCCATGTTCAAAAATGATGAAAAATGAGGATAACATTTTTTTCAAAAATTCAAAAAACGATGGGCTATAACCCATGTTTTTTGAAATTTTGAATTTTCTTCAAATCCTCAAAAATGATGAAAAACGGCGTGCTATAGTATGCCGTACGGTAGGGGCTATAGCCCATGTTCAAAAATGATGAAAAATGAGGATAATTTTTTTTTCAAAAATTCAAAAAACGATGGGCTATAACCCATGTTTTTTGAAATTTTGAATTTTCTTCAAATCCTCAAAAATGATGAAAAACGGCGTGCTATAGTATGCCGTACGGTAGGGGCTATAGCCCATGTTCAAAAATGATGAAAAATGAGGATAACATTTTTTTCAAAAATTCAAAAAACGATGGGCTATAACCCATGTTTTTTGAAATTTTGAATTTTCTTCAAATCCTCAAAAATGATGAAAAACGGCGTGCTATAGTATGCCGTACGGTAGGAGCTATAGCCCATGTTCAAAAATGATGAAAAATGAGGATAACATTTTTTTCAAAAATTCAAAAAACGATGGGCTATAACCCATGTTTTTTGAAATTTTGAATTTTCTTCAAATCCTCAAAAATGATGAAAAACGGCGTGCTATAGTATGCCGTACGGTAGGGGCTATAGCCCATGTTCAAAAATGATGAAAAATGAGGATAACATTTTTTTCAAAAATTCAAAAAACGATGGGCTATAACCCATGTTTTTTGAAATTTTGAAATTTCTTCAAATCCTAAAAAATGATGAAAAACGGCGTGCTATAGTATGCCGTACGGTAGGGGCTATAGCCCATGTTCAAAAATGATGAAAAATGAGGATAACATTTTTTTCAAAAATTCAAAAACGATGGGCTATAACCCATGTTTTTTGAAATTTTGAATTTTCTTCAAATCCTCAAAATGATGAAAAACGGCGTGCTATAGTATGCCGTACGGTAGGGGCTATAGCCCATGTTCAAAAATGATGAAAAATGAGGATAACATTTTTTTCAAAAATTCAAAAAACGATGGGCTATAACCCATGTTTTTTGAAATTTTGAATTTTCTTCAAATCCTCAAAAATGATGAAAAACGGCGTGCTATAGTATGCCGTACGGTAGGGGCTATAGCCCATGTTCAAAAATGATGAAAAATGAGGATAACATTTTTTTCAAAAATTCAAAAAACGATGGGCTATAACCCATGTTTTTTGAAATTTTGAATTTTCTTCAAATCCTCAAAAATGATGAAAAACGGCGTGCTATAGTATGCCGTACGGTAGGGGCTATAGCCCATGTTCAAAAATGATGAAAAATGAGGATAACATTTTTTTCAAAATTCTAAAAACGATGGGCTATAACCCATGTTTTTTGAAATTTTGAATTTTCTTCAAATCCTCAAAAATGATGAAAAACGGCGTGCTATAGTATGCCGTACGGTAGGGGCTATAGCCCATGTTCAAAAATGATGAAAAATGAGGATAACATTTTTTCAAAAATTCAAAAAACGATGGGCTATAACCCATGTTTTTTGAAATTTTGAATTTCTTCAAATCTCAAAATGATGAAAAACGGCGTGCTATAGTATGCCGTACGGTAGGGGCTATAGCCCATGTTCAAAATGATGAAAAATGAGGATAACATTTTTTTCAAAAATTCAAAAAACGATGGGCTATAACCCATGTTTTTTGAAATTTTGAATTTTCTTCAAATCCTCAAAAATGATGAAAAACGGCGTGCTATAGTATGCCGTACGGTAGGGGCTATAGCCCATGTTCAAAAATGATGAAAAATGAGGATAACATTTTTTTCAAAATTCATAAAACGATGGGCTATAACCCATGTTTTTTGAAATTTGAATTTTCTTCAAATCCTCAAAAATGATGAAAAACGGCGTGCTATAGTATGCCGTACGGTAGGGGCTATAGCCCATGTTCAAAAATGATGAAAAATGAGGATAACATTTTTTTCAAAAATTCAAAAAACGATGGGCTATAACCCATGTTTTTTGAAATTTTGAATTTTCTTCAAATCCTCAAAAATGATGAAAAACGGCGTGCTATAGTATGCCGTACGGTAGGGGCTATAGCCCATGTTCAAAAATGATGAAAAATGAGGATAACATTTTTTTTCAAAAATTCAAAAACGATGGGCTATAACCCATGTTTTTTGAAATTTTGAATTTTCTTCAAATCCTCAAAAATGATGAAAAACGGCGTGCTATAGTATGCCGTACGGTAGGGGCTATAGCCCATGTTCAAAAATGATGAAAAATGAGGATAATTTTTTTTTCAAAAATTCAAAAAACGATGGCTATAACCCATGTTTTTTGAAATTTTGAATTTTCTTCAAATCCTCAAAAATGATGAAAAACGGCGTGCTATAGTATGCCGTACGGTAGGGGCTATAGCCCATGTTCAAAAATGATGAAAAATGAGGATAACATTTTTTTCAAAAATTCAAAAAACGATGGGCTATAACCATGTTTTTTGAAATTTTGAATTTTCTTCAAATCCTCAAAAATGATGAAAAACGGCGTGCTATAGTATGCCGTACGGTAGGAGCTATAGCCCATGTTCAAAAATGATGAAAAATGAGGATAACATTTTTTTCAAAAATTCAAAAAACGATGGGCTATAACCCATGTTTTTTGAAATTTTGAATTTTCTTCAAATCCTCAAAAATGATGAAAAACGGCGTGCTATAGTATGCCGTACGGTAGGGGCTATAGCCCATGTTCAAAATGATGAAAAATGAGGATAACATTTTTTTCAAAAATTCAAAAAACGATGGGCTATAACCCATGTTTTTTGAAATTTTGAATTTTCTTCAAATCCTCAAAATGATGAAAAACGGCGTGCTATAGTATGCCGTACGGTAGGGGCTATAGCCCATGTTCAAAAATGATGAAAAATGAGGATAACATTTTTTTCAAAAATTCAAAAAACGATGGGCTATAACCCATGTTTTTTGAAATTTGAATTTCTTCAAATCCTCAAAAATGATGAAAAACGGCGTGCTATAGTATGCCGTACGGTAGGGGCTATAGCCCATGTTCAAAAATGATGAAAAATGAGGATAACATTTTTTCAAAAATTCAAAAAACGATGGGCTATAACCCATGTTTTTTGAAATTTTGAATTTTCTTCAAATCCTCAAAAATGATGAAAAACGGCGTGCTATAGTATGCCGTACGGTAGGGGCTATAGCCCATGTTCAAAAATGATGAAAAATGAGGATAACATTTTTTCAAAAATTCAAAAAACGATGGGCTATAACCCATGTTTTTTGAAATTTTGAATTTTCTTCAAATCCTCAAAAATGATGAAAAACGGCGTGCTATAGTATGCCGTACGGTAGGGGCTATAGCCCATGTTCAAAAATGATGAAAAATGAGGATAACATTTTTTTCAAAAATTCAAAAAACGATGGGCTTTAACCCATGTTTTTTGAAATTTTGAATTTTCTTCAAATCCTCAAAAATGATGAAAAACGGCGTGCTATAGTATGCCGTACGGTAGGGGCTATAGCCCATGTTCAAAAATGATGAAAAATGAGGATAACATTTTTTTCAAAATTCAAAAAACGATGGGCTATAACCCATGTTTTTTGAAATTTTGAATTTTCTTCAAATCCTCAAAAATGATGAAAACGGCGTGCTATAGTATGCCGTACGGTAGGGCTATAGCCATGTTCAAAAATGATGAAAAATGAGGATAACATTTTTTTCAAAAATACAAAAAACGATGGGCTATAACCCATGTTTTTTGAAATTTTGAATTTTCTTCAAATCCTCAAAATGATGAAAAACGGCGTGCTATAGTATGCCGTACGGTAGGGGCTATAGCCCATGTTCAAAAATGATGAAAAATGAGGATAACATTTTTTTCAAAAATTCAAAAACAATGGGCTATAACCCATGTTTTTTGAAATTTTGAATTTCTTCAAATCCTCAAAAATGATGAAAAACGGCGTGCTATAGTATGCCGTACGGTAGGGGCTATAGCCCATGTTCAAAAATGATGAAAAATGAGGATAACATTTTTTCAAAATTCAAAAAACCATGGGCTATAACCCATGTTTTTGAAAATTTGAATTTTCTTCAAATCCTCAAAATGATGAAAAACGGCGTGCTATAGTATGCCGTACGGTAGGGGCTATAGCCCATGTTCAAAATGATGAAAAATGAGGATAACATTTTTTTCAAAAATTCAAAAAACGATGGGCTATAACCCATGTTTTTTGAAATTTTGAATTTCTTCAAATCCTCAAAAATGATGAAAAACGGCGTGCTATAGTATGCCGTACGGTAGGAGCTATAGCCCATGTTCAAAAATGATGAAAAATGAGGATAACATTTTTTTCAAAAATTCAAAAAACGATGGGCTATAACCCATGTTTTTTGAAATTTTGAATTTTCTTCAAATCCTCAAAAAGGATGAAAAACGGCGTGCTATAGTATGCCGTACGGTAGGAGCTATAGCCCATGTTCAAAAATGATGAAAAATGAGGATAACATTTTTTTCAAAAATTCAAAAACGATGGGCTATAACCCATGTTTTTGAAATTTTGAATTTTCTTCAAATCCTCAAAAATGATGAAAAACGGCGTGCTATAGTATGCCGTACGGTAGGGGCTATAGCCCATGTTCAAAAATGATGAAAAATGAGGATAACATTTTTTCAAAAATTCAAAAAACGATGGGCTATAACCCATGTTTTTTGAAATTTTGAATTTTCTTCAAATCCTCAAAAAGGATGAAAAACGGCGTGCTATAGTATGCCGTACGGTAGGGGCTATAGCCCATGTTCAAAATGATGAAAAATGAGGATAACATTTTTTCAAAATTCAAAAAACGATGGGCTATAACCCATGTTTTTTGAAATTTGAAATTTTCTTCAATCCTCAAAAATGATGAAAAACGGCGTCGCTATAGTATGCCGTACGGTAGGGGCTATAGCCCATGTTCAAAAATGATGAAAAATGAGGATAAGATTTTTTTCAGAAATTCAAAAAACAATGGGCTATAACCCATGTTTTTTGAAATTTTGAATTTTCTTCAAATCCTCAAAAATGATGAAAAACGGCGTGCTATAGTATGCCGTACGGTAGGGGCTATAGCCCATGTTCAAAAATGATGAAAAATGAGGATAACACTTTTTTCAAAATTCAAAAAACGATGGGCTATAACCCATGTTTTTTGAAATTTTGAATTTTCTTCAAATCCTCAAAAATGATGAAAAACGGCGTGCTATAGTATGCCGTACGGTAAGGGCTATAGCCCATGTTCAAAAATGATGAAAAATGAGGATAACATTTTTTTCAAAAATTCAAAAAACGATGGGCTATAACCCATGTTTTTTGAAATTTTGAATTTTCTTCAAATCCTCAAAAATGATGAAAAACGGCGTGCTATAGTATGCCGTACGGTAGGGGCTATAGCCCATGTTCAAAAATGATGAAAAATGAGGATAACATTTTTTTCAAAAATTCAAAAAACAATGGGCTATAACCCATGTTTTTTTGAAATTTGAATTTTCTTCAAATCCTCAAAAATGATGAAAAACGGCGTGCTATAGTATGCCGTACGGTAGGGGCTATAGCCCATGTTCAAAAATGATGTAAAATGAGGATAACATTTTTTCAAAAATTCAAAAAACGATGGGCTATACCCATGTTTTTTGAAATTTTGAATTTTCTTCAAATCCTCAAAATGATGAAAAACGGCGTGCTATAGTATGCCGTACGGTAGGAGCTATAGCCCATGTTCAAAAATGATGAAAAATGAGGATAACATTTTTTTTCAAAAATTCAAAAAACGATGGGCTATAACCCATGTTTTTTGAAATTTTAATTTTCTTCAAATCCTCAAAAAGGATGAAAAACGGCGTGCTATAGTATGCCGTACGGTAGGGGCTATAGCCCATGTTCAAAAATGATGAAAATGAGATAACATTTTTTTCAAAATTCAAAAAACGATGGGCTATAACCCATGTTTTTTGAAATTTTGAATTTTCTTCAAATCCTCAAAAATGATGAAAAAACGGCGTGCTATAGTATGCCGTACGGTACGGGCTATAGCCCATGTTCAAAAATGATGAAAATGAGGATAACATTTTTTTCAAAAATTCAAAAAACAATGGCTATAACCCATGTTTTTTGAAATTTGAATTTTCTTCAAATCCTCAAAAATGATGAAAAACGGCGTGCTATAGTATGCCGTACGGTAGGGGCTATAGCCCATGTTCAAAAATGATGAAAAATGAGGATAACATTTTTTTCAAAAATTCAAAAAACAATGGGCTATAACCCATGTTTTTTGAAATTTTGAATTTTCTTCAAATCCTCAAAAATGATGAAAAACGGCGTGCTATAGTATGCCGTACGGTAGGAGCTATAGCCCATGTTCAAAATGATGAAAAATGAGGATAACATTTTTTTCAAAAATTCAAAAAACGATGGGCTATAACCCATGTTTTTTGAAATTTTAATTTTCTTCAAATCCTCAAAAGGATGAAAACGGCGTGCTATAGTATGCCGTACGGTAGGGGCTATAGCCCATGTTCAAAAATGATGAAAAATGAGGATACATTTTTTTCAAAATTCAAAAACGATGGGCTATAACCCATGTTTTTTGAAATTTTGAATTTTCTTCAAATCCTCAAAAATGATGAAAAAACGGCGTGCTATAGTATGCCGTACGGTACGGGGCTATAGCCCATGTTCAAAATGATGAAAAATGAGGATAACATTTTTTTCAAAAATTCAAAAAACAATGGGCTATAACCCATGTTTTTTGAAATTTTGAATTTTCTTCAAATCCTCAAAAATGATGAAAAACGGCGTGCTATAGTATGCCGTACGGTAGGGGCTATAGCCCATGTTCAAAAATGATGAAAAATGAGGATAACATTTTTTTCAAAAATTCAAAAAACAATGGGCTATAACCCATGTTTTTTGAAAATTTGAATTTTCTTCAAATCCTCAAAAATGATGAAAAACGGCGTGCTATAGTATGCCGTACGGTAGGGGCTATAGCCCATGTTCAAAAATGATGAAAAATGAGGATAACATTTTTTTCAAAAATTCAAAAAACAATGGGCTATAACCCATGTTTTTTGAAATTTTGAATTTTCTTCAAATCCTCAAAAATGATGAAAAACGGCGTGCTATAGTATGCCGTACGGTAGGGGCTATAGCCCATGTTCAAAAATGATGAAAAATGAGGATAACATTTTTTTCAAAAATTCAAAAAACAATGGGCTATAACCCATGTTTTTTGAAAATTTGAATTTTCTTCAAATCCTCAAAAATGATGAAAAACGGCGTGCTATAGTATGCCGTACGGTAGGGGCTATAGCCCATGTTCAAAAATGATGAAAAATGAGGATAACATTTTTTTCAAAAATTCAAAAAACGATGGGCTATAACCCATGTTTTTTGAAATTTTGAATTTTCTTCAAATCCTCAAAAATGATGAAAAACGGCGTGCTATAGTATGCCGTACGGTAGGAGCTATAGCCCATGTTCAAAAATGATGAAAAATGAGGATAACATTTTTTTCAAAAATTCAAAAAACGATGGGCTATAACCCATGTTTTTTGAAATTTTGAATTTTCTTCAAATCCTCAAAAAGGATGAAAAACGGCGTGCTATAGTATGCCGTACGGTAGGGGCTATAGCCCATGTTCAAAAATGATGAAAAATGAGGATAACATTTTTTTCAAAAATTCAAAAAACGATGGGCTATAACCCATGTTTTTTGAAATTTTGAATTTTCTTCAAATCCTCAAAAATGATGAAAAAACGGCGTGCTATAGTATGCCGTACGGTACGGGCTATAGCCCATGTTCAAAAATGATGAAAAATGAGGATAACATTTTTTTCAAAAATTCAAAAAACAATGGGCTATAACCCATGTTTTTTGAAATTTTGAATTTTCTTCAAATCCTCAAAAATGATGAAAAACGGCGTGCTATAGTATGCCGTACGGTAGGGGCTATAGCCCATGTTCAAAAATGATGAAAAATGAGGATAACATTTTTTTCAAAAATTCAAAAAACAATGGGCTATAACCCATGTTTTTTGAAAATTTGAATTTTCTTCAAATCCTCAAAAATGATGAAAAACGGCGTGCTATAGTATGCCGTACGGTAGGGGCTATAGCCCATGTTCAAAAATGATGAAAAATGAGGATAACATTTATTTCAAAAATTCAAAAAACGATGGGCTATAACCCATGTTTTTTGAAATTTTGAATTTTCTTCAAATCCTCAAAAATGATGAAAAACGGCGTGCTATAGTATGCCGTACGGTAGGAGCTATAGCCCATGTTCAAAAATGATGAAAAATGAGGATAACATTTTTTTCAAAAATTCAAAAAACGATGGGCTATAACCCATGTTTTTTGAAATTTTGAATTTTCTTCAAATCCTCAAAAATGATGAAAAACAGCGTGCTATAGTATGCCGTACGGTAGGGGCTATAGCCCATGTTCAAAAATGATGAAAAATGAGGATAACATTTTTTTCAAAAATTCAAAAAACAATGGGCTATAACCCATGTTTTTTGAAAATTTGAATTTTCTTCAAATCCTCAAAAATGATGAAAAACGGCGTGCTATAGTATGCCGTACGGTAGGGGCTATAGCCCATGTTCAAAAATGATGAAAAATGAGGATAACATTTTTTCAAAAATTCAAAAAACGATGGGCTATAACCCATGTTTTTTGAAATTTTGAATTTTCTTCAAATCCTCAAAAATGATGAAAAACGGCGTGCTATAGTATGCCGTACGGTAGGAGCTATAGCCCATGTTCAAAAATGATGAAAAATGAGGATAACATTTTTTTCAAAAATTCAAAAAACGATGGGCTATAACCCATGTTTTTTGAAATTTTGAATTTTCTTCAAATCCTCAAAAATGATGAAAAACAGCGTGCTATAGTATGCCGTACGGTAGGGGCTATAGCCCATGTTCAAAAATGATTAAAAATGAGGATAACATTTTTTTCAAAAATTCAAAAAACGATGGGCTATAACCCATGTTTTTTGAAATTTTAAATTTTCTTCAAATCCTCAAAAATGATGAAAAACGGCGTGCTATAGTATGCCGTACGGTAGGGGCTATAGCCCATGTTCAAAAATGATGAAAAATGAGGATAACATTTTTTTCAAAAATTCAAAAAACGATGGGCTATAACCCATGTTTTTTGAAATTTGAAATTTTCTTCAAATCCTCAAAAATGATGAAAAACGGCGTGCTATAGTATGCCGTACGGTAGGGGCTATAGCCCATGTTCAAAAATGATGAAAAATGAGGATAACATTTTTTTCAAAAATTCAAAAAACAATGGGCTATAACCCATGTTTTTTGAAATTTGAAATTTTCTTCAAATCCTCAAAAATGATGAAAAACGGCGTGCTATAGTATGCCGTACGGTAGGGGCTATAGCCCATGATCAAAAATGATGAAAAATTAGGATAAGATTTTTTTCAAAAATTCAAAAAACAATGGGCTATAACCCATGTTTTTTGAAATTTTGAATTTTCTTCAAATCCTCAAAAATGATGAAAAACGGCGTGCTATAGTATGCCGTATGGTAGGGGCTATAGCCCATGTTCAAAAATGATGAAAAATGAGGATAACATTTTTTTCAAAAATTCAAAAAACGATGGGCTATAAACCCATGTTTTTTGAAATTTTGAATTTTCTTCAAATCCTCAAAAATGATGAAAAACGGCGTGCTATAGTATGCCGTACGGTAGGGGCTATAGCCCATGTTCAAAAATGATGAAAAATGAGGATAACACTTTTTTCAAAAATTCAAAAAACGATGGGCTATAACCCATGTTTTTTGAAATTTTGAATTTTCTTCAAATCCTCAAAAATGATGAAAAACGGCGTGCTATAGTATGCCGTACGGTAGGGGCTATAGCCCATGTTAAAAAATGATGAAAAATGAGGATAACATTTTTTTCAAAAATTCAAAAAACGATGGGCTATAACCCATGTTTTTTGAAATTTTGAATTTTCTTCAAATCCTCAAAAATGATGAAAAACGGCGTGCTATAGTATGCCGTACGGTAGGAGCTATAGCCCATGTTCAAAAATGATGAAAAATGAGGATAACATTTTTTTCAAAAATTCAAAAAACGATGGGCTATAACCCATGTTTTTTGAAATTTTGAATTTTCTTCAAATCCTCAAAAATGATGAAAAACGGCGTGCTATAGTATGCCGTACAGTAGGGGCTATAGCCCATGTTCAAAAATGATGAAAAATGAGGATAACATTTTTTTCAAAAATTCAAAAAACGATGGGCTATAACCCATGTTTTTTGAAATTTTGAATTTTCTTCAAATCCTCAAAAATGATGAAAAAACGGCGTGCTATAGTATGCCGTACGGTACGGGCTATAGCCCATGTTCAAAAATGATGAAAAATGAGGATAACATTTTTTTCAAAAATTCAAAAAACAATGGGCTATATCCATGTTTTTTGAAATTTTGAATTTTCTTCAAATCCTCAAAAATGATGAAAAACGGCGTGCTATAGTATGCCGTACGGTAGGGGCTATAGCCCATGTTCAAAAATGATGAAAAATGAGGATAACATTTTTTTCAAAAATTCAAAAAACAATGGGCTATAACCCATGTTTTTTGAAAATTTGAATTTTCTTCAAATCCTCAAAAATGATGAAAAATGGCGTGCTATAGTATGCCGTACGGTAGGGGCTATAGCCCATGTTCAAAAATGATGAAAATGAGGATAACATTTTTTTCAAAAATTCAAAAAACGATGGGCTATAACCCATGTTTTTTGAAATTTTGAATTTTCTTCAAATCCTCAAAAATGATGAAAAACGGCGTGCTATAGTATGCCGTACGGTAGGAGCTATTGCCCATGTTCAAAAATGATGAAAAATGAGGATAACATTTTTTTCAAAAATTCAAAAAACGATGGGCTATAACCCATGTTTTTTGAAATTTTGAATTTTCTTGAATTCCTCAAAAATGATGAAAAACGGCGTGCTATAGTATGCCGTACGGTAGGGGCTATAGCCCATGTTCAAAAATGATGAAAAATGAGGATAATATTTTTTTCAAAAATTCAAAAACCGATGGGCTATAACCCATGTTTTTTGAAAATTTGAATTTTCTTCAAATCCTCAAAAATGATGAAAAACGGCGTGCTATAGTATGCCGTACGGTAGGGGCTATAGCCCATGTTCAAAAATGATGAAAAATGAGGATAACATTTTTTTCAAAAATTCAAAAAACGATGGGCTATAACCCATGTTTTTTGAAAATTTGAATTTTCTTCAAATCCTCATAAATGATGAAAAACGGCGTGCTATAGTATGCCGTACGGTAGGGGCTATAGCCCATGTTCAAAAATGATGAAAAATGAGGATAACATTTTTTTCAAAAATTCAAAAAACGATGGGCTATAACCCATGTTTTTTGAAATTTTGAATTTTCTTCAAATCCTCAAAAATGATGAAAAACGGCGTGCTATAGTATGCCGTACGGTAGGGGCTATAGCCCATGTTCAAAAATGATGAAAAATGAGGATAACATTTTTTTCAAAAATTCAAAAAACGATGGGCTATAACCCATGTTTTTTGAAATTTTGAATTCTCTTCAAATCCTCAAAAATGATGAAAAAACGGCGTGCTATAGTATGCCGTACGGTAGGGGCTATAGCCCATGTTCAAAAATGATGAAAAATGAGGATAACATTTTTTTCAAAAATTCAAAAAACAATGGGCTATAACCCATGTTTTTTGAAATTTTGAATTTTCTTCAAATCCTCAAAAATGATGAAAAACGGCGTGCTATAGTATGCCGTACGGTAGGGGCTATAGCCCATGTTCAAAAATGATGAAAAATGAGGATAACATTTTTTTCAAAAATTCAAAAAACGATGGGCTATAACCCATGTTTTTTTAAATTTTGAATTTTCTTCAAATCCTCAAAAATGATGAAAAACGGCGTGCTATAGTATGCCGTACGGTAGGGGCTATAGCCCATGTTCAAAAATGATGAAAAATGAGGATAACATTTTTTTCAAAAATTCAAAAAACAATGGGCTATAACCCATGTTTTTTGAAATTTTGAATTTTCTTCAAATCCTCAAAAATGATGAAAAACGGCGTGCTATAGTATGCCGTACGGTAGGGGCTATAGCCCATGTTCAAAAATGATGAAAAATGAGGATAACATTTTTTTCAAAAATTCAAAAAACGATGGGCTATAACCCATGTTTTTTGAAATTTTGAATTTTCTTCAAATCCTCAAAAATGATGAAAAAACGGCGTGCTATAGTATGCCGTACGGTAGGGGCTATAGCCCATGTTCAAAAATGATGAAAAATGAGGATAACATTTTTTTCAAAAATTCAAAAAACAATGGGCTATAACCCATGTTTTTTGAAAATTTGAATTTTCTTCAAATCCTCAAAAATGATGAAAAACGGCGTGCTATAGTATGCCGTACGGTAGGGGCTATAGCCCATGTTCAAAAATGATGAAAAATGAGGATAACATTTTTTTCAAAAATTCAAAAAACGATGGGCTATAACCCATGTTTTTTGAAATTTTGAATTTTCTTCAAATCCTCAAAAATGATGAAAAACGGCGTGCTATAGTATGCCGTACGGTAGGGGCTATAGCCCATGCTCAAAAATGATGAAAAATGAGGATAACATTTTTTTTCAAAAATTCAAAAAACGATGGGCTATAACCCATGTTTTTTGAAATTTTGAATTTTCTTCAAATCCTCAAAAATGATGAAAAACGGCGTACGGTAGGGGCTATAGCCCATGTTCAAAAATGATGAAAAATGAGGATAAAATTTTTTCAAAAATTCAAAAAACGATGGGCTATAACCCATGTTTTTTGAAATTTTGAATTTTCTTCAAATCCTCAAAAATGATGAAAAACGGCGTGCTATAGTATGCCGTACGGTAGGGGCTATAGCCCATGTTCAAAAATGATGAAAAATGAGGATAACATTTTTTTCAAAAATTCAAAAAACGATGGGCTATAACCCATGTTTTTTGAAATTTTGAATTTTCTTCAAATCCTCAAAAATGATGAAAAACGGCGTGCTATAGTATGCCGTACGGTAGGGGCTATAGCCCATGTTCAAAAATGATGAAAAATGAGGATAACATTTTTTTCAAAAATTCAAAAAACGATGGGCTATAACCCATGTTTTTTGAAATTTTGAATTCTCTTCAAATCCTCAAAAATGATGAAAAAACGGCGTGCTATAGTATGCCGTACGGTAGGGGCTATAGCCCATGTTCAAAAATGATGAAAAATGAGGATAACATTTTTTTCAAAAATTCAAAAAACAATGGGCTATAACCCATGTTTTTTGAAATTTTGAATTTTCTTCAAATCCTCAAAAATGATGAAAAACGGCGTGCTATAGTATGCCGTACGGTAGGGGCTATAGCCCATGTTCAAAAATGATGAAAAATGAGGATAACATTTTTTTCAAAAATTCAAAAAACGATGGGCTATAACCCATGTTTTTTAAAATTTTGAATTTTCTTCAAATCCTCAAAAATGATGAAAAACGGCGTGCTATAGTATGCCGTACGGTAGGGGCTATAGCCCATGTTCAAAAATGATGAAAAATGAGGATAACATTTTTTTCAAAAATTCAAAAAACAATGGGCTATAACCCATGTTTTTTGAAAATTTGAATTTTCTTCAAATCCTCAAAAATGATGAAAAACGGCGTGCTATAGTATGCCGTATGGTAGGGGCTATAGCCCATGTTCAAAAATGATGAAAAATGAGGATAACATTTTTTTCAAAAATTCAAAAAACGATGGGCTATAACCCATGTTTTTTGAAATTTTGAATTTTCTTCAAATCCTCAAAAATGATGAAAAAACGGCGTGCTATAGTATGCCGTACGGTAGGGGCTATAGCCCATGTTCAAAAATGATGAAAAATGAGGATAACATTTTTTTCAAAAATTCAAAAGACAATGGGCTATAACCCATGTTTTTTGAAAATTTGAATTTTCTTCAAATCCTCAAAAATGATGAAAAACGGCGTGCTATAGTATGCCGTACGGTAGGGGCTATAGCCCATGTTCAAAAATGATGAAAAATGAGGATAACATTTTTTTCAAAAATTCAAAAAACGATGGGCTATAACCCATGTTTTTTGAAATTTTGAATTTTCTTCAAATCCTCAAAAATGATGAAAAACGGCGTGCTATAGTATGCCGTACGGTAGGGGCTATAGCCCATGCTCAAAAATGATGAAAAATGAGGATAACATTTTTTTTCAAAAATTCAAAAAACGATGGGCTATAACCCATGTTTTTTGAAATTTTGAATTTTCTTCAAATCCTCAAAAATGATGAAAAACGGCGTACGGTAGGGGCTATAGCCCATGTTCAAAAATGATGAAAAATGAGGATAAATTTTTTTCAAAAATTCAAAAAACGATGGGCTATAACCCATGTTTTTTGAAATTTTGAATTTTCTTCAAATCCTCAAAATTGCTGAAAAACGGCGTGCTATAGTATGCCGTACGGTAGGGGCTATAGCCCATGTTCAAAAATGATGAAAAATGAGGATAACATTTTTTTTCAAAAATTCAAAAAACGATGGGCTATAACCCATGTTTTTTGAAATTTTGAATTTTCTTCAAATCCTCAAAAATGATGAAAAACGGCGTACGGTAGGGGCTATAGCCCATGTTCAAAAATGATGAAAAATGAGGATAACATTTTTTCAAAAATTCAAAAAACGATGGGCTATAACCCATGTTTTTTGAAATTTTGAATTTTCTTCAAATCCTCAAAATTGATGAAAAACGGCGTGCTATAGTATGCCGTACGGTAGGGGCTATAGCCCATGTTCAAAAATGATGAAAAATGAGGATAACATTTTTTTCAAAAATTCAAAAAACGATGGGCTATAACCCATGTTTTTTGAAATTTTGAATTTTCTTCAAATCCTCAAAAATGATGAAAAACGGCGTGCTATAGTATGGCATGAATTGAACAAAGGGCATTGTTCAATTCATCAAAACATTTAGAGACAAAAAAATAGACATTTATATGTAGTTAAAGCAACAGAGTTAAGCAACAGAAACAAACAACAATGGATTCTACAGTGTAAAGACACCAATTTAATTATAAATGTCAATAAAGTTGAATATCTAATAATATCAATTTAAAATGTATTATCCAATACAAATTTCCTTACCATTTTTAATGTTTTAGTTTTGTATTGCTATTTTTATTTGCTAATTGTAGATTGACCTACTTTTTGTTTCTGGCATTCCGCTGCTTGTTATTTTTTATTTTATTTTCATGTGAAGTACTGTATGACATGTGCTATATAAATAAAGTTTAATATGTGAAGTACTTTAGTTGTCAAGGATGCAGACAGAGGGTCCGGGCACACTGCAGGCGTGAAGGCGTCAGTTGGACGTCGCGTCTGGTCTCAGTTTAATGCCTTCCGGGGCGTTGGGCGGTCCCAAGAGGGGACGCACACGGAAGCCTATTTAAAGGCCTGTAGTCCTCTATTTCTTGGTTGGCGAAGTAGGCGTGAGAGTGACACGTGAGTGACAAGATGTTGACACACAGGGAAAGGCGCATTGTGTTGTAGGCTATATGGTGCTGTGTTGCTACTTAGCTCGATTGGTCGACTGGTTAACGTACATGCCTTTGGAATTGACAACCCGAGTTCGCCTCCCGGCCGAGGCCACACTAGTGGCGGTGAGAAGGAGTTTTTTGATTGATTGATTGAAATATTTATTAACAGTTTGCAGAATAAAGGGCAGTCCATACTCTTAAGACTGTACTGCCCTTAACAGTACATTTCTCTCAAGTCAGTACATTTCAAGCACAAACTCAATACAAAGACTGTTAACTGTGAGTGGACGACCCCATTAAGCATTACACTTGTTTACAACAGGGTCCACAATGTTCAATTCATCAAAACATTTAGAGACGTACAAATAGACACTTCTATAATAGTTAAAGAACAGAACATGAATTCATCATAAAACAGTGTTCCCTGACCGGGAATCGAACCCGGGCCGCGGCGGTGAGAGCGCCGAATCCTAACCACTAGACAACCACGGAGAATGGTAATGGAGATGATGATGATAACGAGCGAAGGGGAAGCTGAAGATACGGGCTATTTTATAAAGTATGAAGTAATTTTCAATGTCATCATGGATCAGGGTTACAGTAAATGACAATGTAATTCAGCCAGGGGTGCCATGGATGAAAATATTACAGGGGTGATCTGAAGCAAACATGAGAACCACTGCTTACATTTCTTCAGACAATGTTTTGTTAACAATTTGGACAGAATGTTACTTTGAGGTGCCCACTGCCTAGATTTCTCCCTGTATCCCTCGACATGGGGGGGGGGGGGGGGGGGGGGGGGGGGGGCGTTTGACTCCGTGAAAGAAGAAAACTACAAGTGAAAACCCGCCCAGTGGATGGGCTGCAGGCTGAATCTTTTCCATTGGCTAGTGCCTACCACTGCCGTGTGACGCGCTTCATTTTCACGCTTGTGCGCGGCTTCCATTTGAGTCTGGGGCAAGCTGTTCCGGAAAGCTGTCCGTCGCGTCCGTCGGGCGCGGAGGTGGAGCTTCTTTTCCATCCACCAGCTGTCTAAAAAACCCACGAAGAAGAAAACTTGGGCTACTTCTGACGCTCCTGACGTCTGTAATGTGCCTGCACTGAGAGTTGAACCCAGGAGAAAAGTCACAACAAACTAGAGTATAATAATAAAGTATTTAATAAAGAATTACGAGATATCTTACACAGGGGAATGCAGGTAGGAATCAGGCATGAATCAGAATGACATCAAAGTCAACACATCTGGACATCAGGACATCTGTGACACAGGTTATGAACTGACAATGAGTGTTTGTACTGAGTCCAGTTTTATAGTGAGCAGGTTGATTGGAGAAGTGTTCACTGCTGGGCTGATTAGGTAGTTGACAGGTGTGTAAATGGAACTGGGTGTGCTGGAATGGGATATGGGAGGCCAGTGTGGAGACTGAGGGAGAGACAGAATGTGACAGAGTTGCATTTTATGTATGAAATGTGCTATATAAATAAAGTTTACACCACTGACTGTCCCTCCATATAAAATAAAGGCGAAAGTCACAAAAGAAAATTGATCAGTTACAATTCCAGAC
>NC_137863.1:43220124-43287668 GCF_963924005.1 Protomyctophum bolini
TCTTCCCCTGACACTGCATGATTGGTCACTTTTTCCCTCTCTCCCTTCCTGCTTAAATAGTTTTAACAAAAGAGGTGGAGAGAGAGAGAGAGAGAGAGAGAGAGAGAGGGAGGTTAGCAGAAAAGGGGGAGGGGTGGCGTGGTGGATTGGGGGAGGGGATGTTATGTGTAGCTCTGTTGTCACTAGGCTGAGAGAGAGAAAGGGGGAGGGAGACAGAGTGTTGCCATGTCTGATTATTAAAGCATGTGGGCTTGTTTTGTTTTCTGTGAAGTTTCTGGATTTTAAAGATTAGTTGATTATTTGCGGCTTATTTGCTTCCTAATCTTGTTCATAAATCAGCGTTTCCCCCAAATGTATTATGTAGGCCTATGTGTTGCCATGCACTGCCATTGCGGCATACAGCATTTCCAAATCTGAGGCCATGGTTCTCAGCAGGAAACCAGTGGATTGTGGTCGTCCATGCAGGTGAAAGAAAGTTTAAGTATCTCAGGGTCTTGATCACGAGGGAGTGAGGGGAGGACGGAGAAGTACATCAGCCAGAGAATCGGAGTGGCAGGGGCTGTATTGCAGTACTGCTGTGACGAAAAGAGAGCTGAGTCAGAAGGCATATCGATTCTCTCTGTCTACCAAGCTTCGTTCCTACTCTCATCGTCATGATGAAGTGTGGGTCATGACCGAAAGAATATGGTTGCGGATACAAGTGGACAAAATGTTTGCTCAGACGGGTGGCTGGCATCTCCTTTAGAGAGGCTGAGAAGTTCAATCACACGAGAGAGACTCGGAGTAGAGTCGCTGCTTCTTCGCTTGGAAAGGAGCCAGCTTAGGTGCATGGTTCGGGCATCTGGTTAGGAGGTCTCTCGGGCGTCTCCTTAGGGAGGTCCTCAAGGCACGTCCCACTGGGAGGAGACCCCGGGGAAGACCAAGGCGCAGTTGGAGGAAACACATCGACTCACATGGCCTTGGAACGCCTAGTCGGGATCCCCCAGGAGGAAGTCACTAATGTTGCTCTGGAGAGCGAAGATCTGGAGCACTCTGGTGGAGCTGTTGCCCCCGCGACCCGACTACGGATAAGCGGTTAAAGATGTCTGGACATGATGTGAACATGCACTACATGATCAAACTTAATTTTATATATACAGTAGGCCTACAGCCAATCAAATAATCGCTATCGGGTGATCAGACAATCTACAACATAGGCTGGGCACAGGAGGGGCTAGCGCCCCTCAAAAACATTTGTCAAATATTTTAAGTTTGAAGTACATTTAGAACAAAATAGCCAATTTTCTAATTTCTAGGACCATACCATGCATGATTTGTGGTGTTGGCTTGTTTTCATAGAACGGGTAGCTTATATCTATCGCGCAATCTGGCAACACCAGTGAGAGAGCGCAGCAAGCAGTGAAGGGTAGAGTTCCATCCACATACTACTAGAGAGAGAGAGAGAGAGAGAGAGAGAGAGAGAGAGAGACGTCAGGATCAGTTCTCGTGCAGTTTGTCTGCTCAGACTTTGTGGAAATAAAAGTGGATTATTTACATGCATTTCTTATTAAACAGAAGAAGCTTCTCTACCAGAGCTACAGGCATGAACAGGTGAGGCTTATGACTTCCACACAATACAGTGTTTTAAATGCATACACAGGATAACAATCCTAACATGATAATAACACGTACTAGTAGGCTATACAGAGCCTATCTGCTCTCTCTCTCTCTCTCTCTCTCTCACACACACACACACACACACACACACACACACACACACACACACACACACACACACACACACACACACACACACACACATGCACGGTAATAAGCAAGACTCATATCACACTTGCCGACGGCTGATTCGCGTCTGGCTTATTAGCCAGGCTACACTCGATCGTCCTGCACATTCCTGTCCGTTTGCATGCTCTCTCTCTCTCTCTCTCTCTCTCTCTCTCTCTGCGCGCGCGTGTGTGTGTGTGTGTGTGTGTGTGTGTGTGTGTGTGTGTGTGTGTGTGCGCGCGTGCGTGCGTGCGTCTTGTGATATTATTTATGTCCGCCGTTTATCTGTATATCTGTGGTTTATTGCCTCACTCTGTGGCCACTTATATACTAGACCTGCACTTTATTCCCTGTCAAATACTTTATGCATCGTTTATTAACATATTGCATTTATAGCCTAAAAGTGCACACCTCTGACCTTAAGAGAGAGAGAGAGAGAGAGAGAGTACAAAGTTCTTGATTTGTGGTCAGTGTGTTGTTGGCCATATGGTCCATGGGTGTTTTTTTTTTTTTTTAAAGCATCAGTCTGTAATAATAACCTTTCCTTGCCTGACCATTCTGTGGTTTAGTGGTCACTGCAATAACTTCCCTCCCTCTGTTCTCACACACACACACACACACACACACACACACACACACACACACACACACACACGCTGCCTTGTTAAACTAAACCTCGAATGGTCTAGTTTAGTTTGTGCTTCTCGCCGGAAGGCTTTGAGTGAAACACCTACGATTTAAAACGTGACAATCCAGATAAACTAGTCGCCTGGTCGTATGTGCGTGTGTGTGTGTGTGTGTGTGTGTGTGTGTGTGTGTGTGTGTGTGTGTGCATGAGTGTGTCTTGATGTCTGTCTGTTTGACAGCTGCATGCATTACACACACACACACAAGCACACGCACACGCATGCACACACACACACGCACACACGCACACACACACACACACACACACACACACACACACACACACACACACACACACACACACACACACAATACCGTTTACAGAATAAGACACTTCAATTGTACTTTCTCTTGTTAAAACATACAGTATACACCGGTGCAAACTTTTTAGATTTACAGTTAGGCTGTTTAGGTTTAGTGACTGTCCAGGGGTGACCCGTGGCTGGGGTGGCCCGTGGCTGTGACTGTCCAGGCGTGGCGCAGAATACGTTGATAACTATTAACAGTTGGAGTTTATCAACGTCACTTAGCTCAGGAAGCATTCCTTTTCGGGACGGATGGTATAACTTGCGTCATGCTGTGCAGGTTTATAGTCATCAGGCAGGAAACCACAAAACGGAATCAAGAAGTATATACACAGAATACCCGGAGATCGAGTACAACGTAATTCTAGGGCCTATATACCCAATAAAAGCCTTGATGCGTCGCATGAATCCGACACGTTTCTTCAAGTATGTCTCGGGATAGTTTGTTTGGTATTATTATCCTACATCTTTTATTCCAACTCGCAGCGACTGGCGAGTCTAAAAACAACCGGGGGGGACCAAAACAAAGCCATGCCGAAAAAGCTGGAAACCACAAACAGTTTTTTTAGATTTTACCATCCGGTCTATGCCGATCATCACACAGCGATTTAGAAACACAGACCAGGCTTTTCCTCCGAGGTGGACAGTCTGGTGACGCGAGGTTACGTACTTAGACCCCTGGCCTCTATATAGTCAAACAGACCCAACAACAAACAAACCCAAGTTAAACTGTACTTGGTTCCCATCTTTTTCCACGTCTATACAGTATACACCAAGTCTCTTCACCACAAAATACAAGCCCACGAGTTCGTGTCACGCTGTGGCTGTCTGCTATTTTCAGCGCATGCATCATTTGCCACCTTTTGAGGTTCATAGCAGGATAATTCAAAATGGTGAAAATGGCACACAGAAAACCCCTGTCCTTAAACACGTCGACGTCCACGCAAGTATAGTAACACGACCGTCCGCACGCGTGCGTGCGACCGTGCGTGCGTGCGTGTTCATTCTCCTCAGGTGTCATGATGTCAGAGGAGTGTGAGATGATGATGATGATGATGATGAGTCATGGAGCTCCGCAGCAGAACACCTCCAGCCACTAGCACAGCCTGTGTAGCATCAGTCACCCAGGGGTGTGTGTGGGGGGGTCTCCCCACCCCAACCAGCACCCCAGGGTGGGGGGGCTCTCTACCCCTCCTAGAGGCACGCCAGGACGGCTCCACCATAGCAGCAGCACCATGACGCTGCCGGACCCCCAACAGCACTGAGTGGACCCTCCCCTATCCCCTCCCCTCTCCCACCCGGGGCCAGGACTGCAGAATGCTCAGTCCTTATGTCACCCCAAACAGTAAGTCCTAGTTTTTATTTTGAAACCACCTAATAATTCTAAACTTTCCACGATTCGTATTGTTTTTAAAGACACACAACCAAGGCATGGTTGTTATAGGGCCTCGCCTGCATTGTTTCTGCGCGCGCAACTACGTTAGCTTCTGTATTATAGCCACACAGTCTTTCCAGACTCCAGAGAGAGAGAGAGAGAGAGAGAGATAGAGAGAGAGAGAGAGAGAGAGAGAGAGAGAGAGAGGCTGATGTGTTCAACAGCTGAGGAGTTTATTTTGCATTGAGGAATGTTTTGGTCTGCTTTGCTTTCTCAGCCTGTCCTGTTGTTGTCAGTCACTGTGTGTTCAAAGGACTGTTCTTTCTGTTGACTAAGACTTAAAGATGGAGTGCTGTGATTTCCTCCAGTTTTTCATGTGTTTATGAGGTGACAGTATACTTCATTAGTTTACCTTGACAGTCAAACGTGCCAATGAAAAACAAAGTGATATAGATCACAACATCATCTTCTATCTAAGGGCTGTTATAGTTTTTATTGTATACAGTTTATTTATTTATTATTGTTTTAAGTTTCCGTTACTTTGTTAGTTTCCGTTAACTATAATGACCTTGACTAAGGTTAGATTTATTTATTTAGTCGACCACGACTGGACTTTAGACTAAACCATTTCAGATGACTAAAACAGGACTAGAACTATAAAATCGTGTGTTATTCAACGGACAGGACTATGCTATGACGAACACTGATGAATATCCTCACGTTATTGATTAGGTTATTGATTAGGTCCAGCTTTAACCGGATTAACACTCTGACATGATTGGAATAATTCATCAGGGATTCCGTTCCTTTATTTCTGGAGATTCCAAAGAGATTGTATAGTAGCAAATACCTCGACGTAGAAATGCTCTGTAGCAACTATAGGAATGACAGGCCTTCAAAATGTTACTCGAGTAAAAGTACAAAAAGTATCATACACCAGTGATTCCCAAACTTTTTCATGTAAAGGACCCCCAAAATTGACACTTATTAGCCCGCGGACCCCCATTTGAAAAGATAGCAGTGATTCTCAACCCGGTTAATTTCAAGGACCGCCAGTTTGACATGCATATTAGTCTACACTAGACCCCCATTTAATGGCATTTCTATCTCTGGGACCCCAATTTATATTGTAAAATCAATGTTAACTCTTTAGAGTGTACAAATGGAACCAAATGGACCCGTTAGGGTCCATTTGTACACTCTCAGAGTTACAGACCCATTTGGTTCCAAACTATCATTTAGCATGGGGACCCCCTGGAACTCCCTCGAGGACCCCTGGGTGTCCCCGGACCCCCACTTTGGGAACCACTCTCATACGCTTATATGTGCAGTACCGTATATATAAACGTTTGGAAAATACCCGATCTACAAGCTCACACCGCGTCCTAAAGTATGAAGCAGGGCAGCTGCACATCTGCTGCAGTTATATGGCCGTGCACTGCACTGCTTTATGAAAACATACAAATAAAATAAAAAAGAATATATCAGCGATGATTATAGAGTTCGATGTACAGTGTTGAGTCGTGGCTTAGATATTCAAATAGTGTAATATTGTATTATTGTGAGAAATAATAACAAACTCTTCTCCCTTCTGGCTCCAAAACTATATGGAACACACTATTCCCATTGCAATCAGAACTGCAGATTGACTCCCCATCTTCCGCCGTATAGTCTGAAAACCCACCTCTTCAGACTGGTTGCATGGGAGAGTTGCGTGCCATTCACTGGCATACATCTGACACATTCCACCTTAAAAAGTCTCTCACTCTCACGCCACATAATGTCCGCCTTGTATACGCACTCACGCACGCACGCACACACGCACGCACGCACGCAGTAGTACACACACATCAATGTTTATTAAAGAGAATTGTTCAGAACCCTGTTACTGCACTCTATAGCAATGATTATACTGTCACAATATAGAGCTATTTAACACTGTTACTGCACAAACACTATAGCAATGATCACAAAACAGTACACCATTTGTTTAAAACATTTCAGAGACAGCAAAGGACACGTATCATCATTCTACAAGGACGTTCCAGTGCATGTTTTGCGTTAAACACAGTGCATCATTATGCATTTCTCCCATAATGTCGCACGCACGCACGCACGCACGCACGCACGCACGCACGCACATACACGCACACACACACACACTCACACACACACACACACACACACACACACACACACCATAATGACGGCCCATGTCACACAGACACGCTAATGACCGCCTCTCGTTAGCCGCTAGCTAGCAAGAGTGAAGTGCTGCCATGAATGAGGCGGAACGCTAGTAACCGGGTGTCAACGACCTTTAATTACACCATGATGAATGACACACACACACACACACACACACACACACACACACAGGCGCACAGATTAGCAGTTCTACAAGCTCTAAACATGCTTAGAGAGTTGCTATACTAGACCAATAAAATCCCCCAGCTAGTATGGTCACATTTTGTTTGAGGGTTAATAAGTTACGTTCCAACAACAGCGACGTCCAGGTGACGCACAATAAGGCACAGCGCGAGCTCCGAGCCCAGCTATTTATAGAAATATGTACCGTACGTATGTCCAAATACCGCTGGACGGATCAATAACATGAATACATACAATGAATACATGCTCCAATACCAACATTCCGTTACGCGTGTGGCACCGAAAATAGCAGATCTATACAACAAGCTCACAATGTTGGCGTGCGTGCGTGGATGCGTGTGTGTGTGTGTGTGTGTGTGTGTGTGTGTGTGCGCAATGTGAGCTTGTAGGTCTACTGTTTGAGGGTTATATAGGGTTAGAATGGCATTCATGGAATCACTTTTCCTAAAAATGGCTGACGTCCTCACAAGCATGGTAATAATGTATGTGTGTGTGTGTGTGTGTGTGTGTGTGTGTGTGTGTGTGTGTGTGTGTGTGTGTGTGTGGCTCTGGGAGGTGGGGGATGGGAGAGCTGACCACACAGACTTCGGACACACAGGAGCTATTTTTCTTTTACTACAGCAGAGAGAGAGACTCAGGACTACTAGGGTGTTTTGAGCAATGTTGATTTTCTCGACTAAAACTATGACAAAGAATGTTCGTCGATTACCTTTTACACTATAAAAACGATAAGATATAGATAGATTTACTCCATATAAGAGTAAATATATTGACAATAATTGTGATCTATTGCCTACACGCTACACCATCAACACAGACCTAGGGCTCTATTTTCGTCCCTAAACGATACCTAGACCCTCACGACTTTGTCTCTTTTACTATTTAGAAAATATTTTTTGAGTAGTTCAATGAGCCGATCTACATCGATGCACGTTGTGAGCTTGTGAGCCTTATTCTGGCTCAGCTCTCTTTTCGGCACAACAGTGAACGGTACAGCGACTGCAATACCGCCCCCTGCCGAGCTCCGATTCTCCGGCTGATCTCCTTCTCCGTCCTCCCCTCACTCGTGAACAAGACCCTGGAGATACTTGAACTCAGGGCCGGTTCTAGGCATAAGGCGAACCAAGTGGTCGCTTGGGGCCACAACCAGTTGAGGGGGCCACGTCACAGGGAGAAGATTTGGCCACATAATATTATGTTGCTTGGGGCCACTAAAGGCCTAGAACCGGCACTGCTTGAACTCCTTCACCTGGGGTAAAGTCTCATTCCCTATAGCTAACCCATCGGCTTCCTGCTGAGAACCGTGGTCTCAGATTTTGAGACACTGATCCTCATCCTAGCGGCCGCGGCACTCACGACTGGGAACCGGTCCAGTGAGAGCGGGACCGATGGTCCTGATATAGTGCCATGAGGACCACATCGTCATCATGCAAAAAGCAGTGAAGCAACCCTCAGCTTATACCGAGCCGCAGCATATACCCTCCGCGTCGTGACTTCGCCTCGAGATCCTGTCCATGAAAATCAATGATTATGATAATTATTTCAACCAGAGTAATCCAGAGTGGACTAATGACCGGGATATTTTGTGGTAAAAAAAAAAAAGAACAAAAAAAGAAAAGTGCAGCGACACATTGTATATAGGCTTAGTATAGATTCTTTTCTGCTTTAGGCCCAGAGGACTTAAAATACAACTCATGAAATCACCTTCCTAAAAATGCTAATATCCTTCCAAGGATATGCGTGCGTGCGTGCTGTGGAACCATGCTCTGTGTGTGCGTGTGCGTGTGCGTGTGCGTGTGCGTGTGCGTGTGCGTGTGCGTGTGCGTGTGCGTGTGTGTGTGTGTGTGTGTGTGCGTGCGCTCGTGCGCATGTGGAACTTGTGTAAATTGATCTCAGGATGGATTCCAGACATTCCTACACACTGACTCATCCTGCCCGCTCTGCTAGGCTCCCTAACCCTAACCCTACACACTGCCCGCTCCGCTAGGCTCCCTAACCCTAACCCTACACACTGCCCGCTCCGCTAGGCTCCCTAACCCTAACGCTATACTCACTGAGCACTGACTACATCTGTGTTCCTATTGGCTATAGCTGATCCACAGAGCAAACATAATGATCACTAAAGTATAGCCTACATTTAGTTGCTATAGATCCATATTTTAACTTTGTGTTGTTTCCCATGATCGACGTCCTGCTTGTTCGTCGTACTACAGCGTTGTGCAAAAGCTGATCCACAAACTCAAAACGTGGCCTGAAGTGACGCGTTTTGAGTTTGTAGATCTGCAGCTTTGAATCCGGAAAAGTAACAGTCGTGCAATATATGAGGTTTCCACCCGACAGACCATCATTGTGTGTGTGTGTGTGTGTGCGCGTGCGTGCGTGCGTGCGTGCGTGTGTGTGCGCGTGCGTGTGTAGCAGAGCTTGTGTGTATGTGTGCTGAGTCATGGTTTTAATGCATGCAGCTCTTGCTCCCTAAGGATGTGTTGTTTTTGCTCTCTCTCTCTCTCTCTCTCTCTCTCTCTCTCCCTCCCCCTCTCTCTCCCTCTCTCTCCCTCTCGTTCCATCTCTGGTTTTTCACACAACCGACCACCAATCCCCCCAAAATCCCATTCCAGGGCCTCCCCTCCCCCACACGGTCACTCTCATCTGATTAACCCATAATTGCCCACACTGACCATACACTGGACCACGAGTAAAGACCCCCCCCCCCACTACCATGACCTGACATGTGACCGTGTGTTTAGGCAGTAATGCCGTGTCATTCACTGCTGTGGTTTTGTCCTCTTTTCTCCTATACATAACTATAGACCTGTATACCCGTCGGGCACCGGCCTACTTGGGAACGATGCAAGTTGGGAACAATGAAAATCATTACCCCACACTAGTATGTAGCCTACATCAGTATATACTATAGGGATGTCCCGATCACGTTTTTTTAATTTTTTTGCTCCCGTCATTTGATATTGAGTATCTGCTGATACACACACACACTCGCGCGTGCGTGCACGTGCGTGCGTGCCTAAGGCCATGTTGTGTTCACGTGTCTATCATAGCTATTTAGCAAGGCCAGGTCAAGACAGTGTGATCTGACCAAGAGAAGAGACACATAATGTTACTCAGCTCAGCTCTGCATGCCGGTAACAACACATGCAGGACAACAACAAGGAGTCAATGGCAGACAAATAACATCCGTAAACACAGTACACACTACCTAGGAAGCTACAGTACAAACTACCTAGGAAGCTACAGTACACACTACCTAGGAAGCTACAGTACACACTACCTAGGAAGCTACAGTACACACTACCTAGGAAGCTACAGTACACACTACCTAGGAAGCTACAGTACACACTACCTAGGAAGCTACAGTACACACTACCTAGGAAGCTACAAAGTGCACACTACCTAGGAAGCTACAGTACAAACTACCTAGGAAGCTACAGTACACACTACCTAGGAAGCTACAGTACAAACTACCTAGGAAGCTACAGACACACTACCTAGGAAGCTACAGTACAAACTACCTAGGAAGCTACAGTACACACTACCTAGGAAGCTACAGTACACACTACCTAGGAAGCTACAGTACACACTACCTAGGAAGCTACAGTACACACTACCTAGGAAGCTATATAGGACACACTACCTAGGAAGCTACAGTACACACTACCTAGGAAGCTATATAGGACACACTACCTAGGAAGCTACAGTACACACTACCTAGGAAGCTATATAGGACACACTACCTAGGAAGCTACAGTACACACTACCTAGGAAGCTACAGTACACACTACCTAGGAAGCTAAAGTACACACTACCTAGGAAGCTACAGTACACACTACCTAGGAAGCTACAGAGTACACACTACCTAGGAAGCTACAGTACACACTACCTAAGAAGCTACAGTAGCTACATAGAACACACTACCTAAGAAGCTAAAGGAGAAACAGGAAACAATCTAATAGAGAGTATGCACATGCATGATTTTCTATCAGGACACGTGACGCCCCCCTCATCTAGACTGAGTGGCAAAACATTGAGCAGCATGGAGTGTTGGAGTTTGGAAGCGCTCGTAGGAAATCACTCAACTTCCCTGCGCACCACCTGTTTCTAAATGTCACCATAATGCAGGAGGCAGCAAAATGTTGTGTTATTGAAAACAAGCACTTCCAAACTCTGACGTTTCTATGGTGGATTTTCATGACACAAAAACTTTGCAGGTAGAAAGAGGATAATTCAAGCTTTTCGTACAGCTGCAATGTTGGTGAGTTTAACATTGTTTAATGCAAATCAGACAGGACTTTTCTGTTTGGCTGAATGGGCTGTCAAGGCCAGAAAGTAGTTTTTTGCCACTCAGTGGGCGTTCCCGCATAACTTCCAGGTACGATGATGTCATGCGCATACAGTGATAGTTAGCAGACTGGCTTAACGTTCATCTGTCTCTTGGTAAACCCAGCAGGCTTTGAGATCTCTGTCTCCTCCTGCGTCTAAAGTCCCCAAAAGACCATGGTGAGGAGATAGATTAGGGTTAGGGCCCTTTCCTCCCCCTCCCCATTATCCGGATTTCAAAACACAGATGTCTAATGCTGAAGCACGAGCCATTGGATGATTCAGGACGTCAGTATAGCCCCAGCTGTCTTCAGTAAAGTAAATGGTCTTCTTGGACCTAATGCCTCGTTTTAACCACTTGAAGATGCTGTAAAGGGATTATTGAGCCTTTCAGGAATGACGTCATGTGGACTTTTAATGTTTGCTTTAAGCCGACTGATCTTCACCCGGGAACCACCATCCTGACTATAAGAGCAACCTGGGGACCACCACAATTGTGTCGGGTGTGTCCATCATAGACCCACCTGTCAATAGTGACGATTTTGTATTTTCTATCTTTTGAGGGGTGCTAGCCCCTCCTATGCCCAGCTTTGTGTGTGTGCCCCATAGCGATGATTTGATTGGCTGAGCATGGAATGTGAGGATAAAAAGTGAGGGGGTGGCCTCATCATCGTACAGTACATCATCCATTCATTGTTGATTTGCTCGTCAACATAATTATGACGTAAATTCTCCATTCACTGTCATTTAATGTTATTAATTAATGTTAGGTATTTAATGTTTGTGTTAGGACAAGAATCTACACTATAGATGATTATAGGAGGGGCTAGCACCCCTCAAAAAGCGAGGACAGAAAAGTGAGGACACCAAAAGTGATTGGTCGGAATGTGATGACCATGTATGATGATAAGAGCGTTTTCCTTCCTTGTTACTCACTAAATCACACTATCACAGCCTACATTCATGAGCTGGACAAACAAAAATAACAATAGTTTTCAAAGGCCACAACATTTTTGTTGATTACGGGTCCCAAAATGACAGTAATGGTGCGTTCACACAGGCATGCGACACAAAGATGCAGTCTACCATTCATTGTCAATGGAAGCCAGTGACTTGAAGATACAAAGATGCAATGATGCATGCAGCTGCTCCAAATGATACGCATCTTTGCGTTAGCTTGAATCACACTAGTATACACACAGCATACAACACGTGCACATGCACGTTTTGTAAGTGATGCCAGTGTCAAACTGTGTAAGCCATGATAGTTACTATAGCCTAGTAGTCTCTCTCTAGGGCCAAATTCCAATACCAAAAATCTCGACCACTTGCTCACTCACACTTGATCACTCTAGCATGCAGTGTTATGGTGAAATTGGTGACCTGCCGGAATATGCGACCGTCTTGTGGATGTCACATAACTTATATGGCGTTAAAAATAAATACGTGGCCTAAATGCCGCTAGTTTGAACTCTGCTAATAAACAAACCACAATGATTTACGTTCGGACACTGACGTTATGTTATGTGACGTCTACACGATTGTCACATAGGCCTATTTCAGCAGGTCACCAATTTCCCTGTAACACTGCCATGCTGGAGTGACCGAGTGTGAGTGGTATTGGAATTCAGCTTAGGTTATCCTCAGACTATTGTCGCTTCCAGTCATCCCGGTTCTCCATACATCATGGTCAGCTCATTGGTGCTTTGCGCTCCCATGTCAATCATGAGTACATCCCCTTAATGTGGGAGGTCCACGTGACCATGTGCCCATGTGTTGGTTCCCACAGCACTACTTTGCTGGCTGGCAGCTCTTGGTGTCTTTGGCAGTGTCCTGCTATAGTCTCATTCTCCTGGCTGCTATATTTTATGGCTCACCCTTGGGCCTGGCATTCCATCATACAGATTCCTGTTGGTAACATGTGTACTCTTGCTGATGTTAAGCACTGCGCGCAACATTCAATGACATTCCTCTCAGACCCAAAACAAATATTTTGTTGTCGTTGGATAAGATTCCATGCTGTAGTGTATTGATGTTGGTATACCATTAGGAGAGATAACAAACATTGATCGGGGGGGGGGCTGTGGAGACCAGCCTGGGGCTGCAGCGTTATCTTGGCTATTTTCAGCTTATGAACCCACTAAAACTGGGAAAATATCAGATCATGTCATATCATATCATGTTTTCAGACAACCTCCTAATTACTGAGTTTCTCTATACAACAGTCTGCAGCCACTGCCCAGCTTTGAGCATTCGTATTAATAAATTGTCTTCTCCTCAGATCTGTTGAAGATGCACTGGTCAGGTGACCACGGCGCGCCCCTGTCCCCGTGGGCCGAGCAGCACCTGGACGTGTCGTCCACCACGTCGCCCCCCGGTGGCCACCACAAGCACCACCACAACGCCGCCGACCCGTACGGCGCCCGCCGGCACCCCGCCGCCAGCGGCTACGGCGGCCCCCCCGCCGCCGCCAGCGGCTACCCGACGTGGGCCAGCGACGACATATCGGCGCTCAGCGCCTCTTCCCTGCTCAAGCGCTACGCCGAGAAGTACTCGGGGCTGGAGCTGCCCTGCTACGACTCCTCCTCCTCCTCGCGGCCCCTCGCCGCCGGCTGCTACGCCGCCGAGGGACCCCCGGGGGGGCCTTACCTAAAGACGGAGGCCGAGCCCTGGGGGGCGCCGCCGTCGGCCCTGGAGTGCTACCCCGGACTGGAGGCCTTGGCGGGCGGCAAGGTGGCGGTGGTGGCCGCGTCGGACACGGGCTACGGCTCCGCCTCCTCGCCTCAGGACTACCCGCCCGCGTCGTACAACGGCACCTCCTACCTGCCCGCAGGTAAAACTCCTTCATATACACACCTGCTATAGTCATTTTTTCCGTCAAATTGACATTTGCGTCTAACTCAGGTTGTGCGCAAGCCTGCACGCGTGTTGTGAATCTTTTTCTTTCTTTTTTGTAATGCTTATTTTACGCCAAGTCTATGGACTTTGAGGATATACCAAATGTTTGCTTAGAGCACTTTAGGGGCCTGCAAGTCTATGGACTTTAACATTTGTTGAGAGCACTTATGATGCACTGTAAATCGTTAAGTTTGATTACTTAACCAGTCCACTTTCCACAGTCAGTTTCTACTCTTCAGACACAGGCAGACAGACGATACAGAGATATCCATGTGGGACACAGACTATAGGACACGTTTGAAACGGGTGCTATTATGACAACGGGAATTGCATACTATAGGTTCCCAACTTGCATCGTTCCCAAGTAGGCTGGTGGCCGACGGGACACCGGTCTATACTTAACACTAACATGTGATTTGGGTGTCTGCTCTGCAGGGTACTGCCCCCAGCCCCATGCGCTGCAGTCCAGCTACAGCCCCAGCACAGCCGTCTATAACTACCCCCCGGTGGGGTGTTACCCCTCCCCCCACACCTACAGCCACCCCGGTGCCTCCTACCCCCCTCCCCTACCCCTGGGCGTCCCCCGGCCCACCGTGGTTGGGGGCTACGGGGGGTACTCCCCCGCCTCACACACAAGGTATGTTAACCCATTTAGATAATATACAAAATGTCTAAAAGAAATTCTGAAAAAACCTATGTTTCTATGTTAGTGGTGGTGATCATACTATTTCATGTCAAAGGACCCCCAGAATCATATGAATTCGGCCCGCCGACCCCCATCTGAAAATATTTGGTTCCCAGATGCAGACACATACAGATGCGTTCCGGGGTCAAGGGTTAAGTCAAGATCTTTCATTAGGGTTGTTTTGTTTTTCATTCATGTGCCGAGGGTATTATAGAGCCTTATCAGCCTTGTTCAAGGGGAAAAAAATACCCCAGGGCTTAAAGGACAACTTTAGTTTTTTTTCAACCAAGGTTCATGTTTTAGGTTGTTAGTATTAGAGAAACGGTGAGTATTACATTTCTTTTAGGGATTTTAGCTATTTTTGACAGGGGGGCAGGGGGCATTTGGCTAAATATGTATTTTTTCACAAAATGTTATGGCGATTTCATTTTTTTTACATTTACTATACTAGACCCCAAGAAATTACATCTGGCCACAAAAGATCACAAGATCTATTGAATGTGACAAACTGACATATTGAGCCTATACACACACACAGTATAAGTCTTCCCCCAGTAGGCCTCCTTTACATTCAGTAGATCCTGTGATCTTCTGTGGCCAGATGTAATTTCCTGGGGTTTATTAGGACTATAGTAAATAATAAAATAATAAATCACCATAAAATGTTGTACAAAATTTTAGCCCCATGCTCGAATGCCCCCGCCCCCCTGTCAAAAAGAGCTAAAATCCCTAAAACGAAAGAAAGCAGCAAATGAACACTCATCTTTTACTTTCTCTAATAACAATCTAAAACATGAACCTTGGTGGGAAAAAAAACTAAAGTTGTCCTTTAACCGAAAGTTAGCTCACGGATAAACAATCTTAATCGGCCGGCAAATCGGCCGTCAATGAAGCTTGTTTTGATTAGAATCTGAATCTGGGATTAGATTCAGATATAAAAAAAACATTGGAGTCAATGAGGGGGCAACCAATATACTGACGGACCAATGACAGACAATGATAGACAGTAGTATAGCGCAATCTCTGAACTGAATCAATATAAAACACCTTGTATGAGTATACACGTTAAAGGCAACCAGGAGGTTATATTTGATAAGATCAGTATACTCATCTATGGCATTCAATGTGATATTATAAATCAACTCTAACCCTTCTCCTCCTCACAGCCTGGGCGGCGGCGGGGGCAGTCCAGAAGGGGGCGTGGTGGCGCTGAAGCGCAAGGCCTTCGAGATGTCGGAGGACGGCGAGGAGGACGGTGGTGGTGGCGCCGCCGAGGACGAGGACTCCTCCTCGCGTTACAGGAAGTACGGCAACGGCCACGGCGCCAACAAGAGCCACGGTGGCGGCAACAACAACAACAACGGTCACTACGGCATGGGCAGCCCGTCCGCGCCACCCCCGCCGGACCCCCACCACGACGCCTACAAGTCCGCAGGAATTAAGCCCCTGATGTCGCCGTCCCCGTATGGCGGCGCGGGGGATTACAGCCCGCCCGCCGCGGGGGATTACAGCCCGCCGCCCCCAGCTGGGGGCGGCGGCAGCGGCCGCCTGTCTGGGGAGGGCGGCGGGGCGGCGGGGGCGGGGGCGGAGCGCCACAGCTTCCCGCCTCAGCAGAGGATGACTGTGAAGATGCCCGCGGCGCACGCACGCTCCGAGGACCCCACAGGGGGGCGCTAGAGAGAGAGAGAGAACCCGGAGAAGCCTCGGTGTCTTTTCGTATACGGCAACGACCTGCAGGGCAAAACGCACAACAGGAGGAATGGAGGGCACAAGACTGGAGACTCCTGTTTTTCAAAATTCTTAACGTTTTCATTACTCTCCCAAAGAAGTCAACGGGGGCACTTTGCCCTCTGCAAGGCTGCGGTAAAGGGTTGCAGTTCTTTTTAAGGCATATCCTCGACAGATAGACAGACAGCGCTAAGATGGGCTAAAAGCAGTATGAAGGTAAATTCGTGCTTCATGGGATGACGGTGTTCTGAGCCGAACAGAGCCCAAACTACTAAAGCTCACAAAACGTGCCGCGGATGCAACGCGCCGTGAGCTTCATGGAACGTTTTTCTGCGCCGCGAGGCCGCGTGCGACAGAGCATAAATAAGCTATACGCACATAACGCCATTTTGGAAAATAACTCTTTCTACTTCCGGGCCTCTTCCGATTGTTTACCGATAGTAATTGAGGCTCTGTTCCATCCAGAGTCAGTGTTAATGATACTAAATGAAGGCTCTGTTCCACTCTGGTCAAACAGAGTCAGTGTTAATGATACTAAAATAATGAAGGCTCTGTTCCATTCTGGTCCAACAGAGTCAGTGTTAATGATACTAAATGAAGGCTCTGTTCCATTCTGGTCAAACAGAGTCAGTGTTAATGATACTAAAATAATGAAGGCTCTGTTCCGTTCTGGTCCAACAGAGTCAGTGTTAATGATACTAAATGAAGGCTCTGTTCCATTCTGGTCAAACAGAGTCAGTGTTAATGATACGAAATGAAGGCTCTGTTCCATTCTGGTCAAACAGAGTCAGTGTTAATGATTACTAAATGAAGGCTCGGTTCCATTCTGGTCCAACAGAGTCAGGGTGCTGATATATTGTGCGTGTTGGCTCAATGGAAACACTAGTGGGTCTCAAAGTCCTTGAGTGCGTTCCAAATGGCCCCGTAACGAGTGTGTAACTCACGGGTCCGCATGGTTCCATGTTTTCACGCTCAAAGTCACAGGGGTCCTTGCAATTAAAAAAGGTTTGAGAACCACTGCACACTAAATGGAACAGAGCCTTTTGATTAAAGTCAGAAGGGGCCCGGAAGTATAGGAAGAGATATTTCCAAAATGGCGTTATGTGCGTGGAGCCTATTATATTAGGCACGATTGTCTCTCTCAGGATGCTATTTATTTCCCTTGCCATACCACTGGTTGGCGCTGACGTTGCAGGATGGCACGTTGACGCAACATGACGTTGCAGATGGCATCGTGTAAAAGGCTTAGGGGTTTCACGTAAAGGGCCTTTGACTGCAATACCTCTGACCACAACATGCACAAAGAAAAACAACATTTCAGACCAAAAATGAAGAGAGCAATAAACTGAAATGTTGTGATGGCCATAATATTAATAGTATTAATGTATACATTACTCACAGCACAATCACTGCTACTTTAAGAGCCGAGTACCTCACCTGACTTAGAGAAATGAATGTTAACCCCCCCTCCCCCCTATTTCTCTGCTTCATCTCATTATCTTTATTTCATTTCCTTTTTCTTTATAGCATCACCGTTTCTTGTCTTTTATTTTCTTGTTTTTTTTGTTTGTTTTTTAATCACTCTAAAGGCCTATTTTTTTTTACATATACGTTTATTTAACAGGGACAATACAAGAACAATGTATCAAGTTGTGAAGAACATGAAACCGTTGCGTTGTACATATAGGGTATATATAGCGAAGGCTAATTTGCAACCCCAGTCCCTGGTTGGGCCTTCATTCATACTCCAGTTTTAGGTGATAAGGTGACCACCCAAAGATTAGCATGAGTCTTTTTTTCACTGCGGCTCATTGACATGATGTTGTAGTTTAAGTAAAAACAGAGAGATGTGTTGGGGTGAGACTCTTATCAAAGCGGCTCTGTGACATGTTGTAGTTTAAACAGAGAGATGTGTTGGGGTGAGACTCTTATCAAAGCGGCTCTGTGACATGTTGTAGTTTAAACAGAGAGATGTGTTGGGGTGAGACTCTTATCAAAGCGGCTCTGTGACATGTTGTAGTTTAAACAGAGAGATGTGTTGGGGTGAGACTCTTATCAAAGCGGCTCTGTGACATCATGTTGTAGTTTAAACAGAGAGATGTGTTGGGGTGAGACTCTTATCAAAGCGGCTCTGTGACATGTTGTAGTTTAAACAGAGAGATGTGTTGGGGTGAGACTCTTATCAAAGCGGCTCTGTGACATGTTGTAGTTTAAACAGAGAGATGTGTTGGGGTGAGACTCTTATCAAAGCGGCTCTGTGACATCATGTTGTAGTTTAAACAGAGATATGTGTTGGGGTGAGACTCTTATCAAAGCGGCTCTGTGACATCATGTTGTAATTTTCAGTGGTCACCTTATCAACGAGTATGAATAGGCCTTTCAGTCTTGCCACTCATCACATGGTTGAATACGTGAAGCTGTCCTTTGACTTTGTTAAGATGTAAGGATGTAAGGGATTTGAACTTCATTCTACCTTCACAACAGGCACATTTTCAAAAGGATGCACTTTTTATCCTAATTCCCAATACCAGCTGCAACCGGTATGAAAATTATACGTGACTCAAGCTGAACATGAAATCTTCACGATCCGACATAAATAGAAATAAACACGTAGGAAAAAAAAGGGTCGGTGCTTCCATTTTGATCTGGGACTTCATGTGATCATGTCAGTGATGCATCTATGACGACATCATCACTCATCTATTACATCATCAGACCTAAGTCAGTTATCCATCTCCATATTTGGGCAACATTTCTGCCCGTTCCGAGCTCCATTAACTTCCAGTATAAGATGTATCTTTTCAAAAGTTAAATATTGGGACATTGGGTCTAGTTCAGCGTGCACAAGACATTTGGTCCTGATCGCTCCAGTGATTTGCGAGATTAGCCACAGACACACACACTCACACACGCTCTTCTAGATGGCTCGCCTCTGTAGTGCCACGCCTTTAAACAAGGTGTTAATGAAACCTGCGTTGGGATGTGCAGATAGGTGTGGAACTGGGCATTAGGGCTGATGGGTTTATATCAATATCGTGATACGAGACAGAGATCTGGGATTTTAGATTAGATTTTAGATTTTAGATTGTGAAATGGCATATGTATTTTCTCCTTCTTTCAGTATTTCTTTTTCCTTTTTTTTAACATGCTTTATTTTTTTGGTTTTGCGCCTCCCAAAAGAGTGATTTATAGTCTCGTTATTGAATACTCAGGAAGAATATTGTTACCTCGAATCGAAACAAAGTGAAACAAAAAAAATATAGAGAAAGAAAAATAAGAATGTATGTGTTATGAGTCTAACGGAGTCACATGGCTTTAAGGAGGAGGAGTCTAATGGAGTCACATGATTATGTTGAAGATCAACATACGGCTGTTGCCGGGTAGAAACCTCCTACGTCCATAATTTAACGGGACCAGAGACGTGAACCGGATGTAAACAAACGCTGTGTGTAGTGACGGGCGATCGTCTTTTCTGTCACCCAGAAAATACCTTTTGTTTTACCGTGATCATCGGTTCTTTAGTATTATGGGCCGTTGAATAAAGCGCCTTTTTGACCAAAAAACGCAATCTGCAAAAAAGGTTTCCGAGATAAAAAATGCAATTTTGTAAATCCGTTTAACATTGAGGCAGGACGGAGACGGAGTTTCCACGTCAGAAGGTTCATTTGCGGTTTTACCCGTCGCCCGGCAATCTCGAACCGTTCATAGCCATGTGTGGCGAAGAGTGCCATCTGTCGTAAACCAATGAAAAGACCACTAAACGTCCTTAGATGTCTTTGGCAGTCGATGTGTTTAAACAATAATAATATCAGCCGTTTTGGACGTACACGGTTTCCACCCGACAGCGACCATACTCTCTTCCACTTCAGGGAAACAACAGACCTATATTATTATGTTATATTATTATAGAGCCTTCGATATTCAACAAATCCACGAAAACATGCATGCACGCACACACACACACACACACACACACACACACACACACCAAGATCTGGGGAAAAAAATAAGATAAACTAGTTTGTTGTTTTTTACCAAGGCCTGAAATGTTGAATGTAATTGTGATATTTTTTTAAGGACAATACATGCCATAATGTACACACGGATGATGTTTTTTTAGATATATTAAACATATTTTCTTCATGTATAAATGCATCACGTATAGATGTATTTCTCTCTAAGTGTTATCAATATCATAGCTAGGCAAAGGGGAAAACGTTTGTTTTGGTTTTGATGGACAAACTGACGGCAACGGCAAAGCACTCTCGACGGACCGGCGCGGCGAAATGACATGTCGAGACGACACGTACAGATACAGATATCATAGATTAGTTAAATGTCTATTATTATTAAATGTCTTAATAACTGTGTTGAACTGCATCCTTAGTAGTCCTTAGTGCTCTTTAGCCCAGGCATTGCAGTGTCATTGTCCAATAGCCTATACATAAAGTTTTCAAATAATTAGTAGTGGAGTAAAAAGTGCGATTTTTGGATCTGAAATATAGTGGGGTAGAAGTAAAAACAAGTATTGGGATTTGTATAGTAGTATACAAATACATAAAAATTGTACTTAAGTAAATGTACTTAGCTACTTTACGCCACTCGTCAGATCTTACCTTTTATAAATGTCAAAACTAAAAACTATTACTTAATTGGTGAAGAATATAAAATATTTCTTTTGACAAAAAAAAAAAAAAAAGTCAGGAATATAGGCCTACGAAATCAAATTTATCCAGGTGCAAAAATAAAAGCCACGACTCACTGCCTTTTTAAAAACAAGAATGCTAATAGAGGGTATGTGCGTGAAATCATCATACCCGGAAGTTATGCGGGAGCGCCTACTGAGTGGCAAAAAAAAACCTACTTTCTGGTCTTGACAGGCCATACATCCAAACAGGAAAGTCGGCATGATCTGATTGCATTAAACAACGTTAAACGACGTTAAACTCACTTTGCCACTCGATTTGCCACTCACTTTATACATGCAAATACCCTCTATTGATGACAAGGAGGTAAAAAGCATTAGTAATGAATGCTTTTCTCTGCAGATCTTGGCATTCTAGGAACAAGCGCTTACATACAGTAGCTACATCTGAACGCTCTTCAATTCTACCGCAAATAATGTTTACGATAAACCACAAACCAGTAGTTCCCGAACCCACAGGGGTCCCTGAGGGAGTTCCAGGGGGGTTCGGTTAAATGATTGATGACCCCCCCCCCCCTTGAAACTGAGTTGCTGCAACTCAAGAGACTTATCCTCTAGTGAGAATTCTAAATAAAAATAAAGAATTGACAGTTAGGAACGAAATGGACCCTTAGGCGTTCTGTAACTTTAATAGGAATGAAACGGTGAACACACAATGAATGTCCTTTTTTCTGTAACTTTACAAATGGAATGTACACTCTAAAGTCTAAAAGGTATCAGAACCACTTCACTCACTAAACTACTCCGGGTAGCTCAGTCGGTATGAGCTCTCGAACCTGATGGTAGGTGTGGCGCTCCACCTCAGACTCCATCTCCCAGGGGTCTATATGGCATTGTGAGGGGTCTAGTCTAGTGCATTGTAACGGCAACAGACTCCATCTCCCAGGGCATTATAACAGGGACAAACTCCCATCTCCCAGCGGTCTAGCACATTGTAACGGGGACAGGCTCCATCTCCCAGCGGTCTAGCACATTGTAACGGGGACAGACTCCATCTCCCAGAGATCTAGCGCATCGTAACGGGGACAGACTCCAATCTCCCAGAGATCTAGCGCATCGTAGCGGGGACAGACTCCAATCTCCCAGGGGTCTAGCGCATCGTAACGGGGACAGACTCCATCTCCCAGAGATCTAGCGCATTGTAGCGGGGACAGACTTCATCTCCCAGAGATCTAGCGCATCGTAACGGGGACAGACTCCAATCTCCCAGAGATCTAGTGCATTGTAACGGGGACAGACTTCATCTCCCAAGGGTCTAGCGCATTGTAACGGGGACAGACTTCATCTCCCAGAGATCTAGCGCATTGTAACGGGGACAGACTCCAATCTCCCAGAGATCTAGCGCATCGTAACGGGGACAGACTCCCACATGTTACCGGCTCATACCGACAATAAGCCACTCCGGCCTACTTACAGTACATACTACAGTACATGTTACCAGTGTGAATAATACTAGCTGGCTTATTTCATGTCACAGATCCATGACATTATATGCCATAATATGAATGAGATTCAGTAAAAGAGATAGAAAACACAGACCCAACCGGAGTTGAGTTTGTCCAACAAAATGTGGGATTTCAATGTTATCTTTGTAATTTCAGTCGTTTTTAACTGCTTATTGTTAGCGTGTACTTTTTCCTCTGTAACCATTTCTACCTCATCTTTGAAGACATGGAAGTTCAGTCTTTCGTGTTCATCTCACCTTGGTCATAAAAAGGAGCAAATGTTGAGAATTCTTGAAATTGTTATAATAGTCTACCTCAAAAAGGACTGGAATAAAGACACTATACCAAACACTCTTTCACCCTCTTTCTTTCCAACTTTAAAATGTGTATTTTATGTTGTGTGTTATTAATACTGAGTCTATGGCATGGACACCCATGGCTACAACGAACTGTGATGTCACTGATCACATGACCCCAAGTTGTAGAATTCCAGTTCTATAGGGTAAACAGAAGGGGGGACTTTTTTTATTATTCCCACACAACAACTCTAAGGTATGCTATATGTTATGGAGACTTAATTGTCCTACCTTAATTTTCAAGTCGCCGGGTTCAGAGACGGTGTAGTAGTTCGACGCACATTCAAGGGTCCATTATTGTTTGCACACAGCGTTGTTTATAAAACAACAACGATCAGCTTCGCTGTGTAGTGTGTGTGTGTGTGTGTGTGTGTGTGTGTGTGTGTGTGCGTGTGTGTGTGTGTGTAAATAAATCAGTGTAAATGTAAGAGTTCAATATAACGTAAACAAAACTATTCTCTTCTTATTTCTTCTTTCTATTGTGTTGTGGACTTGTTTATAATTATGTGGTCAAAAAACTGTTTGCTGCCGTCCTCGCTCACGCGTGTGCGTGTCCAAACACTTCCCAACTGTCACATCCTTATCGAGAGGTTCCATCCTGCTGTGTGAGCTGTGGGCCTGTGGCAACTATTTCATAGCCCAAACAGCGGGGGGCAGCAACGAGTGTCCAAGCAAATCAATAAATAAGAAATAACTAAATTGGCTCTAACAGTATATTTATGACATAATTCAATGTTGAAGATTACTGGTATTTTAAGGAATGGTCAGTTAATATCTAGCGTCCTTAAAATGTCAATAGATTTACATTTGTATTTGATCTGATTTTTGTCACGCAGATCTGCAAGCTCACGACGAGTTTATGGATCAATCCAGCAACCAGCTAAGTATAATATCAGGCTAAAAGTAGTTTAGAAAGTTAAAATATATCGAGTTAAGTCACATCCATCCAAAAATGGGCCTTGTAGCAGTGCTGTGGATGATGTATTTTATTGGGCATGGGCTCCCTCTAGTGTCCGTATGTGTCAGCCCAGTTCAGAGCACAACATTCATTTTGGAGACTTAATAACTTTGATCGATTATTTCTCCCATTTAATAACTGGTATTGTATTTCACATCGTTTTTCGTTGATTAGTCACTTTTTACAACAAGATATGCTTGTTGTAACCAGACATTCGTGTGATGAGCAATAGAGATACAAGTGTGGGTATAGTGCCTCCAAAACATTTGCCAAAACAAAATTGAGTTGCTTTAGTGGATTGGATGATTGCACTCTCCCACACCCACAGTAATGAATGATATCCATAAGTCAAACTTATGGATAGTTGCTTAATGCTTAATGCTGCTTAATGCTTATCCAGTGCGAATCCAGTGCGCCACAAAAAACACAGATCTATAAATGCACCAAGTCTCCGTCTGTCTGTGTGTAATCCACAAAACTCGAGAACCGTTCGCCCCAAAGTCATGCGTTCCACCCCACCACAGGGGGGGGGCAGTGCCATGGTGTCGAGTCGGTCGGACCCACGGTTGTCCAGAACCGCCCCAAAAGGCCTCTGCCCGGGCTCTGGACAAGGCCCCCTGCCCAGGGTCTATATATGGAGCTGGCCTGTTCTGACATCATTCTGACGTCTCCATATTTGGGCATGCCTGACAAAGAACTCCATTATGGGCATGAAAGAGACACTAGACATAATATCTGGGTGGGGGGCATGCATTTCTAACTTGCATCGTTCCAAGTAGGCCAGTCCCCAACGGACACCACTGTAGAGGCTCCAGTGCATAACATCTGGGTGGGGCATCCAATGCGAATGGGACTTCAGTCGACTAAATATACACAATCTTGGTCTTTTATGTCAACAAAATGAACACTATTGTAGTTGAGCAAGTTGACCAGCAGATGGTGGCAGATAGCTGCGTGTTGTTTAGTGTGATGAACTATTAAAAGGTGACCAGTCGACGGTGGCAGTGTTCTGAACCAACCTGCTTCTCAAACTGCTTCACGTCAAGGACCCCCAAATGGTCACATTTGTTAGCCTTATTAGCCCACGGACGCCCATTTGAAAAGATATGCCAGGGAGCCTCATATCACTATGAGAAGATGTTGATAGCAGTGATTCTCCATTTTTATTTCAAGGACCCCCAGTTTATGTATTATAGGACCACGTTTTGGACATAGGCTATAAGGTTTCCATCCGATGCTACGAATGAACGATAACAAACCTTTTGAAGAAAATATTGAAGAATATAACATTACAAATAGGAAATGGAGTGAAAGACTTGAAATTAGAGCATCCTGCACCACATTTACTTTAAACTGTATCCATTTCCCCCCCACTTCTGTAGTAGGCCCCACTTCTGTAGTAGGCGTACCCCACCTCTAGGGGGACACGTACCCCCATGTAGTACAGCTGTGACTGTGTATACCCCTAGGGGGACACGTACTCCATGTAGTACATCTGCGTACCCCTAGGGGGACACGTACCTCCAGTCCATGTAGGCTACCTTACACATACACCCATCCCCCATGTAGTACCTCTGTGTACCCTAGGGGGACACGTACCCCCATAGAACCTCTGTGTACGCCTAGGGGTACAGTACATATGTGCACCCCTAGAGGGACACGTACCTCCATGTAGTACCTTACACATACCACCATGTAGTACCTCTGTGTACCCCTAGGGTAATTGTGAGCCGGTGTTCTTGCACCCAAAATAGCAGATCTACAAAAAGCTCACAGCGCGTAAACTTGTAGATATAGTTATGTTGGGTGTGTGACAGTTCAAATAAAGCCTAAATGTAATATTTGTAAACCATAAAACATGGTCCTTGCAAGGTTAATTTTTAAAATGTTACTACACGCACGCACGCACACACACACACACACACACACACACACGCACGCACGCACGCACGCACGCATGCACGCATGCATGCACATACACAGAAGCCAACAAAGCAGACATACTGTATATCCAGTGTCCTAGTTAATGTACAGCCCACCTCACTGTGATGGATGGAAGCAGGCCAGAGGGAAGACCTCTATGTATATTTATAATGCAGGTTTTACATACGTACTACCTCCTATGTATAGTTATCATGCAGGCACAGGCGTGAATATCGACGGTGCAACCCGTGCAATGCACTGAGGCCCAGATGCTGTGGGCGCCCATGAAGGAAGAAGAAAAACAAAAATAAAGCCAAGGCGGCCGCGAATCCCCGCGATGCTGAAAAGAAAGCCAATAGGCCTACCGAGGCGAGTGAATAGTTGACTCTTCTCTGTCGAACGAAGAGTCTGGTAGGAAGAAAAACATTAGAATCTAAAGGAAGATCATCAAAAATGAAAAAAATAATAATATTGTATTTCGATTTGATGTCCAAGTTGCTGTGCTACTCTCCCTCTGCCAACCAGGGGAGAGCCCCGGACTGAGCTCATGCTTCCTTTTTTTTTTAATTTTCTTTTCTGGTATGGAATATATTTAAAAGAAATAAGTACAAAGTAAAATGTATATAATCATGCAACTTGTTTCAACTAATCTAAGAATAGATCGTCGTTTTTTTTTACCCTTTAGACGTACCGTAGATTAGAAAAAAGATTCTCGGTTATTTCTGTTCTGTTCTATTGTTTATTCAATTCCCACCACCACCACCAGATGGTGACAGAGAGAGCAGCACCTGACACAGAGGAGTTTCCCGGGTTCCTTTCCCCTCCATCAGGCGCCTCAGCTGACATGGGGGGAGGCAGTATCGAGACCAGGATTACTGCATGGTTTTTGTGAGGGTACCTACTATAGGGGACACAGGGAGAACATGCAAACTCCACACAGAATGGTCCTTTTGCCAACCCTACCCAGAGTATGGGCACTGAGGATGACGCAGCGGAGAGAACACGCCCCCATGCAGCGCCCAAAGCGTCCCCAGGAACTTCTAGCTGTGAGGCGACAGTGCTACCGACTGCACCACCAGTTGAACACTATCAGTAAATGAATCTGTCAGACTATCCATAAACATGTTTACTTAATTGTCTTGAAACCAGTAATATTTGATTTCCTTTTATAAGTTAGATGATGAATAATTTTAAAAAAACACGCACGATATGCACGCACGTCAACAGTGCCACTTTAGGTCCCAGCTGTATTGCAACTGTTCGTACCCCAGACAGACAGACAGACAGACAGATGAGGCATGAGTTCAAAAGTTCAAAGTGTCTGTTATTGTTGCATGCATCGATATTTTTTGTACACATTTTCACAGACAAAACTTCTCTTCTACTGGGATTTCAGATAATGGTCCATGGAATGTGTGTAAAACATTTCACGAGAATTGGTCAAAACTCAAACGGAGCTTACTGGTCAAAGTGACAGATGTGTTCCCCATGAGTCAAGGCACATGTGGATACAAGTGAAATGGCTTTTGGCCAAACGAGGCATGAGTTATGCCTGTTCAAAAGGTTTCATTTTCGAACAATTGCTAGGCCAATTGGAGTAAAACTGGGTTCAGTGCTATTTTGGCATGATCCTCTACCATACTGTAAAGTTTCATAGACATGTGACGCTGCATGTATGTATTGGGGGCAGAAGCATTTTCATAAAACTGCAATTTCCGTCGGCTCATAAAAGCTTTATTTTTTCACGTACAAATGTACGTGCATTTTGATCAAAGATCCGGGAGATTTTACCTGTTTTTCATATCATTCTAAATACTGATGGGAGATTAATTGGCAAACACATGATTTTAGTTGTTTTTTATATTAATCGGCATCGGTTCGATTAATCAATCAGACCGATAAATTAATCAGTCCGATTAATCGGTCTGTCTTTACAGATAAACAAGCCCAAAGTAGCAGCTTGAACAGATCTACAAGCTCACAATATTAAATATGAAGGCATTTAAGTTAACTGACTTGCCTATAAGCCTGCAGTGCAGATACCCTAGGCTGTTGCATGTATTTTTCAGAATGGACAAAATTATTATAATTATTCAATACAGAATGAGATCATATCGACATCAGTAATATCGGTTATCGGCCATAACAGCAATTAATTATAACCAATATCGATATTGGCCAAAATGTCTCATTGGCACATCCCTAATTTTAAATGGTGGGTGATCTAAAGGTGAGAGGTAAAAAGTCTGAACACAAAAGTTGTCAAACGGTTCATGAGATATGACTGTTCAAAGTTTGCATTTTCAATTGAGTGCTATAGCACCACACTTTGGCCAACGGTCATGGGCTTTGCGTCCTCACCGTTTGGCATAGCCCTCTACCATAATGTTAGGTTTTGTGAAAACCGACTGCACGGTTAAGCCAGAACTGCTATTTTTGTAGAAGAAGAACAAGAAGGAGAAGAAAAAAAGCGACATATACAATAAGGGACCATAAGTCCCTTCGGGCTTGGTTTATGTCTGTCTACTATTCTATGTCTTGTTTCAGGTCCCCCTCCCAGCCTGCTGTTTCTGTGTGCGTCTCTGGCTTCCATTGACAATGAATGGTAGACTGAATCTTTGCATTATGCCTGTGTGAACGCTGCAAACGCACCATGAAGTGGTTAATTAGCTTTGTCGTATGCCCTGCTATCATGGGAGATAGACGATCTACAAGCTCATGTAACAGGGCGCCAGGCCTGGGAGGCGGTGCCTTGTGAGAGCTTGTAGGTCGATCGACGTGAGCTTGTAGATTTGCCGTGCGTGGGTTGGCTGTGGCGTGCGTGCGTGTGTACGTGCAGTGGGTTGGCTGTAGCAGCAGCCTATGGGGAGCTGTCCGTGGTGCTGAGTCAGCACGAGGCCACTGCATTCATCTATCTGCACTGCAGCACTGTCTGTGTGCTCTACCCCTCCCTCCCTCTCTCTCACACACACACACACACACACACATACACACAGGCGCACGCACGTACCTGCTTCCTCTGAAGTAGTCTCAGTTGCTGCTGCATCATGACACACCCCACCGCACGCACGCACGCACGCACACGCGCACACACACACACACACACACACACACACACACACACACACACACACACACACACACACACACACACACACACAGACCCCCCCCCCTCACAGCACACAGATCCCTCACAGTCAATAAAGCAACCAGAGAAGAAGAAGACAGAATTATGTCATCAAAGCATGAACAAAGAAGAATAGCTTAATGTGGTTGAATTGGACATCGTAGATTTATCTTACGACATCTTACGACGTTCACCCTAATATTTACGGTGAAAGTCATACATATATTATGGGTGCACGATTATCAAATTATGTCCGATGTCCGATATCCGATCTCCGATTATTATTTGCAGCGTCATATCTGCCGATACCGATTCTGACCGATTCCGATATTATACAGATTATGCTGCGTAATACACAAAACAAAAGCGATTGACGGACGGTAACATTAATTAATATCTGTGAAAATAATCTGTATTATTTTGAGACCGATCCGATACCGATATGTTATGGGCAATATGGCCGATTTCGATATGGTAGGCCTACCGATTTATATCATGCATCACTATTATATATTAATTAATAGTGATCTACAAGCTCGCAAGGCGGCACGAAGCGATGCATTCTGCACTTCTTAGATCTGCTATGTTCACTAGTTTGGTCCCGGGCAAATCGCTCTTTAGGGTCGTGACCGGGAAAGTTTGGGAACCTCCTGACTCCGCCTTCTTTCTAGGAGAGTTAGCCTAGGCATGTCAAAGGTTCTATTAGTTGGCTACATCATAGCCTGATCGCAATTATTTCTCTCCTCCACGTCACCGGTGCCCGATGGGTATCTGAAAGGGCCTTTGTGTGTAGTTTCCATGTTCTCCTCGTGTCCCCTAGGGTATAGGTAATAACATGCAGTAATCCTGGTCTCTACTGCCTCCCCCTGACCAGGCGGGGCGGCTGATGGAGGGGGAAAGGAACTATAGTTGGAATAACGTGTTCCTTCCAACACGCTACGTACGGCCGAGGAAATTCCCCCCTGTCAGGTGAAAAGAAGCGGCTTGGACTCGTCATGCATTGAAGGAAGCATGCGGTCAGTCTGTTGCTCTCCCCAGGTTGGCAGAGAGAGTGTAGCGCCCCGGATCACATTAGACAATGGACAATGCAGGGTGAAAACAAATGGGTTACAAAAATCGTGGGACAATGATGTATAATAATAAAAAGTGTTAGCCATAAGTATACGATCATTAACCCTGTGTTAGCCGTATACCGGTCATTGTCATTGTATTTCAGTCAATGGCATATCTTCCCTGTGCTATTTGTGTTTATAAAGCCTATAAAAAGGCAAACAGTGATGTAATTTAGATTTATAGGTTCCAAATGCCAAAACAACAATTAATCATCAACTGCAAATTCCTGGATGGTGACCCTATAGCCTACTATGCTTACCCACAGAGAACAGAAGTCCTGACGTTCATCCTCTGGTTCACGGAAGTCATTTCTCTATGGAGAATAACATTGGGTCATCATATAGAATCGTCTCATATAAGAAATGTGGTCCAAAAGTCACACCCGTGTGAAGTGAGTGGCGCTAAAGTCTAACTCACTATAGGTGACGTAATGGTGATGTAAAACAAACGGTGCCAACACAAACAATAAACGCCATTAATAATACAGAGACAACATGACGTAATGAGGCACATTATAGGACGTACATTTTCCCTTCACTGTCAATGCTTTTACAAAACAAACATTGAACTAAAGACAAACATTAAACCTGTGTATAGGCCTATATAGGAGGGGACCAAACCGTCTCGGCGGTATTGTCGGGGAGGTGTCTCTGTATCATTTACGACAGTCACTCATATTTGTTACAGTCTGTCAGTTTCTGTCTGTTTAATTGTGTCATTAATTCAGCGGTGGTGACATTGGCGATTTCTCGTCGTCAGTTAAGGTTCTTCATATCCATACGAGTCAAAATGGCAGGATGATTTGTTTATTTTTGGAACACGGCTCTCTTATTTGATGATGCGATATTATAAAAGTCTATGGGAATTCGGAATGGGGGGGGGGGGGGGGGACATGTGACCCAGGTTAAGGTAGGACGTGGAAATGATGTCAGACTTGGGTAAGGTTACATCACTTACATGGTTAAACACAGAGTACACCACACGCGTAATAAACATCAAACAACAGAACAATTTACACTCCACATCGCTTTCATCTTTAAACACCCCAAAAATGACGCCACACTCTGACACACACACATAACTGGAAGGCTGCTTTATTGTTTGGAAATAGATTCGTGCTCAAATGAAGACAATCTTTCACTGATTCTCACTTTAATAATCCCATGAGGTTTTGTGCAACACATCGGCCTCTCTCTCTTTCTCTCTCTCTCTCTCTCTCTGACTGTTTTTAGTGGCAAGAGATAACGACAGTCAAAAGGCATTTTTTTCCCTTCTTTTTTTTTGCGATTTAGCCTATTTTCAGCAAAGAAAACAAATTTACCTCAGTCATGCTACAAAGGAAAGGCTACATAAACCAATATGTAAATCAAACATCGGAAATGTATACAGAAGTGTGAAACAGAAGGCAAGCTGTTCTCTCTTTACTATTAAGAGGTGACTCATCATACGCTGATGCCGTACCATACAGTATCAGCCGGTGCTTTAAAAGCAGAACACACACACAGAGCTCTACGGGATGTTAGTTCAGTCAGTCTAGTCTAAGAGCTGCTTCATTTCCAATAAGGGTTTTGTTTTATTTCATTTTATTTATTTAAGTCAATACATGATTATTCTGTCGTGTTCCATTTTTGATTCACGGGTTTCAGGGATAATCGATCGGATTTCGGATTTCATTGACAGACTAAATGGGAAGCTAAAAAGGCACGTGCCGTTTGAAGAGATATTGCACCAGAAAGAAACTTGACAGAACTCTTCGATTTAAGACGACGTCTGACCCTTAACAAAATTATCATTTAGATATGCCGGTATGTCATATTGAAAAGAACAGAGAAAATAATAACAGGGGAAATAAATGGAGACACTCGTCGACTGTCACCGGCCTCTGGCTGTGTGTGCGTGTGTGAGGGCGTGTGCGTGGGTGTGAACACGTGTCTATGTGCATGCGCATGTCTGTACGTGTGTACATGTGTCAATAATAAGTGTCACGTCTAATAAGTGTCAAAACAGCCCACACGTCTTCCACGTATTACTCCGCCAAACGTCAACATAACGTCAAAGGACGCATGACGTGCGTCGATATTAAAATGCCGACGTGATACTTTCATATCCATAAAAAGATCACGTCCAGCATAGTCGACTTGCGTCTGCTCTACGTAAAGCGAAATATACGGAGAGCAGACGGGCGTTTATGTATCGCCACACGTCAGTACAAAAACATAGAGTAAAAAATGAAACGGCGGAGAAAAGATTTAGGTTTAAAACCGGTTGTACGTTTTCCTTTTTACGTTGTGGTGAGACGCGGGGGGGAACCCTATATGGGAAAGACATCGTCGAAACATGAAAGCCTTATGGGACAGACATTGTCAGATAATAAAACCCTTACGGGAAATACATTGTTACAAAATAAAAACCGTACAGGAAATAGGCCTACATTGTCGCAAAATATATAAAACCCTCATGGGACAGACATTGTTACAAAATAAAACCCTTACGGGACAGACATGGTTACATAATAAAAGCCTCATGGGACATACATGTGCATGGTCAGAACAGAAAACCCTCATGGCAGAGACACACGTGTAAAAAAGGGTGTGCTGGTAGTGCAATCAGCAAGCAGTCTAGTCATCAAGTACAACACCATGCATGGTACGCTGGTGGCCAGCGGGGGGCAGGCCAGAGTTCTGGACATACTCTCAACATTTATTGCACAAAACACACAAACAAAACAAACATGATCAATTACAGTCTGTGTTTTTTTTTTAATTTTTACCGGGTCTCCCTTTTGAATACAAGAAGCGGACAATAGGGGGGGTGGGGGCAGTTGAGTTGAAGACATTATTTCTAATGTATACTAAACATATTTATATATATAATTAAAATTTATATATATAATATATGTAAGTATACCCTCCCTTTGTAGATGTGTTGATTTTTATATAGATTTAAATATAGCTTTTGCACTTTAATAATAGATTCTTTTAGCTTACTTCCCTCTTATGTGAAAAGTGACTCAAAAAAAAATCTAGTCCTTTCTAACGATAAGGTCACGTGACCAGGGGTGTCAGCTGGAGAAAGCCATTCTATATGGTCAAGAATATTTAGTATTAGAATAATAGCTGTAGTTTTTTAAGTAATTCTGTATTTACAAAAAACTACGCATGCCGTTAAAATAAAATTATATATTACATTATTTATAATCTCTTAAAAAGTCCATTCTTAAACTTCAGCGTTTTGTGCCGTATACAACATAGCCGGAACTGTACAATTATTTCTTCTTTTTTTTTTCACTTTTTCCCAAATGGATGTTTATATGTGTGTGTAAATTGTTTTTCTTCCATTTTTCTGTAATCCATGGTTGGTCTTGGAGAGAAAATGGTACGGCAGTAGCGTTCGTTTTTTATGCTTTTTCGTCATTCAGAGTTTTTATTTGGTTCAAGTTCAACGCCCCACACTGTTTGGTGTTTGGAGATCTCGTCATGCAGCTACTGGACCAATAGAACTCGAGAAGAAGGGATGAGGAGGGGGGGGGGGGGGTGTTCATAGACAGGAAGTGACATCACTGCACAACAGGAAGTGCAAAAAGCTCTGGCGTTGGTGCTTGTAGGCTCACAGTACCATAACGTAACGATGCACCCAGTGCTCTGGTGGTTATTTGGTATTTGTTATGCAGTATTAATAATCATAGCAAATATGAAGAAAAATGCACGATGGAGAATATGAGATATGGTTTCAGAGAGAGCAGTGTTTCCCAAACAATGTGGTCGGTCGCGGACCCTTTCTGGGGGTAGCCGAGGACATCCATTTTTTTTTACTTTTCAATTCTGTTTTATATGTAAAAAGAGATCTTTGAACACAAAAACATGAATTAAAAAAGAAAAGGTAATACTTAAAAAAAATCAATAAGATTCAACAAATCTAAATGAGCGCAGATCTTACAAGCTCGCAAGCGCTTCGCGTTCGGGCGACCCGTAGCGAGCTTGTCGACTGGCCCATTGTTCGCCATTCAGTAAAACCCCAAGGGGGTGGTTCCAGCGTGGCCATAGGGGAGAGCAGCGTTCTAAACTAACGTATAGCGTTGGTGTCTCCCGGGGTGGCGGGAGAGACACGGCAGCAAGAATTTATTGAAAATACTGATTTTTTTTAACGGGTTTGGGACAACATGCTTTTCAGAGCACGCATCGTGTCAAATCTACGGGAACATCTGGCGGGGCCTTTACATACACACCGAGCATTGGCACTCACAGCGGTTTGCTAATATCTGTGATTGCTGTTTGGGGGTGGGGAGGGGAGGGGAGGGGGGGGCAATGTTACCGTGGTTTCTTTTTCATATATTGAAATTTAATCGAGACCAGACTTCGGTCCAATGAGCCGATATTGACATAATCCACAAAATGCCAGCGAAGTGTTTTTTTTCTTTCTCTTTTACCGTTTTGTGTCGCTGAGATGCTTCTTCTAGCCCTATTTTTCGTAAGCGTCATAAGCAGGAAGCTCTACGACCCGGGGTGGGCGGGCACAAAGACGGCCCCCTGACAGGGGGGGGGGGGGGCAGGCATCATTGTCCATCAGCGTGGCAAAAAACAGAAAATAAAGCAAACAGTTCTTTTTTTTTTTGTTCATAAATACTCTCATCACATTCACTTGCATTTAGTTGCAGAGCTCATAATAATACATCTATAATATTATCTCCTGAGAAAAAGGGGTGAATTTTCCAAGCATTGCATACATTTCTATGGTCTCGTCTCCGTCTTATTAACGATGACAGCAAAAAGAACTAACAAAAACAAGACAGAATGGGGCGGGCCGTACTTCGCCCAATCCCACTCCATGGACAAAGGGGGGGGGGGAGGGGTTTCAGTGCTTTGTTTGTACTCCGTGGCGTGGGCCGAGCCGCGCGCCAAAACAACAGCGGATCTACAAGTTATCTGCTTGTTGGGGGCGGGGCTGTGTCCGGCCCGCGCCTCTCCGTTCCACTACGGAGTATAAAACAGGCTTTAACGTGGCAGGTCTCTTTGGCTTCTCCACACAATGTTCTATTATCCACTCACAGGTTTCTGTTTCTCTCTCTCTCTCTAAACCGGCGACTCTAACTGAGGACACCCGTAACAGACGCAGTTTCTAGCATGGGAACGACTCCATTCCCACATCAAACTAGACTTGACAACAGTGTTTAAAATGAGCCGCCAAAAAAAATCATATCAGCGAATGAACAGGGTGTTAATCGTTTTTGATAAAAGCAACATATTAGTAAGTCGAATGTTATCCATATCTAAAGTTACAAATTAACGTTGAACTGGTTAAAAAGCCCTCTCAGCCCTTCCATAAATCTAACCCATCCTCAAGAGAAACGGAATGGAAAAGGAGCTTGCCATGCCTGTGTCACATTAAAACCTCTTTCACAGAACCAAAGGCAGGTGGTATGGTACATTACATAAATGATGTTGTTGCATATAAATTATAAATATAAGCTTCTTCTTCTTGTATTTTTTTTTCTTCTTCTACCTTCTTCTTTTGATTTACAGTGATTCCATTCTCCACTCTTTGAAACCATCCCACAAATACACAGACAGTACCCATTCCCGTTAATCTGACACATATCTCCAGAGCAGCAAAAAAGTGTTTGGATTCTTTCCTTCTCTCATTCCACAATGTTGCTGTATCTATAAGGAGCCTGATTCAAGTCTTGCGAGGCGTGATGTCGCTCGACAAGATTAAACAAAACAAAGAAAACCGTGGCATTCTCTACTGAACAAAGCGCCAAACGCCTTCCTCAGTCGAAAATAAGCCAGACTTTTACAATCCCGAACAAGTTTCCACACTCCGTCCGCCATCGAGGCGACGATTATTGACATTTGAAAAGTGTTAGAGAGAAAAATAGGATCCGTTTTTGAGATCATCAACCCCAGATAATTTCTCTTTGATTAACCTCTTAACGTTCAATTTTTGACAATGCCTCGATCTCCTGGTCGAGCCACCACTGTGGTCTGAGTATTAGTGTCTTGTGGACTATGATTATTCATGCAAGATTTCTGATCAAAACATGCCATCATGCAAGTCATTTCTATGCATTGAACAAGCACAATTATTTATGTATTTGTTTGGAAATCTTTCTGAGTAAATGTAAGCCCTTGGCCCGAGTTGACCCTTTAATAAACAGACCCTTAACCAATCGGTGTGAAAGCCCATGTAGAAAAAGCCTTTTGATGCGGGTATAACAAAGATCAAATGACTAGAAGAGTTAAGTGACATGTGGAGGCAAAATGTTGAAGATTCTTATTTTTTTCTGTTCTTATTTTTTTTTTTTTACCTTTTTGTTTTTTTTTTAGTTTTTTTTTTGCCGCTCAAATTAAGTGGAGATACAAGTATATTTTAGCATTAACAAACAAAACAAACCCAAAAAACCCTTCCATTGCTCTGGGTCTTTTGTTTGTCTTTCACTCACCAGTCGTTCTTGTGGGTTTTGCTCACACAGAGTGAGTGTGTACGTTTAGTTTCAATGCTAAAACGACACAGAAAAAAAAACCCTCAATTGAACTCTCTGCTTTTCGATGATTCTTCAGACATCAAGCAGCGTTCCTCGTTTTTCCCGTCTCGACACTGTTTTGCATAAGAATCCGTTACCGCGCCGCGGATTCGTCGCTAGCGTCCCGTCTCGTTCGCGGGCCTCTAAGTGTGCAGAGTCTCTTGTCTCGTCCGTTTAGAGCCAGCAGCAAAAGTGAGCCGCCTGCCACTCGGGCAGACACAGACATTTTTACGTAGTATTCCGTCTGTCGGACGGTCTGTCCGTTCCCTTTTGTGTAAAGATCAGTCTAGATGCAACAATGTCACACAGTACGCTGATTATGTTTGGTTTTTACTCAAGTTCAAGTGTCTTCAAGCCGCCGGCCGCGGCGGGAGCGGCCGCCGCTATCCCTCTGCGTCAATAAAAGAATGAAGTCTGTAAACAAAAGTATTGAATAGTATTCTTTTCTTACTTGCAAATGAAATAATCTGTACATCTGTGTGGGTTTAGATGGTTTTTTTTCCTCTCACTTTGCTTGAAGTTACATTATTATAATAATTTATTGTTATTACTGTGATTATTACTTCCGAGACACACTCTTTAACATTTTGATTCCCTGATGTCTTTTTGGTTTCGTCCCTTCTCCTTGCGTCCGCCCTTCTTGTTGTTGTTGCCCTGATCGTTGTTGTCCTCCTGCTTCTCCTTGTCGGGCTTGGTGACGCTGTCGTACGAGGGGAGGGACGCCGTGGACGGCGTGCCCTCCTTCTTGTCCTGCTCCTGATTGGTCGTCCGGCCGTTCTCCACCTTGCTGGCCTGCCGGCGCTTGCACTTGAAGCCCCGCCGGGACAGGTGCGAGCGGTACGCCCGCTGGATGATCTTGGCGAAGACGTCCTCCTGCTTGCGCCGGAGCGTGGTGGTGATGGGCTCGTACGACACCTTGGACGGGTTGGCGGCGATGAAGCGCTCCTCCATCTGCTGGCGGAGCATGTCCAGCTCGCCGCTGTCGCCCAGCACGCGCTTGGTGAAGGCGAACAGGATGTCCAGGCAGTGGATGCGGTCGCCGCTCACCATGGGCATGTCCATGGCGATCAGCTCGATGGTGTTGGGCTTGGCGATGCGCAGCGGGTGCTCCAGCGTGTCGGCGAAGTCCGACAGCTTGGAGTAGGTGATGAACTGCGACGCGTCGGGGTCAAACTTCTCCCAGACCTCGTAGAAGGTCTCGAAATCATCCTCGCTTAGCGGGTCGCTGCTCTCCTCCGTGGCCACGCCGAAGTTCTCTAAGATGATGGCAATGTACATGTTGACCACAACGAGGAAGGACATGATGATGTACATAACGAAGAAGAAGATGCCCACCGACGGATTGCCGCAGTCGCCCGTGTTGGGCGTGCCGGCGTTCTCGAGCAAGGGGTCACAGTCGGGGGGGTAGTTCAGGATCGGTAGAAGGAGGCCGTCCCAACCGGCCGAGGTGGTGATCATGAACAGGCAGATCATGCTGTTGCCGAACGTCTCGAAGTTGTACATGTCGTCGATTCCCGCGCCGTATTTCACGTAGCCAAAGTTCGACATGCCGAAGATGGAGAAAATGAACATGACGAGGAACAGTAACAGGCCAATGTTGAACAGGGCAGGGAGGGACATCATCAGAGCGAACAGCAGGGTCCTAATGCCCTTTGCACTCTTGATGAGACGAAGAATTCTGCCAATTCGGGCAAGACGGATGACCCTGAAGAGGGTCGGTGACACAAAATACTTTTCGATGATGTCGGCCAGGAACATGCCTGCAATCAAACACACAGCCAGTGGGGAGAGGATTAGGTCCTTACTAATGATATTATTTTATACTATTGCATTATTTAGACAACACATGAAGACACATACTGTACCTGTAGAGCACCTATAAGTCTGACGTCATTTACACATCCTAACTGGGTTGCGTTTATGTTTATCCCCCCCATTCTGAATTCTCATAGACTTTTTCTTATATCGCGTCAAATAAGAACTGTGTTCCCGTCATACATGATTCTGGCGCTTTCACTCATATGGATGTGAAGCATCAACTGATGGCAAGAAAACACTATTGTTACCGCCACCGAATTAGTTAGATTTTCGTTCGGAACTGACTAACAAGTATGACTGACTGTATCATAAATGTGTCTCTGTATCATAAATGATACAGAGACCAACATTATTGCACAGACAGTTTGCTTATTTTTGGACCACAATGCTTATAGCCTATATGAGATGATTTTCTGAAACCCAATGTATTCTCCATAGAGAAAACAAAAATTCTGGGAACCAGGGGATGAGCGAGTGACGTCAGGACTTCTGTGGTCTATGCCGAACCAGATCGATTTGGTTTTCTAAAGTAGCAATACCACAATCTAGAAAAGAATATACTCTTTTACATTAAAAATGTTACATGAGCAACCGTACAAAGTATTGGCATCAACATGTAAGTATAGTAACTTTAAAGTTACTCAAAATCTCTTGAATATAGATGATCTACAAGCTCACAACATGTCACATCAAGACACGTTTTGAGCTTGTAAATCAGATATGCATTTAGTGGAATCTATAAATGAATGAGTGACTAAAGTGTAGCGGAGTAAAAAGCACGATATTTTCCTCAGAGAGTAGTATAAAGTATTGAATAACGTAAAAAGTTCCTCAAAATTGTGTGGCAAACACAAATCACTGTATAATCACATGTTGACAGCAAACAAGCCAAAAAACATGCCAATAGGCTCTGTGCAGCATACGCCATTTTGGAAATAACTCTTATCTACTTCCTTCACAGGTGTTACCAATGATACTAATTAAGGCTCTGTTCCATTTAATCTCCATAAATCTGACAATCGGGGACATGAAAGGGGGCCCTATAGCCCCTGCCGTTTTGACCGTCAGAGAAAAGTGCCCTCTCCGTCCTGAACTGAAATTTAGCATTTTATGACGAAATAATTCCCCTCTCGCCCCTCTAGCTCGCTACCCCGCTACGCAAACTACGCAGCAGTTGATTTTTTCCTCCCAATAGTAAACATAGGGGGCCCGATAGTTTTGAGGGGGCCCAGTACGACGGGCGGGAGTCGCTTGCTCGCTTCCCCGTCAGTGACGTGAGGAGGAAGTGACGGTCTTCCGTCGTTGGCCCCCTCAAACCCGTGTTGCTTAAAAACAACACACCACCCCTGGACATGAGGATAATATATTAAACAAGACTTTGGGGCAAAGCTTCATAATTTACCCCCGGTCTGTAACCAACAAAAGTGTGTTCTTATACATGACATCCTCCATTTCACGATGTCGGCACTCGGTGAGTAATTGCTAATTGCAGCTGCGCCCGCAGCTGCATTGTTGTCAATTAATCTGCCTTTAAAAAGTTCTAATATTAATATAGAATATTGGCATTGGCTCTTGCACGAATGTTATGTGGACAATGTAGCAACGTGGTCAGTACTCAACAGCACTGTTTGCAAATGTAGTAGCCAGGCTACATTTAGTCACAAAGACAAAAAGATATGCTGCTGATGAATGGGCAACACACAATCAACCAAACAAGCTGAACACATGGCATTCGATCATTGAGGCAGTTGAGTGCATGCACACACAGCCGCTCACAAGTCACAAACGAAACGACTCAGGGATCAGGGTTTAGGGCACTAAAAACAGTGAGGCAACTACAGTGGGCACATGAGTGTGCTCCTTTTTGAGGGGCGCTAGACCCTCCTATATACAGGTTTAATGTTTGTCTTTCCTAGACAAACAAATGAAGATTGTTTTGAGTGTAGATTTGTAGGCCTACTGATTGACTCAAGAATATAACCTTGTGTCCCCCACTCCCCACCACCCGCAAAATGGTGTCTGGCACCCCTAAATAAAACCAAATCCCTTTGCACGTCCCTGCTGACAATGTTCCTTAAATTCTTCATTTCCATAACTCTGAGAGTGTATACAAATGGAACCAAATGGATCCTTATGGGTCCATTTGCGCCATTTCCATCCACCAAACCCGGAATGGAACGGAGCCTTAATTAGTATCATTGGTAACACATGTGAAGGAAGTAGGAAGAATAATTTCCAAAATGGATACGACCATATGAGCCTATTGGGCTACAGTATGTACCAAAATAACAATCTAAAAAAAAAAACAGTGGTTCTCCAACTTGTTCATGTCAAGGACCAGCAAACTGATATGTATTTGGTTGCAGATCCTCGTCTGAAAAGATTTTGTGCCAGAGACCCTATAAGAGAAGATTGGTGTTAAATTCTTTCAAAATTCTTTAAACATCAACTATATAGAGTTTAAGTGGTTAACACATTTGGCAGACCCCTAACTATGCTTTGAGAACCAGTGATCGTAAAAAAAATAAATGCTTTGTTTGTTTTCCCATCCTTTCTCTTTACTCATTAACTGCTGGGGTTTCTCTAGAACAGTCTTCAGCCTGCACTGCCATCAATCAATGAGCATTTTTAACTATATCTTTCAACACCCACAGAATATTTAGTTCTATGACGATATACTGTAAACACCAAATGTCTCAAAAGAAAGACGAGAGTCTCTACTTTCATCCAGAAAAAGAAGTCTGTCACCGCAATGTTCCGTTCTTTAGTTATTGGCAGGTGAACATAGCTTGTTTCCACCAACACACACACACACACACACACACACACACACACACACACACACACACACACACACACACACTCACACACACTTTGTGTACTCTTCTTCGGAAGTCGTAGAATCACTCACAGGTTGCGGAAGAGAGTGACCTCTTATCGTACAAAAACACCCAATGGCGAATATATTCATCAATGGCGGTCCCCGCACGCGCCTCGGATCAAAACGACGTAATATATTTCGGCGACATATTCGGCCAACACGTACCCACGATGGACAGGATGACCACGACCACGTCGAAGATGTTCCAGCCGATGGTGAAGTAGTAGTGCCGCAGCGCGAACAGCTTGAGCACAAACTCTGTGGTGAAGACCACGATGAAGACAAAGTTCACCCAGTAGAGCACTTCCTCGGTCTCCTTGCTCTGGTCGTCGGTCTCCACCATCATGGTGACCATGTTGAGGCAGATGAGCATCATGATGGAGATGTCGAACACCTGCTGCGTGACAAAGTCAAATACCAGCCCCTGGACTGGGTTCTGTGGGAGGCAAAGGAGAGCAGTTAACAGAGGAGGGTCGGGGGGGTCTGCTGGGAGGGGTCAGTGATGTAGCATTGGTTCTTATGAACAACACTTAGGTCAGCCATGTAAATCATAACATTGTCCACGTACAACATGTAGCAAAAATGCACTCCATTATAGCATTGATTCACACTTAGGTCAGCCCTGTAAATATCATCGTCATTGTACGGCAATCCCTCAATTATTATATTTTTTAGAACCTTTTGTGTCATATTTTACGCTACGTAAATATGTGAATCTTTCCCTCTAAGATCCAGCACTGTCACGAGGACAAGTTGAGAGAACATCCGTTTGTTTCCATGATAGGACGTAACTTGTTTACGTGTTCACGCTTAACGCCAGCATCGCTATTCTGGGATGCATGGGATGGGTAGGGGCATCCCCACAACCAGGCCATGCCACTCCACATGAATCAGCTTGAAGATTATGACTGTTACTGAATATAACTGTTACTGTTAAAGTACACTTAATACGTTTAATTCTGACGTTAAGTACTCCTGGCAGTTGCTGCAATAATAGCACCGAAGTTTGACATCACTTCCGCTAGGCGCCGCTAGAGGCCACCATCCCCCTGGGTCCCGGGAGTAATTTTCTTTTTCTATTGGGTTGCACGTGGATTGCATCACATCACAACTGTGTTTACACATATGACGATTTTACTCTCAAATGAAGCTCACAAATCGGCTTATGGTGAAAGATGACTACAAGTAAGTAGTAAGTCCGGAATTCTAAATGTACTTGAATACAAGTACAAAAGTATCACTATCAAAATGTACTAAAAATAGCAAATCGACTACAATTATTACAAGCTATTTTTAAATGGTCAAAATGTATATAGGGTCGAAGAGAGTAACGTAATAATAATCAAAACCTAAAAAGTAACTAGTAACTAACATTTTCAAATAATTTAAGTGGAGTAAGAACAACATTTAGATCAGAGGTGTAGTGGTGTAGAAGTAAAAGTATTATATGTATAAATTGGAAATACTCAAGTAAAGTACAAATAATTCAAAGTACATCACTTGCAATACCTGGCAATGTCGCCTGTGGGCTGATTTAATAGTTTCTGTTTGGAACACAGTTCTGGTATGATGCAATCTTTTCTCTTTGGGAATTCCAACATTTTAAAAAGCGCCTGACCCAGAGGGTAGCGGGAGTGAGGTCAGGACCTCGGTACGCTATAGCTGGGCGCAAATGATAGATATATACCTTATATATCTATACAGATATATATATATATTGTAGGTAGATAGATAAGTAAACCTTTAGCGATCCCGACGGTAATTCAGGTCGCGCCGCAGTAGGCATGGTGAGGAGTAGACAGATTGAGGAGTAGACAGATTAAAACAACGTGGTGAGATAAATAACAATAAACAATACATTTCAAAGCCTGGTTGCCTGGTTCTATTTAGAGCTTCCCTTTGTTCTTTTCAACGGAATCATTAAACACATCGCTGCACAACGCTAGTTAGTTGGTTGGTTGGTGCATGTACAGAAGAATGACATAAACTTAATAATTATGTATAACGAGTTGAATAATAGTAGCTGCCATGCAGCTGTGACTCGGGGCCGGGCATTTTCAGGAGGATGAGGAAGAAGAGGAGGAAGAAGGAGAACAGGAGAGGAAACACAGGGAGGATCCATTAGCAGAACGGTTAAACGTTTGAACACGGCTTTCTGTCTCACCACAGTACATGGATGCCTCGATTAGGTGTGTTACAGTGTGATTGAAAAACCAGTCGGATTGAAAAAGGAGTGCTCGTTTTCTCCGTGTTCACCTCCCGTACTCCCCCCGCGGCAGGAAAAGAAACGGCCTAATCTGAGGTACCGAGCTAAGGGGCTGGGATGGATTATTTCATGATTCTGTCTCTGTTGGTGCGCAACTTGGACGGCGCTGAGTCGACTGAAGGTGACTTCGCAAACGCTCTGCACAGCGGTGCCTCTCGTGGCTCAAGTCACCTTCAGGCGGCGCGCCTCCGATGGCGAAAACCGAGTGCACCTTTTCCAATCTGACTGGTTTTCCATATCGCACTGTGACGGGCATACTTCACGGTGCAACCGCCTTGGCCCAGGTTTTGAACTCACAACCTTTGGAAGTCCAAACGGCATGCCGTGATCGTGTCGAGCTACCCGGAGAAAAACGGGAGAATCCCAGGTGTCTTCACACCAAGACACAACCGACAGGGTTGCATGGAGACATATTAAGCAATTTCTAGCTGCTAGAGGGTGACAGAAACGGTAACACATTTGTATAACACAGCAAATACAGCAAAAGTAAAACTACTGGGCTATGATAAAAAAATTAAAAAAAGGAAAGAACTGAGCATGAAGGCAAATTGATAAGCTACATGAACCTGACTTCATAACTCCTGCCAGCGTGAAGTTATCTGAAAACATTTCTAGGCATACTGGTTACTATTCAGTGCAACTGGGGTTACTGAAGTAACCAGTGCATGGATTTGGTGAGGAGGACAAGAAGAAGAAATATATCCAAGCAAATGGAAGTGTATCATCCCTTCGGCAGAGTTGTAAAAAAACACAGTTTCGCTTAAAGTCTCTTTCTTGCATGAGTCAAGCCAGTTATATATATATATACCACAGCATAAAAGTCAGCTAAAGCCTCAGGTGATACTATTCATATCCATAAAAAAATAAGAAAATAAATCAGAAAACTTTTTTTTTTTCTTAAATCATAATATGTCTCTAATCCACACATCAGCACAATGTAGCCTCAGTAGGCGTTTAGCAGGTTTTTATTGTGCATCATCATCATCCAGGGCTCTCAGGAACTCTCAACCTTAGGCACCAAGGTTGAGAGTCATGAACTCGTACTAGAGCTTTATTTGCCAAGTGAGAAACCGTCGATGGCTTCACACTATGACGTAGGCAGTCACCAAGGGGTTGCAGTAAAGGCAGATTTCAAACTAGTGTCAAAAAATGTATGTGTTTGTGTACTTCGTCTAGACAACAACATAGAGATGTTTTTTCATTTATTTTTGACAATGCTAGTTAGTTGGTTGGTTGGTGCATGCTCTATAAAGAGGAGGAAAACGAATGTTTTACTTTAGTCGAACGATGCTCTCTCTCTCTCTAGGTTTACGTGAAGATAGCCAGCCTGGTCGCCAAAGAATAACGTCGGCATCGCACGTTTCTGTGATCCACAGGTACGTTGAATGTGGAGCCGACTTGTTGCATATCAACATTTCCAGATGCGGACCATGTCAAGCTCAAAAGGTCCTACAGTAGATTTCGTCAAAGATATGTCGAAACGGATTGACAAGTGATTCCCATCCTACTGATATGCAAGTGGAACGAACGGCGTTGAGTCATCAGCACGGCCGTCGCACCGCTCGGCACTGCCTTTGTTGCTCGGCTGGCGCCTCGCTTAGGGGGTGCGGAGCCTTGCTTGGTGGGCGGAGCCTCACGGGGCTCAGGCCCGCTTCTGACGCCATCCTTGCCTTGAAAAGTCGAGATTCAACGTATCCGCGGTTTGCAGAAACATGAAATGGCAACGTGTTTTACGGCGTGGCTCCTTTGAGGCGAGCCGCCTAGAAGAGGGTCCGTCCATCTGTCTGCCAGTGCCAAATTTCCGCCAGTAGGCCAAGGAAGTAAATCCCTGATTTCCCTGAAATCCATATTTGGGCAAAGACAGATTATGAAGCAATCTTTATGACGTCATCAAACAGGACGCCAGAGATCCACAGGGAAGCCACGCCGTTAATAGAGACGTTCTTGTTTCTCTGGCGATTGGGTCTGGTCCAAAACGTCTGACTAGTTCTGCTCACTTGGGCCACTAGGGGGGTATACTTGGGTACGTTTGGGGCGAATGGTATGAGGTGGTAAGGAGGACATACGACTTTATTTTTTACGTTTTTATTGAAGTTATTATTATTATTTTACTTTAGACGGTCGCTCTAGCGCCACCATCAGGACTATTAGCGACATCAATGCCAGATGAGGAAGGAATGAAGGGTAGATTTCCTCATTGGAAGATGCAGAAGACGATTCAAGACGCAAGATTCAAGAATGGCAAATACAGAGCTGCCCGGCCCCTAATATAAATGGGTAATAAAGTCTTCACTAACCAATGGCCGAGGGATTGGCTTCTGTGGTTTCTTTGAACCTAGTTTCTTCATGGCATTGTAGTACTTCTTCTGCTCTTCCGTCATGAAGATATCCTGACCTCCAAAGTAAAGGCATAAGGAAAAATTCTGGTTACAAATTGGAAGCATTTGGAAATCCGGATCTGCCGATATAATCCAAATGTTGTGGTTAATAATGATAATAAAGACTTCATGACAAACTGGTACACGCCAACACATCCCATGCACACACAAGGGGCGTGTGTGCACACGCACACTTGAGCTTTGATTAGTAGGCTATTCTAATTATTATTTAGATGAGACTTTGACTCTTGTTATGAAAAGTGCCTTCCAAAAAAATGTGCTTACATATTTGTAGTAGAGGTTGCATGCTTCAACGTAGAGGTCTTCACGGGTGCCGCCCCAAAACTGGAAAAGCTTCGAGACCACAACCCGAGACCCGGTCTGGGTCCGGGTCCACATTTAACTAACAAGTTTGGGCAGTGGTGGGAAAAAGTACTCAAGCTTTTCTTTACTTAGGTAAAAGTATCAACACTGCAATGTCGAAATACTAATACAAATTAATTAAAATGTACTTGAGTAAAAGTACAAAAGTATTGGTTTCAAAATGTACTTAAAGTAACCACAAGTAGAAAGTAGTCTACTCATTGTGCAGAATGTCCCGTTTCACAAGTTTTCGAATCTTTTGAAAATGGCAGATCTACAAGCTTGCAGATCGGCTATTTTGAAATGGCCCGAAATGTCTATTGGGGCGTGGTTCATGTATTGTGTTTTGTAATAATACTCACAATCTACAACGTAACTAGTAACTAAATAAAGTACAGCATTTACATCTGAGATGTAGTGGAGTACAAGTAAAAGTATTGGAAATTGGAAAGACTCAAGTAAAATACAAATACCTAAAAAAAATACTACAGTACCTAAGTAAATGTACTTAGTTACTTTCCACCACTGAATTGGGCTTCTAGTCGTTCTCAGTACGAATTCCCCCCACCTTAGTGTTCGGGTCTGTCATTAATGAAAACAACTAAACAGGACTATTGGGATCCAATCAGATATCGAGAACAAAATTCCCCCGGGTCCGTCAGAGTTCTGGGTCCATTTTGTACCCGTGAAGACCTTTACTTCAATGCACTGCAATGCAATGCTAATAAGAATAAGAATAAGAAGAGGTGGAAAAGTAGAAAAGTAGTAAAACTCTTATCTTTTTCTTTTGCTGGTTGAAGTTGTCGATGATGACACCGATGAAGAGGTTGAGGGTGAAGAAAGAGCCAAAGATGATGAAAACAACAAAGTAGATGTACATGTAGATGTTGTCCTCATAGATGGGCTGGTCTCCCACCTGCACACAGTTTATTTATATAATAAACACAGCTGTACCTCGTCAAATGAATCGGGGAGCACAGCCTGGGAGCAGGCCTGGGGGTGGGCTCGTCCCAGCTAGCCTACCTTTCTGGAGTCGATGGCGGCGTACATAATGTCCATCCAGCCCTTGAACGTGGCCTGTGAGAGGGAGGGGCAAACATGCAATGTTCAATTCAGTTCCTTGTTCAACAAAATTACACTTTTTTTTTAGTCATTGCAACTCGACTCCACGCAAATGCATTTTGAGGGCTTGGAGCGCAAAGGGCATTATAAGTGAAAAAAATCACAAGAGATTGTAATTATTTAGTTAAAACAACCTAAAGAAAATAAAACCATGCCTAATCTGTATAAAAGCTGTGCTTCAATATGTTGTTTTTAAGCAATCTTGCGCTCCAAGCCCTCGACTTATATGACCCTCATCACTATTAGAATGCACAGAAACAGACAAACAAATGACAGAAAATAACTACAAGAATGCACCAGGAGAAATAAACAACAGACAAGGTGTTAGTTAATGTGACAAAAAAAGAAGGTTGCAGACACAGAGACTTGAGTTTAAAGGACAGAAAGAGAGTTGCAGACACCAAGACTTGAGTTAACGTGACAGGAAAGAGAGAGAGTTGCAGACACCGAGACTGGAGAGTCCACGGGTGTCCAGGCGATCGCTCACCACTTGCAGCAGAGCCAGGTACCCTGCGCCTACGTTATCGAAGTTGATCTTCACGTTCCTCCAGCGGACCTCGGTGAAGTTCTGATTTATGAGCGCGAAGCACTCCGTCTTGTTGTTGACGTCCTCATGGTTAAAGTACTCCTCGGATGTATCGTTCCAGCAATAGTAGTACTTCCCCGCGAACAGGTTGACGCCCATGATGCTGAAGATCAGCCAGAAGATCAGGCACACCAGCAGCACGTTCATGATGGAAGGGATGGCTCCCACTAAGGCATTGACCACCACCTATATGGAGGTCACACGGACAACACACAATCATGATGGAAGGGATGGCTCCCATTAAGGCATTGGCCACCACCTATAGATGGAGGTCAAATGGAGAACACACACACACACACACGTTCAAGATGGAAGGGGTGGCTCCCACTAAGGCGTTGACCACCATCGGGACACACACGGAGGTCAAGCGGAGAGTGAGCGTTTCAACACGTGGAATACAAGAATCCGCCTATACCTCGGAGCGTCCGCCACCAGGTATTCTTAAACCTCAGTAAAGCTCAATGAAACCATGCCTAAACTTAAACTTATTCCTAAAAGTAACCTCAGGGAGACCATGCCTAAACTTAAACTTATTCCTAAAAGTATAACCTCAGTAAAACTATGCCTAAACTTAAACTCATTACATTAACCTCAGTAAAAAGAAAAGAGAAAACGGTCCGCTGGGGGCGTGGCCTGGGGGGGGGGGGGGGGGGGGGAGCGGTCTGTGGAAATAAATGGGGGTTAAGGCCTGGGTAATCCAGCATGGCAGTGTCTCGCAGGTTCGAGTCCCGATCCCGACGAACTTTGCTGTGGGTCTTCCCAGTTCCCACCCATCTCTCTCCCCCCCCCCGTTTCCTGTCAACTTACTATGTATCTATCATTAAAGGCAACAAAGCCCCGCCTCCAACAAAAATTATACTAAAAAAAGAAAGAAAAATAAATGGGGGTTAAGTGTGTTTTGGGGAGAGCGTCCTGGTTACCAACACATATACCACCTCTATGAAAGTATGCTCTCACTCGCACGCACGTGCGCCCACGCACGCGCACACACACACACACACACACACACACACACACACACACACACACACACACACACACACACACACACACACACACACACACACACACACGCACGCACACACACACACAGAGCCAGGCTCTATTGGTATGCTAGATACTTTTCTACAGCAAGATAATCAGCACATACTGTACATATATGTGCCTGCTAGATACTCAACAAAAATAAATCAACAAAAAAATATTTAGTGTCTTTGCCCTATATTGTATTTTTCTAGCCCAGGAGGTCCGAAAGCTCTCCATGCCAAAGACCCCCAAATAGTCTCAGCTTCTGGCTTCTATAAAAACAAAAGTTAATAGCTAAAATACCAGATCTACAAGCTCCTTACAAAAGTCTTACTTTGCAACACATTTTGAGCGTGTAGAACGGTTCTTGGAACATTTTTGACAATGTATCAATGTTCTTGAATGTTAATGCCAATGTCATGCAAATCTCAATACCATGCCATGCCAGGTTTAAAGTAGTAAAAAATATCTTATGACTATGTTTTTAAAAGCCCTCCACTTTGGAAATCTGTGAGCCTTACGTGAATGATTTGTGTTCATAAGCATACTCATCAACCCAGGGTATAATGTTTTATAGAACGTTTAAACTTTTAAGTGTCGCTCATGAATGGAGTATAACTACTATTTTAGCCTCGCCAGTCGCTACAGGTTGGAATAGAAAATGGATATACCATGGTGTGGGCATGGTGTGGGCATGGTTGGCATGGTGTGGGCATGGTTGGCATGGTGTGGGCATGGTTGGCATGGTGTGGGCATGGTTGACATGGTGTGAGCATGGTTGGCATGGTGTGGGCATGGTGTGGGCATGGTTGGCATGGTGGGCATGATGTGGGCATGGTGTGGGCATGGTTTAAGCATATTGATCACACATCTGTTATTGCCACACATTATTGTCACGTGTTTAGGACATGTGTACTAACAACCAGCCAGGCTGCCAAGCACTAGGTAATGCCACCCTAACCTAGCCTTCCTTTAGCAACCACTGACTAGCAACCACTGACTAGCAACCACTGACTATAGCAACCACTGTGTCAGTCACATAACTAGCAGCCACCAACAGAGTGAGTAATGCCCTAGCGACCACCATGTCATAATTGTCCATGGAGTCAGCCTCATTCAGCAGTTTCACTGCTATTCTGTAAAAGAAAACGCACATGCGTGCGAGCGTTGTTGCGTGCATGCTTGTGTGCATTCTGAAGCATAACTGACCTATATTTAAGCTGCTTGAACATGCTATAGTAATAATATTGGATGAATAATAATTATAATAATATAAAGATGCTTGAACATGCCATCATAATATCAGATGTATTATGATCATCTGAGATGATGTGTATCCATGCACATTTTGTTTTCATACATGTAATGGATTAAGAGTTTCCTAAAAAAAAATGAAAATTATCGGTTGGGGAAAATAATTGCCACATCATGCGTTGATGCTTTAATTCAGTGGTTTTCAACCCTTTCATGTCAAGGTCCATTATGTATTCTGCATTTGTGCCACGGAACCACCATTTGATGACATTTAGCCTCTCAGACCCCAGACTTTGTTATCGTTGGATGAGATTTTGTCCACAATTCCATGCTGCATTGAGGTTGGTATACCATTAGGAGAGATAACAGGCAAGCTTTGATCAAAATACCAATTCTTCTACATTCTCTAATTGCGTAGACGTCTTGTAGATTAAGTAATGTAGATGTTTAACAATAATGTACGGTAACTCCTGCGAGCGTAAACATTAAACCAAATGGCTTTCATGTTACGCTCTCAGGAGTCCATTTGTTTACCAGCTCTCCATCATTTAGCTGGATGGACCACCTGGAACCCCCTCAAGGACCAACCGGTTGAGAACCACGGTTCCTATTACTGCAGCCGTGCTTATTGTTAAAGTGATTCAGAGAGCATGCAAGGAAGGTTTCACAGCTTACCCTCATCCCTTCAAAACGTGACAAGGCCCTAAGGGGCCTCAGGGCCCTCAGGGTCCTGAGTGATTTTATGGGGCCTAGATCGGAGTAGCCCAACGCGTTAGCTACGAGGGTGATTATAGACACCTAGAGAGAGAGAGAGAGAGAGAGGGAGAGAGAGAGAGAGAGAGAGAGAGAGAGAGAGAGAGTGAGAGAGAGAGAGAGAGTGAGAGGGGAGAGAGGAGCCACACAGTCACAGTGGATACAGAGAGAAAGACTGACCCTACTTAAGGATGGTAGTACGGCTAATGAACTTATACTATACATACATACACACATATACACATACATGTACATATACACACACATACATATATGCGTATATATATCACACACACACACACACAGTACGGTGTGTTACGGTGCGTTTGAAAAACCGGTCAGATTGAAATAAGGAGCGCTCGTGTTCTTCGAGATCACCCAAACCATGACGATTCTGTGCCTGTCGGTGCGTAACCATAGAGTTATAATATCATAACTAGAGAGAGCGGAGGAGGAGCGACAGCCCCGCCCCATGCATTTCACTTAAATGGAATTAAGGTATAGTACCACTCAAGCGTTGATATGATTGGTTGGCTCCTACCATAGTACCCCTCGAGCGTTGATATGATTGGTTGGCTCCTACCATAGTACCCCTCGAGCGTTGATATGATTGGTCGGCTCCTATACCATAGTACCCCTCGCGCTGTTCTTGTGGTATACCTCTACGTCACGTCCCGCGTCACGAATTCGTCACTCACTCACGAGTCGACTGAAGGTGACTTTGCAAAAGCTCGGCACCGTGACTTGCTCGCTTTAGCTCGTTTTCGGCGGCGCCTCTCGTGGCTCAAGTCACCTTCAGGCGACGCACCTCCGTCGGTGAAGCAGAATGCACCTTTTTCAATCTGATTTATTTTCCAATCGCACTGTTACACACGTATATGTATGTATATATGCGCGTGTGTGTGTGTGTGTGTGTGTGTGCGTGCGCGCGCGCGCGTGTGTGTGTGTACACACATAGTATAAAGTTCATATACTGTATATGTGTAAATGTATGTATCGACTGTATATACACCACAATTGAAAAAGGATAGCGTTAAACAGAAGTTGATAGAATATACAGGAAGTTCAGGAAGTGATTCTCTGAGTGTGTTTGTCTTTGTTTGGTGTGTGTGTTTTGCGTTTCGTCGGCTTTAGTTCGGCAGGCTGGGTGAAGCTCGCTCTATGAACCAAAGCTCCAAACACGCTGCGACACACACCGCGAGAGAACAACACCTGGAAAAGAGAAACTCGGAGCACTTTGACAACACGTTGACACACGGAGAGAGAAGAGCACGAGAAGAGAAGAACACACCACCAAATCAGAGGAGAGAAATGCATTCACAAACGACACAAACTCAATGTGACACGAGAAAATGCACAACGTACACACGCGCGCGCGCGCACACACACACACACACACACACACACACACACACACACACACACACACGGTACGGTTACGGTTACACCTGACGAAAACCACAACACGGTGTTCACACCCAGAGAGCAGAAGGGGAAGAGAGGAGCGCAGGTAGGTGGCTGAGGAGGAGCAGGACATTTGGGGGGGTTTATTTGGGGAGGAGAGCATAAACCTGTAAGAAAAAGGAAAGAATACGTCCCCACAGAGCACATGAACCTTACCCTGCTGGGCCCCTAGTCTCTCTCTCTCTCTCTCCTGCATGTCAGCAGCACAACAATGTCTCTCTCTCAACTTTAAAGAGAGGCACTGTTAGACACCTCCTGCTGTGAGAAGAAAGGACAGCAGGTCAATGAGCTCATCAGCAGTTATTATAATTATTGTTGTTGTTATTATTAGTAGTAGTATTATTATTAGTATTATTATTCATAACAACACAGTGGATCATATGACAGGAAGCACATCATATGAGTGCTTCCTGTATGGCTGGACTGTAGACTGGGGGCGGGGTGGCGCCGTGGCGGGGCCGCGGTGAGAGCTGGAGAGTTTAAAGCCTGAAACGCGACCCTACCCGAGACTCTGGTTGACCCTACCCGAGACTCTGGTTGACCCTACCCGAGACTCTGGTTGACCCTACCCGAGACTCTGGTTGACCCTACCCGAGACTCTGGTTGACCCTACCCGAGACTCTGGTTGACCCTACCCGAGACTCTGGTTGACCCTATCCAAGCCTCGGGTTGACCCTAACCTCGGGTTGACCCTAACCTTGGGTTGACCCTAAACTCGGGTTGACCCTAAACTCGGGTTGACCCTAAACTCGGGTTGACCCTACCCGAGCCCGTTGATAACACTAGTGGAAGAGGCACTGAAATCCCAGGAAATCTCATGGCTTCATTTTATAATATAATATATGCTCCTCGTAATGCTCCTCGTAATGCTCATGTTAAAATGCATTACACTAGGGTTTTTTAATGAGTTTCGGTGTTAATCTCAAGCCTCACATCTCCATATATACGCTGCCCTCTGTAGGAGGGGGTGATAACTACACCCCGATTAACCAATCAGAGAACGACATGCAACGAAAGACAAACACAACACATACAAGCATACATTCGTAATGTAAAACATGGTGAAGCCTTCCTTTAGTTAAATTAAAACAAGGTGAAGCCTTCCTTTAGGTAAATTAAAACATGGTTGAAGCCTTCCTTTAACTAAATTATATAACATGTTGAAGCCTTCCTTTAGCTAAAGTAAAACATGTTGAAGCCTTCCTTTAGCTAAAGTAAAACATGGTGAAGCCTTCCTGTAGCTAAAGTAAAACATGGTGAAGCCTTTTCCTTTAGCTAAAGTAAAACATGGTGAAGCCTTTTCCTTTAGCTAAAGTAAAACATGGTGAGCTAAGGCCAAGATGGAAATAGCAAGACTCGCCATCTCCGGTTTACTCCGGTCGTGAAAAGTGACATGAAAGTGTTTGAGAACGACTGACATAGAAAAACAGCCTTTTCAAGAAAACAGTCAGGATTTAGAAAACATTTGCAGAATCGTTCCCAGGTCAAAATGTGTTTAGAGTGGCCGGTAGAGTGGCCGGATGGGAACCACAGGGTTCCCAGTTCGATCCCTGTGGGCTCCCCCCCAGAGTTAGTGTCAAAGTGTCCCTCGAGCAAAACGCTGCAACTCCTAATTGCTAATCCCAATGTGCAGGTTGGTTGCCTCGCATGGTTTCCTCCGCCATAGGTGTGTGTGAGCCGGTGAGGCTATAGCTGTCAGGCTAACAAGGATAGCATGTTTTCCATCCCTAGAGCATATATTTTCGACTCAGAAGGTGTGGAAAAGAGTTGATACCAGGAAAGCAGCTGAGACAGCATCTCCGGACGAATCATAAAGACCTGAGTGCACTGATCTCCTGTGCTATACCGTTCATAACCACCACATTCAACCTATCTCAGGCTTGCAATTACAAATAATCTCTCCCTCTTCTTTACACCTGTAAACTTGTGACGTGACATTAGAGTTGAGTTGGTTTGAGTCCAGTAAACAGTACCAAGAGGTGAAGTGGGTTAAGAGGCAAGTGAAGGGCCAGGGTTACATTCAGGCTAATCCTGTTCCTCCCCGGCACCTTGGACCCACGGAGGTCTGCCCAGCGTCCCAACAGACAACAAAGACATCTCCCACTTTAGTTCAACTGTGAACGTCATGGTCCCCACCAGCCCTCTGCTGGTGCTCACACTGAACACAAACGGCTTTGTGGCCTGGAGGACTATAGCTTCACCACCTTCATCAGGTTTGTGGGCCGTATAGGAATAGCTCCACAGATTAAGAGGTTCGGGTATCTGGTTAGGAACTCATAGGATGCCTCTCGAGCGTCCCACTAGGGAGGTCCTCGATGCACGGGGACCGCCTCGGGATCCCCCATGATGTTGCTCTGCAGAAGGAAGTCTGGAGATCTCTGCTGGAGCTGTTGCCCCTCCCCCCGCGACCCGACTACGGATAAGCGGTTGAACACGGATGGAAGGAATAGCTCCAACACCTTCCTCGTGGAGGACTACCTTCATCCTGTAAGACCACCTTCATCCTTATATAGGACTATAGCTCCACCACGTTCATCCTCTAGAGTATAGACTCAGCGGAGAACCCGCAGCGATGAGAGGACGTATAGCTGGAGGAGGTGGCTCTTCTTGAATGTCGGTATAAAACCAAGGAGATGCTCGTGGACTTCAGAGGAACTCCCCTCGTGATCAACGGTACACTAAGGAGATGATCGTGAACTTCAGAGGACCTCCCCTCGTGATCAGCGGTATACACCTACGGTAGCGAGGGTGAGCAGAGTCTAAGTACGGTACCTCGTTTATAGACTGACGTCATTGCTGGAACAACAAGACACGTGGAAAGGCAGCGGCTTTTACACCTCGGACAAGCGAGTTCCTTCTACTCAGATCTATACCACTCAGTTCTTTGTGTGTACACAGGGACCACCCAACGTCTCCTCCAGGGACCTGCAGCGCACCGCAGGTACTTTCCTCGCCTTCCCGAAGGAAACGCAGCTACCCCAGCAATAGACATATGGGTTTGCGAGTCACTTACGTATTGCAGCTTTAATCACTAGCAGTACTGTAACATTATATCTATATATATATAAATGCACCATGTCTCTGTGTGTGTGTATCTGTAATCCAGCGTCTGTAACTCAGTACAAATTCGACACACGTTCCACACCACCACAGGGAGTGCAGTGCCCGGCCTTGGGTCGGTGGGATATACCAGCACAAAAGCCTCGGCTCAGGCTCTGGACAAGACCCAAATTTTCCAATTGATCACACCTGATCACCACTAGATCTGCATAGACTCCATATTTGGGCATGCCTGACAAATAACTCCATATATGGGCATAAAAGGGACACAGCCATAGTAACTGGGTGGGGCATTCATTTACAACTTGCATCGTTACCAATGGGCACCGCTCTAGTATAATTAAATCTGGTCCTTAAAGGCAATTTTCAAAAGCCAATGTTGTATTACCACCACCACCACTACTACTACTACTACTACTACTACTACTACTACTACTACTATAATAATAATGAATGTTTTACAAAGCAGTAGAAACTGGTTTAGTTTGACTGCATTAAACGTGAGTCATCTGAATCAATGCCAGCATCTCCCATTTCCAAATGTAATAATAATAGATATTGCGGCAGTTTGACTGACTGTAAAACAACAGTTACAATAACAACAATGCAACAAATAATATATTATAACAATGCAATAAATAATGACACATTTTGATCTGCCTCCTTGAAGAAAGAATGATTCTATCAACATTGAAGGTGTGTGTGTGTGTGTGTGTGTGTGTGTGTGTGTGTGTGTGTGCGCGTGCGTGCGTGCGTGCGTGCGTGCGTGCGTGCGTGTGCATGTGCGTGTGCGTGTGCGCGTGCCATGCGTCACAGAAGCGTTTTTCCAATTCTTAATCTCAGAACCATTTTTTATCATGTCGGAAGTGATAAAACAAATACATTACCAAACTAAATAATGAAAAGTGGAACTGGAACACTATAAATTATAAACTGATAAATGATCTTTGTGGGTTATCCATCCTGATTTACATGTGTAACCACCTGCAAAATTTCATTTTCTGTTTACTGAAGAGCAGGAGAGACAAGGAGACCGTGGTACTGAACAAACACTGTATAGATTTAAAAATGTAACAAACATTTGAAAGATTATAATATGGCATACTGGCATTGTTATGGTGCGTTCCCACGAGCAGATGCAAAGAGATTCACACACACAGCATATTTGCGCGTCGGTTAGTTCCACAAGCGTCACTGAAGTGCCAATAATCACGATAAAGCACGACCCCTCGAGTGTAATATTGCACTTCGACAACAGTTACGTGTATGAATGGTATAGATTGTATCTTTGCATCTGCCCGTGCAGTGAACGCAGCATCACACATAACATACTAATTAACATGTCATTATATTATTATTCACACGGTGGCCAGTTTTCTGTCATGACATCATTGGGGGACGGGGTTTCCCATCCCCTAAGTTTGATGTAAGATAAAAAATGGCCGCCATGTTGAATAATGCTCCATTGCATTGCATTGAGTCACAAGGAAACCTTTCTGATTTTGAACCTACAGCATAATGTCATTGGTATGGTGTCATCAGTCCGGTGACACTAAAACAATGCATTTGACATAAGCGTTGGGTGAAATACGCAGGGTACACTATTGTGCTGTATATCAGTGGTTATATTTAAACCCTTCATATCAAGGTTCATTATTCATTCATCATTTGATCCACGTACGGATCACCATCATTTTGATTTGACCATTTAACCTCTCAGACCTCTCAACACATTTTGTCCACAATTCCATGCTGTTATGTTGGTACCATTAGGAGAGATAACAGGCAAACATTGATCAAAATAACAATTCTTCTACACTCTCTAATTGTGTAGTCTACTTGTAAATTAAGTAATGCAGATTTCTAACAATATTTTTAACTCTTGTAATGTAACCAAATGGACGTTAAGTGTTAAGAGATCTATAGAGTTAGAGGTCCATTTGGTTTCATTTCACACTCAAGAGTCATACACGGGTCCGTTTGGTTAACAACTCTCCGTCATTTAGCTGGGGACCACCTGGAGCCCCCTCAAGGACCCCTGGTGGTCCCCAACTTGGACCACTGCTGTAAAACGGTATATCCGAATATCAGAAACAAAGGCGTTCAGGTTACAAATAGCCGACGTGTCCTTGTGGTCTCCTGTCATGTGATGCTCGTCTAACGAGGACACAGGACCATATGCTGCCAACGCATTCTCACCCCCACCTTGGGGAGCAAAGCGACGGCTCGGGACTGATTTGAGCAAACAGAAAACATTGCTCCATGGTGGACTCTTAGAGTATATATGAATAGAGAGGCGGCACCCGGAGGAAACCCGGAGGCGAAATGGACACGGTGGAATAGTGGAATTTGTCATTGCAGCTCGAGCCCGTTGACTATCAGTGCGCACGTTCATGTTATTGGGCCCATGACACGTGAACGAATGTTTCATACGTGAACGCACGCAAACGGCGCGATGATAGTCAACGACCAGCGCGTTCATGTTATTGGGGGCAATCCATCCCAGAATGCACTCTGTTCCTACCCGGAAGGAGGAGTGAAATCGCCTCATGCGCCTTTTGAGCAACTTAATGCAAGTGGATGGGAGGCGGAATCCGGTGCCGTCTCTATTCATATATACTCTAAGGGTGGACTGGGTTAGTGACCTACGTGGCCAGTTAAAACTGAGGTTAGGGTTAGTGACCTACGTGGCCGGTTAAGACTGAGGTTAGGTTTAGCGACCTACGTGGCCGGTTAAGACTGAGGTTAGGTTTAGCGACCTACGTGGCCGGTTAAGACTGAGGTTAGGGTTAGCGACCTACGTGGCCGGTTAAGACTGAGGTTAGGTTTAGCGACCTACGTGGCCGGTTAAGACTGAGGTTAGGGTTAGCAACCTACGTTGCCGAGGTTAGGGTTTGGGATAGTGCTAGTAATTGGTCGGACTAATATAACGGGAAGTCGGTTACCGCTCCATGAAGTCACTACACAGGTCATTGTGGCAGTGTGTGTATACATGCTACAGGGGTAGGGGTGTCATGATACATTTTGACAGTGCTGGGATACAGCATCACGATACATGGTCGACAATACGATGCACAGACGATATTGGTCTGATTCATGGCGATACGATATAAGTAGCCTTGCAGAGCCATGGGGCTCATAGGGCAGGAGCCTATATCTACTGTTTCTGTAGCGTGAGGCAGCTTGATGTACAAGTACACCCCCTGGACATGACGCTAGTATGTCGCAGGGAGGCATTGGGTTCCATTTTTAGAGTCTTTGGTATTTGACCCGGCCGGGGATTGAACCCCAACCTCCCAGTCTCAGGGCGGACACTCTAACCACAAGGCCACGGAGCTGGTGGGCGATACGATATGATGCGATTCAATGATTTCAAATCGACACAGTAACTATTCAGCAAAGAAATTAATTCTGTGTGAAACGTGTGGATATAGTGCAGGTTTTCATAAGGGAAACATTTATAATTGTATGGATATACGTTAAATAAACACAGTGATTCTCTAACCACAGCTTGACATGAACACAGAGAATACGCACATTTATCGATAGACCACGTGTAGTGATATTGAATGGAAAAGTAACCAAACCCCTGTTTTCCTTTTTTTCTTCTTGCAATTTGCTAAATACAGCGCACACATACATATTGCAAAATGCTCGTTACACCCCCCCACTACAGGCTAATCCATATGTTTATGTAAATAACTATATGCACGACTCTACCACAATCAAAGAGCCCGCTCTATTGGAATGAACGTTTGTGGTGAATGAAAATCAAATGAGTTATACTTACATCCACAATGAAGAAGTCCAGCCAGCACCAGGCGTTGGTGAAGTATTTGACGAATCCGTACGCCACAAATTTGAGCAACATCTCCAGGATGAAGATGTAGGTGAAGACCGAGTCAGCGTACTGCAGGATGACCTTGATGGTCTTCCTCTGCTCGATGTAGATGTCCTCAAACGCCTGGAGAGCAGCGCAAAGGAGAGGAGAGCAGCCGTTAACAGCACTGGCAAATCATGTACATTCATTTATAGCAGGGTTTTATTTATTTAACCCTTTTCACAACAAGGTCCATTATTTATTGCTGCATATAAGCCACGGACCACCATTTGATGACATTTAGCCTCTCAGACCCAAAACGATAGAATATTGTGTTGCCGTCGGATATGATTTTGTCTAATAATTCCAAGCTGTATTGATGTTGGTACCATAATTGTGCAGACTTCTTGCAAATGCAGAGTTTAACAACAATTGAACTCTTCAGAGCGTGAAATGGAACCGTTTGGTATAATTTGACACTCTTGAGAGTTAAAGATCGAATAAGAAGGGTCAATTTTGTTACCAACTCTCCATCATTTAGCATGTGGACCACCTATAACTATAGCCTGTGTGCGTACGTGTGTGCGTGCGTGCGTGCGTTGTTCTCACCAGTGCGCCACTGCTCAGCAGGATCATGAAGATGATGAGCGTCTCAAACCAGTTGTGTTCTACGATCAGGTAGCACGTCTTCCTCAGGAACCACCAGTGTTTGCCCCAGCCGTGGGTGATGGGCACGTCACAGCACTTATAACTGGCCACGCACTCTGCATTATGGGGGGGGACAACATTTCTATTTAGAAACGTCTCCTGTGGACTCTGCATTATGGGGGGGGACAACATTTCTATTTAGAAACGTCTCCTGTGGACTCTGCATTATGGGGGGGGACAACATTTCTATTTAGAAACGTCTCCTGTGGACTCTGCATTATGGGGGGGGACAACATTTCTATTTAGAAACGTCTCCTGTGGACGGGTGTTGAAAACTATAGCACTCGTGCTAATACACTTAAGCGACGCATCTGCAATGCAACGTGATCCGTCCGTCTTCGACCTGCTCATCCGTATGCGGGTCACGCCGGTGGCAAAAGCTCCACCAGAGAGCTCCTGACTTCCCTCTCCAGAGCAACATTAGAGTAACGTAATGTTACTAACGTAGTAGCGTAGCGTAGCCGCCGTATAGCGTAGCCGCCGTAGCGTAACGTAACATGATAAATAAAGCCTTATACCGTCGGTCCAACAGGCGTCGGGGTCCAGGTACTCCTCCACCACCTCCACCACCGCGACCTCCTCCACGTCAGGCTTGATGTCGATGGTGCTCCCCTCTGACGAGCTGGTGTCGTCCAGCTGCGGCGACACACACAACAGCACTTTTACATGTGGTTTAATAATGTGTTAGTTTCCCACCCGGTGCCAATTGAACAAAAACTACAATCCTGGTGCGCTATACTCTGCCTCTGCCAACCTGGGGAGAGCCCTGCACTGATGAGCTCATGCACATTCCTTCAATGCGTGAGGAGTGAGCAGGCCGCTTCTTATCATCTGACAGGGGGGGAGTTTGACAAAAAGGATGTTTAAAAAAGGATGTTTAGTGTTCTAGGGTTAAATGTTGTACATCCTGCTCATTATGCATTTAAAACCCATTTAAAACCTGCAAGGCCGAAGAACCTATGTTTCTGTGTCAGTGGTGCTCAAACTTTTTCATGTCAAGGACCCCCAAAAACTATATGCAGATCTACAAGCTCGTAGCGCTGCACTACTATGAGCTTGTAGATCTGCTATTTTTCAATAGGTTAGCTAAAGTATAACATAATGCTTAAAACACCAAAACAAAAGGGGTTCCCGTCCTGAATGTGTTAAATACATACTTCTTAAACCCGATTATAAATTGTAAGCATTCTATATAAACACTCCACACTCTACTAGCTTACATCCTAGTCCAACATAGAATGATGCTGCACTTTGTAATACAGAGTCGGCACACACACACACACACACACACACACACACACACACACACACACACACACACACACACACACACACACACACACACACACACACACACACGGAGCAGCAGTCTGCCTCCCTCCCCCTGCCTCCTCCTGATTGGCTGACGGGGGGATCTGTTTGTGTCTGTCCAATGATGATGCTGTGATTGGTTGACTGAGATGATGCTGACGCTGTGATTGGTTGACTGTATACTGTACCTTTCCTTTTCCTTCTCTCTGAATCAGGTCAAGGTGGCCGCCTTGTCACAACTATAGTGTAACACTCCCACTATCATAGCAGGATGGTGTGTGTGTGTGTGTGTGTGTGTGTGTGTGTGTGTGTGTGTGTGTGTGTGTGTGTGTGTGTGTGTGTGCGCGTGCATGCATTTCCTTATTTATATGTAGGATGAAGGCTCCCTGGAACTCTGAGAGTGTACAAACAGAGCACTCTCAGAGTTACACATCCATTTGGGATGGCTGTGGCTCAGGAGGTAGAGCAGGTCGCCCAATGATCCATGGGTCGGCGGTTCGAATCCCGGCTCCTCCTCCTGTCTACATGTCCAAGTGTCCTTGGACAAGACACTGAACCCCACATTGCCTCCAGTGGTTTCCACCATTAAAGGCCATTTTTTAAACTATAGCTCCTCACCACTCGCCCTGCACACTTCCACTCGGTTTGAGCATGGATGTATAAATAATAGAGGACGCAATGCAATGCAAGTGGATGGGAGGGGGATTCCGGTGCCGTCTCTATTATTTATATATCTATGCTCAAACCAAGTGGAAGTGTGTAGGACGACTGGTGAGGAGCTAGTTTCAAGAAGGGGGTTGGCGTGTGAATGTGGGAAGGGAGGACGCTGGCGTCGCCCGTTCGCCGCTTCACCTCCCAAAGTATCAATGTAAGCGCTTTGAGTAGACACGTAGTGCATAGAAAAGCACTATAAAAATGCAATCCATTATTATTATTATTAACTTTAACTTGATAATGTCTTGATCTGTTTGTTGTCTTGATCTGCCTTCGCCCCCTCACTAACCACTGCTATAACCTCTTTCTACCACACCAAAATCCAATCCTGTACTTCTAACCCAAGGAAGCTCTTCTCCACTTTCTCCTCCCTCCTTATTAAGCCCCCTCCCCCCACTCAACCTGCATCCCTCACTGCTGATGTTTTCGCCAACTACTTCGAGAAGAAGGTTGATGATATCAGCAGCTCCTTTCCTCCCCTCCCACATAAAGTGGCATCTGACTCAACCAACACTAACCCCAACATACCATGCATGTCCTCCTTCTCTCCTCTTTCCCCAGACGAGGTTCTACAACTATAGTGACATCCACTAGACCTACCACCTGTTCTCTAGACCCTGTCCCGGCTCCAACCTTCCAGACCATCGCACCTGATCTGCTCCCCTTCATCACCTCCATCATCAACACCTCAGTAACCTCAGGCTGCGTCCCATCTGCCCTCAAGTCAGCCAAGAGTAACACCACTGGTCACAATACCAACCTTGATGAGGCATGACATTTTTCATTTCCTTAAAATAAACATTTTGGAGACACATAAAACGATACTCACGTCGGTCTTCTCCATCTCCGACTCGCTGCTGAAGTCCTCGGTGTTGAGGTTCTCGAAGTCGGACTCTCCGACGGCGATGGGAACGCACACGGTGAGGTTGGGGTTGTGGATGAAGGACATGTAGTCCTCGTCGATCATGTACTTCCCCACGGAGCTGCCGATGCCGCTGGTCGTGCCGTTGCCGTTCTTCACGTAGTCCAGCTCGCGGTTGATGTCCACGCCCGTGTGGTTGGCGATGCAGTTCACCTTCTTGTCGAACATGTCGTCCAGAGGCTTCTCCTCTTCCTCTTCCGGGGGCTGGCGGGAGTGTGGCGGGAAGAGATGGGTGGGCAGATGGGTGGGGCATAGAGGGAAGGGATGGGTGGGAAGATGGGTGGGGCGTAGAGGGAAGAGATGGGTGGGCAGATGGGTGGGGCGTAGAGGGAAGAGATGGGAGGGCAGATGGGTGGGGCATAGAGGGAAGAGATGGGTGGGCAGGTGGGTGGGGCGTAGAGGGAAGAGATGGGTGGGCAGATGGGTGGGGCATAGAGGGAAGAGATGGGTGGGGCGTAGCAGGAAGTGATGACATTAGGGTTGCAAACAATGAACTCTGCCATTCATGTCTATAGATGTCATTAACACATACGTATTGGTCTAAAAATAGACTATAGAATATAGTAAATCTAGTATAATTATTCAATTTAATAATAATCACTTTGAGATTTTTCCGTACCTTTCGTAAGTGCGTTTCGACGAATTGGAGCACCTCAAGCTTGGCCCAGGCAATTCCCTCCTTGATGCGAACGGTGGCTATCTGCAGGTTGTTGGGCTCTCCGTCGTCATCCGTGGCTGCGAGGTTGTCTGCGCTGAAGGAGCTCAGCAGCAAGGCAAGGAACAAGTTCAACACCTGGAATGAACACACAGCAAGGGAAGGAACAAGTTCAACACCCTGGAATGAACACACAGGAAGGGCAAGCATAGGCGGCAGGTGGATTTTTACCTTTGGGTAGGCTAGAATTGCGTGGGGGGGCGGGGGGGGGGGGGGGGGAGGGGGGGAGGGATGCGAAAGCAACATCCTTGACCCAATTATAGCCACTAGCATATAGCTTTTAATTAAAGTTCCCCGAGCATTGTTTTTTTTTTTCTTTTGTTTCTTTTGTTTTGGTCTTTTTCTCTCAAGTCTCGAGTCAGCGTGGAGATTACCCGGCGGTGTTAATGCCCCATCCCGGCTCATGGCTCTTCACAGACGGCCCAGAGACAGCAGCCACTCCGCTGAACGGGTCAGTGTTGCTGCAGTGGTGTGAACTGTGAACCGTGCGGGCGGTCACTGGTGGCGCTGCTGAGTGCTGACAGCCGAGCCGACTCACAGCTTCTTCTTAGTTCTGAATTACATTATCTTTGCCTTGAAAAAGACTGTAGGGCATATAGGCTATATCCATTTTGTGTTTTGCCGTTTTCCAAAAACAAACCAGTGCGCTACTGTTTGCTACAAAGCGACTGGAAGGGAGAGGTTTACAGACATACCAAGTAGCCAATCATAATGCTGATTAGGCCAGTCATTCATTCATTCACAATAGCCTTATATACTGTATAATGCTGCGCACACATATTATATATATTTAAAAAATACCCAGCATAATTTTTGGGAAGGCTAAGCCTTACATACCCGCCGCCTATGAAGGCAAGGAACAACACCTGGAATGAACACACAGGAAGGCAAGGAACAAGTTCAACACATGAAATGAACACAAAACAAGACAAGGAACAAGTTCAACACCTGGAATGAACACACAGGAAGGCAAGGAACAAGTTCAACACCTGGAATGAACACACAGGAAGGCAAGGAACAAGTTCAACACCTGGAATGAACACACAGCAAGGCCAGGAACAAGTTCAACACCTGGAATGAACACAACAAGGCAAGCCCTCAGGTACATATCTAAACTATTTTCAGCAATAGCATTATACAATTGCTTGGTATAATATGTTTTTTCGGTGGGTAGATCATGTTGATGAAAGTAGCTCTCAAGTCAGAAAGGTGAGGGCACCGCTGCTCATTGGACGGATTAGACCCTTCCTCACCCAGGAGTCAGCCCAGCTCCGTATCCAGACATCAGTCATATCAAAACTTGGCTATTGTAACATCCGGGACAGCACTTACACGTCCCACTCTTCTCCCTTCTGAATCCAAAACTCTGAAATGCACTTCCCGTTGCAATCAGAACGGCAGATTCACTCCCAATCTTCCGCCGTAGTCTGAAAACTCACCTCTACAGACTCCATTAACAGCCCGTATAGCACTGGTAACAAGACAACTCACCCCGTTTCTGTTTTCCTCCCAGAATTTTCCCCAGTGAGGGGTGGGAGAGGCTGGACAGCAGACGGCTGGACTTTGAATTTCTCTAACTATAAACTTTCATGACAGCAGACAGCCAAGTAAGTACAAATATAATTTATGAAAAGCTACTACAGTGAAGTCTGTTCACAGAAGTTGTTGTAGGATATGTGGGGATTATCTGACGAGGTACCATTTGAGTAGGCAAAACCTTAAATACACTAAATAATACTAAATTGTTTATAGGGTCAATATAAGTAAAATGATATAGCCTTTCCACAGGAGTATCCTTTTATATTTTTCCAAAAAGAATACAAACAGCTAATAGCATAATTACAAAGTTATCCCCCTCACTGGTGAGAATTCCGGGAGGAAAAACGGGCAAGCACCGGGGTGAGCTGTCCAGTATATTCGTAGCACTAAGCACTAGCCTCGCCGACCATACAGTCGTATAATGCAAAGGCTAAAACTTGTGTAATTTAGATAGAATTGTAATACTTGCCCGGTCCGAAAAACGTAACCTACGTTAACCATTGGTCTCGGCAAGCACCAATAAACATAAGTTACGTTTGTTCAGTTGTATTAATGTTCTGATCCGATCTAGTCGAAAAGGCTACTCACATTATAGCATCCGGATGGTTATGGTAAATTCTATCTATAGTATGTAGTGTTTTGCTGCTGCCAGTTCTCACCACCAGGTTCTGAGGTTCTGTCTGACCGTCTTCTTGACGGTCACGGCCATTGGGAACGGTTACACACCGGCGGCATTCCGACGCACCCCCGTTCCGACGCACTCCCATTCCGACCCAACACACAACCCCGCCTCCCCCATGCAGCCCCCACCAAGCACCCCACAGTGGCCCACGCACCATCCGAAACGGCGTCCGAAACGTAGGCTATACACAATCACCCCCGCTCCCCCCTCCGGAATTTAAACACCGCCATTCAACGCACAGGCAAAGGCGCACGTGTGTGAGCGCGCGCGCGTGCCAATTCTCGCCTTTGTCGAAGCATATTAACCTGTCATTAATCCAACCATTTTATTACATTAAATAAAGATCTGTCTCGGCTGATGATCTGTCCATGAAAGCATGAAACGGCACGGTCAGGATGACATGTGACGTGACGGCGCACGAGAGAGAAATTAATAATAATAATAATTGACTGCATACGGTATAGGCTATAATGAGTCCAGGCGTCCAGCACTGCAGGACACCCGCACCCTTCCGGGCGTTCACTCCATTTGCTCGTGCGTACATGTGTGCGTTTGTGTCAAAGTCAGAAGTTTAGTTTTTTTAATACAGGTCGGGAGAGAGAGAGAGAGAGAGAGAGAGAGAGAGAGAGAGAGAGAGAGAGAGAGAGAGAGAGAGAGAGAGAGAGAGAGACCCTTACACTGTTTGGTCATGGCATTTTCTTGCGCAGCTCAAATCTCATATAGTTATTTGAAAGACATCTGTTCTTATATAAACACTAAACACAAGAAGGCCTATGCTGCCTTTCTTTAAGATTAAAAGGGGTAATTAAAATATTCACCTATAGGCCGATATATTAGGCCTATTATAAATATTCATTCATTCATTCATTCAAATAATCATGCTGCAGTTACGGCAGTATAGCGCTGTTATTCAGCAGCAGGGCCGTGCTTATTCAATAGGCCAACTAGGCGGCCGCTTGGGGCACCAAATAGTCCATTCGGGGGCCCCTAAAAACAATCCAACATGTGGCCAAGGGGCTGAAGTGTAAAGTAGTTAGACAGGTACATATCAACCAGGCCCATTGTTGCTGTCAGCCTACTCTGTCTTCTACCCTGAGCCATCCTACCCTATAATAACATGAGATGGGGTTAAATCATTCGGTGCACTCAAATGCAAAACTGAAGACTGAAGAGGAGTTATTACAAAGTAGGGCGATACTGATGACATCCCCCATACGACTAAATCAGTTGAGCTGTTCCTGGGCGCAATAAGGGCCTTTCTCGGCCACACCCCTCTCCCACTGTTTATATTGCGTTTAGTTTCCAAGATGGCCGCAGCACCAGGAGGGGGTGGGGCGTAGGTGAGCGGGCGGGGTCGACATATGCCCTTACTGAGCTGCATTCAAGACACTTGTGTCTGACACCTGACTTGTGTCTCTGAACACAGCTTTGATGGATGTGTTCTACCAATGGTTAATAGATATTTTAGGAATGTTTTACAAACATATGTTAAACATGAACAAACGTGGAGGCCACATGAACAGTCATAAATAATTAATTCCTACCCATTCTTAAATGTTATACAATGTTATTATACATTTTAAAAAATGTACTGTATATAAATATCTTTGAAATTATTATTTATTTATCTACAAATAGCTTAGAGATTTATAAAAAATGTAGGCCTATATAAATGGCTTATTCATGAATAGTTGACTACTTACTAATTATTTACTAATAACGTATAAATGAGGTTTAAACATAGTTATAAATGTTTAGTTAAACATTTACAGATGTTAACAAACAGTGTCTGTTCATGATTATTACTAATCTACAAACTGCTTATAAATGTTTATAAATGCTTTATAAAGTTA